>NC_044276.1:20694487-20994487 GCF_003957555.1 Calypte anna
GGACCGAAAACCATACCAATGCATTAAAACGGGTCATCCACAAACTGGCAACCGGCTTTGCAGATCGTCGAGATGCCACCCAAGCCATCGGAGTCTGGGTATGTAATCACCCTTCATTCCCATTCGCACTGCTGTTACAGGATTTTAATTGGCAAAAGGAAAATGGGGAACACCACCATGACAACCGTGACCGAAAACACAATCAGAGCTCGCAAAAATCAGATTCAATAGCCATCTTGGAATGGTTATTTCCACCACACACGGCCCAGAAAGGTATCTGGCAACAAACTGAGATAACGGCATTCCTGATACGAAAGGGACGACAGCGTTGCCTTTAAGTAGATGGTCAAGAGCCAGGATGGATTAGCATCCCTATCAAATCAATTGATTTTGATTGGTTGCTGCAATGCTCTACACCTCTACAACTCGCCTTGTTCGAATACTCTGGGGAAATCCGTCATGGAGGCCCAAAACACAGGCGCCTACAGGCCATCAGCCAGTTCCATTGGATAGAGCGACCGATTGTTTCAGAGCGCCCGGTGCCTGGTATCATAGTATTCACTGATGCCGGAAAAAGGTCGAAAACGGCTGCCTGCGTATGGCAGGATAAGGGTCAGTGGAAGCAACATTTGATTCCGGGCACCAACAAGGACAACCTGCAGACTCTGGAACTACTGGCTATCATTTGGGCCTTAACACAATGGCAACACGTCCCCCTTAACATCATCTCCAACTCGCAATATGCGGTAGGAGTGGCGAACCGTATCGAGGATGCTCTTGTCAAGCCAGTACAAAACCAGCGGCTATTGGAGCTCTTTCTTACATTACAGCGTGTGCTGAAAATTCGCACACAACCGTGCTGCATCTTGCACATCCGCAGCCATAAAACGTCTTTAGGCCTAGGAGAAGGAAATGCAAGGGCCGACTCTCTGGTCAGCCTAGGATTACAGGGTCCAGTAAGTCAGTTCGCGAAGGCTCAAAACAGCCATTCCTTATTCCACCAAAATGCCAGGGCATTGAAGCGCATGTTTGCAATTCCATGGGAAGATGCAAAAGGGATTGTTAAAGCATGCCCTCAGTGCGCACAATTTGGCCCTGCCCTAGGAGTGGGAGTCAATCCACGTGGGCTACAAGAAGGAGAGATCTGGCAGATGGATGTCACCCACATTCCAGAATTCGGATGACTCAAATACGTCCACGTAACGATAGACACCTTTTCGGGCATGGTTTGGGCGACAGCTCAGACAGGGGAGAAGGCTTTACATGTGGTCCGTCACCTGACCAATTGCTTTGCTGTTATGGGGGTCCCTCAAGTAGCAAAAACAGACAATGCGCCTGCTTATACAGGCGGAAAAATCAAGCAGTTAATTGCTACTTGGGGAGTAAAACACATTACAGGAATCCCTCATTCGTCTACAGGCCAGGCGATAGTGGAAAGAGCTAATCGCACCCTGAAGACATATCTACAAAAACAAAAGGACAGCAAAGACATGGACCCACAGATGTGGCTTAGCAAAGTGCTTTTTACACTAAATTTTCTCAGTCTAAGCCGCGATTCCCAACAACCCCCTGTGTTACTCCACTACTCGTCCCAGAAAATCAACCGCATGCCAGAAGCCCAAATCAACTACAAGGATCCATCTACAGGTCAGTGGGTAGGGCCCATGCTGCTACTGTTTACCAGAAGAGGTTATAGCTGTGTCTCCACAGACTCCGGACCTCTTTGGGTACCTAGTAAATGGACACGCCCTGCCGCCAGCAGATCTCTAAGGGACAAGGATGCGTCATCCAGCACGTCAAATTGAAGGACCTTGCCAAACTTCCACATTTGGACGCCGTATAATTTTTCTTACTTTTTGCTTGTGTTTTTCTAACAAAAAAAAAAAAACAAAAAAAAAACCCCAAAACAAAAAAAAACAAACCTTAAAAAAAAAAAAAAAAAAAAGAGAGGAATTGTCTGTAGCGGGAGAAGCCTTTCTTGCTCCTGAGGCTCAACGAGCTGCTGGCCTCTCCATGCCTCACACCAGAGCTTCTCTCTGTGGGTGTGTGTCCCATCTTTATTGGCCCCCTGGTAATAGGGGGCCTGCCCTAACCAGGCACAGGTGGACTCACACCCACTCTTTGGCAACTCGAGGCACCTGGTTTATCTTATTTCTCTACATTTGTCATTTCTGTTGTATTTGTGTTTATTATGTACTTAATACAGTTGTCACGGTAGTTCTTCACAAAAAAAAAAAAAAAAAAAAAAGATGGGGGAAATGTAGTGTAACAAGGCAACCAGGCGCCCCTAAGTGCCAGGGAGTGAGCATGAGCTTGCCTCAAGCCCACCTGTGCCCAATTAGGGTGGGACCCCACTGCACATGAGCAGGACCAGGGGGCCAATTAAAGGTGAGGCCGGAGACACAGGCGGGGCTCACTCCTGAGCTAGCCAGCAGAGAGATCAGTCGCTCTCAGACCAACAGCACCGATCCAGGTTAGTCAACCCTGTGGGCTATAGGCTCGGAGCACTGTTCGTGAGCCTCTGCTGGAACAACTGGTTGGACCTTGAAGAGCCGTACCCTAAAAGAGGTTCGTCTTGCTACAAAACTCCCTGAGGGTACACTCTGTCTACCCCTCATCCAGATCATTAAGTAGCATGTTGAGCAGGATCAGACTCACGGTTGACTCCCGGGGTACACCGCTAGTTACTGGCCTCCAACTAGACTTCATGCCCCTGATCACCACCCCCGTCTGGGACCAGCTGCTCAGCCAGCTTGCAACTCACGCCACTGCCTGCTCATTCGGCCCCGTACTTCATCAGCTTCTCTGGGACGATCTCTTACGGGAGACAGCCTCAAAAGCCTTCCTGAAGGCTAGGGAGGCAGTAGCTGCAGCTCTCTCCTTGTCTGCCAAGCCAGCCATTTTGTCATAAACAGTTACCGGGTCAGTCAATCATGACTCTCCCTCGGTGAAGCCATGACGGCAACTCCTGATGACCCTCTTGTCCTTCACGGGCCATCGCCTTCGCAGGGATTGAGGTGAGGCTAACTGGCCTGTAGATCCCTGGCTCCTCTTCCTTACCCTTCTTCAAAGAGAGAGGTGACATTTGCACTCCACCGCTCCTCAGGCACCTCTCCCCATCGCCATCAACACTGGCTTCACAATGACATCTCCTCGCTAACCCAGCGCGGTTACACAGACCTCTCCCACTCCCTCTCCTCTCTTCTCCTAGCCTCGCCACTCCTCCTTTAATTTTTCTCATTTTATTTTACCGTCAGAACAGTCATCCACTTGAACAGCCTCCCCCTCAATGACGTGGTAGCGTCACCAAACCTTGCCTGGTCACTTGGAGAGAGAAAAAGAGGAGATGAAGATGCCTCCCAGGGGGGGTGTATCTGATGCCCCAGTAACACAGTGGTCAAGGGCAACAAAGGATCCCCCTACTACCCCCTGCCCACCTCCCTCTTCTAAGAGCTGTTAAAGAAAGAGGAAGTTTGCTGTATCCCTGCAATGTAGTTTTGGTTTGGGTCCGCCTGCGACGGAGTTCTCTTTCCCCAGAGCAGCCCTTCATAGTGCTGTACTTTGTAGTGGTAGCTACAAGGGTGTTGATAACACACCATGGTTACCTATGGAAGCACCACAGCTGCCATTCACACCGACTGTTCTCTGCTACCACAGCCCTCCTCACCAGAGAAGGGATATCGACAGGGTCTTAACACACGGCCATTGATAAAAGTGCTCCAAAGGGAGCGCGATGCTTCCAACACCTTGCGCTCCGCCAAAACCACCCTTGTACGGCACGCCTATAGTGTCACGCGCACTATTTTCAAAATTTAAGCAGCAGCAGCAGCTTCTACACACCTCCTTTACGTACGTTTGCGTACCACTTCCAAAAAGCTAAGAGTTTGCTTCCTACAAGACCCAGGACACTGCTAAGCGGTTCCAGCATCACGCTTCAAATGATCGGGCAAATCACTACCTATACACAGAACGCTGTTAACAGGACGAAACGTTCCACATACTTACACTCCGGGGAGGCACCAGTTCAACTCGGGGAACTTTTTCCCACAGCAACACGCACAAGACAGAAGTGATATCCCCATCCTCTATCTTTATTGTGTAATTGCCGCTCAATGCTTTCGTTACCTTCCACAGACACATGCCACAAAACATCACACCTCAACAGTGCCTAGATTGACAACAGGCAACAGACAAAAGATCATTCGGTGGCCATTTGTACACGTGCGGCAACTCTCGTGGTGCAAAACTCTTAGCCGGGCGGACAGCCCGACTGACCGCCACCCAGAATACGTAGATGTACGCGACAGACAGACCGCCCACCCTCGGGCCCTTCATCCACAACTGTCCCGAATCCCTTGGTCAGGCCCAGGTGAGCAGCACGCTTCTCGACAACAATCATTAAAGGACCAAGAAGCTGGAGAAGGAAGTACAAAAACATAAATAAATTCAGAAATAAAAAAAAAGGCCACACACAAAGAGGGGAGAGGGCAGGAAGGGAAGGAATCAGAGCAGGGAACCCCACAGAGAAACCACTTAGCCAATTCCTAGCAATTCAACCATTGTGCTTCAAATTACCACCTCTCCCCCTGCAACTGACACTTTCCAAGGAAAGATACAAACACCATGCCATTTTTTTTCAAGCCAGACAGTAACGGACTACAAAACACCCACAGAAGCTACCTTTGTCTCTGGATTAAAGCCCCCATTAAAGCTTCAGGCAAAATATCCAGTTCTGCTGGAAAATAAACTTGAGGCTGCCTTTTGCATCCGTTTACAAAGTCTTCGAACTTGACTTTTACCTATAAAAGCAAAGCACCCAGCACCTCTCAACCAGATTGCCCCTTCCTCCTTCACCCCTGACCTGCCACAAACCCCAAGCCCTCTCCTCCCTATTACAAGAAATACTAATAACTCTTACTCTAGACCATGACGACAGGCATCAGACTGCGCTCCAAAACAACACTGCATTTTGCACCTGAAGCACATACCCTGCCATGAGCATTGCTTTACAACGCTGCTTTTAGTCAAAACGCTCAATTCCATTACAACCAAGAGGCAAAGGATTATAGCGCCAGAAAACCCAAAACAGCCTACCACGCCCTATCGACACCAAAAGGGGGGATGGCAAAAGAGTCTAGGAAATGAGGAACTAATCACGGCTACAGCTGAGCGTCCAGGAAGCTTCCCAGTACTTACAGAATCACCACAATCTTCTGCTTCAAACAACCTCATAATCGGCTCCTTCGGCATGACTAGGAAAAGCATCGGAGTTGGGGTGAAAGGTAATGGGACGTGAAGCACTGTTGGAAGAGCAAACGGTTAAAACCTGACCGGCTTCAGAGAAAGGTAATACAGCTCAAGCAAACCAACATGCCCCACTGAACTCGTACAGCAACAGATTAATAGATACCCCAAACGCAAGCCGAAACCTTGATTATCTTGCGCCTCATTAATACTCTCTACGCGCAGAATACAACGTATTTACAGAGCCCCCTCCACAAGTGGGATTCGGCACACAAGACGATGGGGTAAGGAGACGGGCCAGTACTTC
Source organism: Calypte anna (assembly GCF_003957555.1). Taxonomy (NCBI): domain Eukaryota; kingdom Metazoa; phylum Chordata; class Aves; order Apodiformes; family Trochilidae; genus Calypte; species Calypte anna. Next base: position 20,700,039 of record NC_044276.1, read on the forward strand.
AGATAAGCGACCTCCGGTAGGTTTTAGCTTGGCTTGATCGATTCCTAGAGCAGCTTTTCTATTCAATGCCGTCCACGCAGAGGCACGACAGGAGACAAAGGCATTAACAGAATCGGCAAAGAACTTAGTGAAGTGGACCATCAGCGGACGTTCGTTCTCCCTGGAGCTCAAGTATTGGACAAAAGCACGTGAAACCTCTATGACGCTCTCTCTTACGAAGCGCATCCTTAAGACCTGCTTTTCTCCTACGGAGAACCAACTCATTACGGTCACGGCGCTAGGAACCGAGGCGAGACGGACAGCACCAGCAACCCAGAAGGCGCCGCAGCAGTCGGGGAGGTGGAAACAGGGAACGAGCACCTAAAAGAGCGCGAGGTTGTAGGGATAGCGCAGTAGAGAGCTCCACAACCCAGAGACACCCCGTCCCTCCCTCTTCCCTCCCTCCCTCTTTCCGACCCCCCAAACACTCACCCGCAGCAACGACGGCACCCGCCCTGCCGCGCTCCCGAACACCGCGCACCCAGACCTCAGCTCAGGGTGCTTGCGAGCGCGGGGGGAGGGGAACAGGAAAGGAAGACAAAGGGAACAGCAAAGGAACCGGGGCGGGCGGGGGGGAACCACTCACGGAGAAAAGCCGCGGCTACCACCTCGTCCTCGTAAATGACGTTGCAGGGGACCTTTCCGAAGGCAGCTGTGGCACCACCCGCCCGGACGGACAACCAAGTCTCTCCTCAGCCACGACAACGACCCTTCCCGTCCCCGCGCTTCCTCCACTCGGCCAGGCCCTCCGCGGCGCCCATTGGGCCGCCAGGTCGCCGCCGCCTGATCCCGCATGGCGATTCGCTGTCTCGCCTGTCGTTTGCGCTGGTCCCCGCCCTCGTCCACCCGGTGCTCTCGGGACGCGGAGGGATCCGATCTGGGGATGGAGGGAGAAAACTTTGACGTGGGCGAGTCCGCCGAGGGATCCGTGCCGTGTAGTGCTGCCACCCTGGGGGCGGGCAACGAGGTCTCAGAAGAGGCCGCTGTAGCTACAAGTACCATGTTTTGTTATTTATTACCGCATCGAGTCTGTAATAATTTACATATAAAGTTATATTTGTTCATTATACCTATGTAACTTTGTTTATAAAATAGAAGTATTTACCGCAAAGTTATGTGCCAAAAATATTGTGTGACTGTGACAAATTGTAATAACTTTGTCCAGGTTTGGGCCAGGATAAAGGTGATTTTCTGTCTTGTACTTTTGCTTTTAGCTAAGTCTCTTGTAAGTAGTTGCACTTGCTGAAATTAACAGCAAGTTTCTCAGACAGTGTGTGCTTTAGGACTGATAACACTTGATGTTTATAGTTACTGCTTGAGACTGGTATGCAGAGCCAAGGACACTGCTCAGCTCTGAGGAAAACTTTTACCCTTCAGAAGGAAGAAAGAGGTCCCACCTGCAGCCCTCCTTTGGGGAGGAACAGACAAGATCAATGCCAGAATTGACCAGAGTATTCCATCCCATATACGTCATACTCAGTATAAATTTGAGGGATCATGAGGGCCAAGCCAGATTTCCTGCTTCCATCTTCCAGCTGCCTCTCCTTCCTGCCTTTCCTTCTTCCCTTCCTTCACCCAGCATCCTGGGAGGATTCCGTCCGTTCGCCTGCCTGTGGTCCTGATCAGTGCCAGCCCATATCTGTGTGTTCCTGCCTCCAATTCCCGACTGCTGCCGACTCCAGGAGTCCAGCCTGGACTTTCCCAGGGCTGCCCTGCAGCCTCGGTGGTGACGTGAGAGTTATTGGGGGAAAGGGGGAGGAATGTGGTTTCCATTTTCCTGTATATTTGTATATATTTAGTAATTTTTCCTATTTATCATTACTGTTTCATTAAAGTAGTGTAGTTTAGTTTCCAACCCATAAGTCTCTCTCCCTTATTCTCTCTCCTTTCTTTATCAAGGAGGAGAGAGATTAATAGAGAGCGTCTGTTACTCGGTTTAATTGCCGGGCCAGTGTTAAACCGTGACAGATTTATTGGCACCCAACGTGGGGCCCAAGCTAACTGGCTCGAGTCCAGTTTAAATTTTGACCAATTTGCCTTAATAGTTTGAATTCCAACTCCAGTGGAAGAATGGCTTTGCTGAGTGGGAATCAGACCTTTTCCTTTGGAAATTTCACAGGGTTGGAGATTAAACCAATCATGCCGTACCTTTGGTACTTAGGGTATGCAATCTGTTTATTCGCAGCTGGAATTGCTGTTAATATGTGGCTTTCCTTTCGTAAGAGCTGCTTAAGAACCATCGTTGCAATATGATCCTCAATATTGATGTATATCATGGTGCATTGTGCAGTGGTGTTTCATACAAGGATTAAGAACTTTGTTGGTAATTACATTTTCAGCCTTCGTTTGAGGAAATATACCACTCTTGGGCTGAGTTCAATGGATTGTATTCAAAATGGCATTATGATTGTTATAGTTTTGAACCTCCTGATTCTTGTAGGCATTGTTGTTCAGGTGTCTGTAAATATTCTCATGTACTATCATATGTTGGTGAGGAATAAGACAACTACAACTAGGGGAACGAGCACACCTCGTAAAGAGAGCACCCCCACTCCTGCCTCCGCAGCCGCTTCCCGACACCCCTCACGCAAGGGCACAACTCAGATAAGGCCAGTGAGCATCGCCAGCGTATCTGCCACAGCTGCAGCTACTGTCTCTACCCCCACAGACACTGCTGCTGCTCAGAAAGCAAGCTCTGCTGCTGCTACTGCTGCAGACACCACAGCCTCTCCCCCTCAGCCCACACAGCTACTTGTTGACCCTGTAACTAGGAGAAAAGGAAAACAATGGAAATCAGAAATGAGCCTTAACCCTTCCAAGTCTGAACGAGACGACCAGGTGATAGAGGAAACAGAGGATAGTGCCTCTCCTCGTAGAGCAGCTAGAGCAGAGTCAGCTGAGGACTCAGAATCTGCTCAGTCCTCTTCCATGAGAGACTTGCGTAGTCAGAGAAAAGACTACAGCCGTTTTTCAGGTGAACCACTCCTCTCTTGGTTACTCCGATGCTGGAATGATGGGGCTGCTACCATAAGGTTAACTCAGAAGGAAGCCAGGCAGTTGGGATCCCTGGCCAAAGATGCAGGTATTGATCGGGCATTTGGGGAAAAGGCTGGAACTAACAGCCTATGGAAACGACTCTTGTCAGCTGTAAGGGAGAGATATCCCTGGGACTTTCCCAGGGCTGCCCTGCAGCCTCGGTGGTGACGTGAGAGTTATTGTGGGAAAAGGGGGGAGGAATGTGGTTTCCATTTTCCTGTATATTTGTATATATGTAATAATTTTTCCTATTTATCATTACTGTTTCATTAAAGTAGTGTAGTTTAGTTTCCAACCCATAAGTCTCTCTCCCTTATTCTCTCTCCTTTCTTTATCAAGGAGGAGAGAGATTAATAGAGAGCGTCTGTTACTCGGTTTAATTGCCGGGCCAGTGTTAAACCATGTCAAACTTACATATAATGTTTGCTCATTTAACCTAAGAAAATTTTTAGTGTATTTACTTATAAAGGCAAGATGGAAGTAGTGAAAGAAGATAAGGATGTTAACTGCAGAATATACTTTGGAGAGAAAAAGTGTATTGTGACAAAATGCTGTGTAATCATGTTTAAACGTTCTTATAGATAACCTTTGTAGATAGGGGATAACCAAAACACAAGATGTGTCTGAATAAGAAGAATCAGTATTGCCACCTGTGTCTGCCCAAGAAGAATTAGTATCGCTGACAGATTTCGAGCCTTCCCAGAAACAACGGGCTCACACGGCCATAAAGAACTATAAATACCTAAGAAATTTTAAGGAAGCATGCTGTCTTGTCGGAGCAGACTCCCGAGCACCCAGCGCTGATTTTACTTGTTGTCGCTTGCTAATAAATTCTATTTGGTTTTTAATTGGTGTGTCCTGGTCAATGTTTAGGACCTTAATTTATAACAGAGTCCACCCCAAACGTGCTTGTGGCTTTTTGCTGCTGCTGCTGCTCCCTCCAGGCAAGAGGCTGCTGCTGCCAGGCCAGGGCAGGCCTTGCCCTTTCAGAACATTTCCCACAACACACTAGAAGTTCCTCTAAAGTCTTCCCTGTGAAAGCCCCACTCCTGTGGCGGACGTCTCTAAGCTGAACACCTCCTGGGAGAAAACAAAATACAAAGCGTGTGTTCAGCACTGGTGGCTTGAGGGCAGGAGGGCAGATCAAGATAGGATTTGCCCTAGCCTGGGCAGGAGGCTTTGAGAAAAAGAGGCAGTGCCCCCAAGGGTGGCCTTCGGTGCCCTGCATTCCCCGGGGAGAGGGAACGATTTGATTGGCCTACACAACTGCACTGTAACACGCATAAACCCCGCTTTCCTCTACATCGGGCTAAGGCGATCCTCAGCTTTCTTTGCGGCAAGGACACATTGTCGGCTCCTCTTCAACTTGGCGTCCACCAGGAGCGACCCTCCCACCTCCTTTTCCGCAAAACTGCTTTCCAGTCTGTCGGCCTCCAGCATCTACTGCTGCCTGGCGTTGTTCCTCCCCAGGTGCGGGACTTTGCACTTCCCCTTTTTGAACCGCACGAGGCTCCTGCCTGCCCAGTTCTCCAGCCTGGCAGGGTCCCTCTGGGTGGCAGCACAGCCCTCTCCCGTTTTCTATCATCAGCAAACTCCCTGAGGGTACACTCTGTCTACCCCTCATCCAGATCATTAAGTAGCATGTTGAGCAGGATCAGACTCACGGTTGACCCCTGGGGTACACCGCTAGTTACTGGCCTCCAACCAGACTTCATGCCCCTGATCACCACCCCCGTCTGGGACCAGCTGCTCAGCCAGCTTGCAACTCACGCCACTGCCTGCTCATTCGGCCCCGTACTTCATCAGCTTCTCTGGGACGATCTCTTACGGGAGACAGCCTCAAAAGCCTTCCTGAAGGCTAGGGAGGCAGTAGCTGCAGCTCTCCCCTTGTCTGCCAAGCCAGCCATTTCGTCACAAACGGTTGTCGGGTCAGTCAATCACGACTCTCCCTCGGTGAAGCCATGGCGGCAACTCCCGATGACCCTCTTGTCCTTCACGGGCCATCGCCTTCGCAGGGATCGAGGTGAGGCTAACTGGCCTGCAGATCCCTGGCTCCTCTTCCTTGCCCTTCTTCAAGAGAAAGGTGACCTTTGCACTCCACCGCTCCTCAGGCACCTCTCCCCATCGCCATCAACACTGGCTTCACAATGACATCTGCTCGCTAACCCAGCGCGGTTACACAGACCTCTCCCACTCCCTCTCCTCTCCTCTCTTCTCCTCACCTCGCCACTCCTCCTTTAATTTTTCTCATTTTATTTTACCGCCAGAACAGTCATCCACTTCAACAGCCTTCCCCTCAAGGACATAGTAGCGTCACCAAACCTTGCCTGGTCACTTGGAGAGAGAGAGAGGAGATGAAACCGCCTCCCAGGGGGGGTGTCTCTGATGCCCCAGTAACACAGTGGTCAAGGGCAACAAAGGATCCCCCTACTACCCCCTGCCCACCTCCCTCTTCTAAGAGCTGTTAAAGAAAGAGGAAGTTTGCTGTATCCCTGCAATGTAGTTTTGGTTTGGGTCCGCCTGCGACGGAGTTCTCTTTCCCCAGAGCAGCCCTTCATAGTGCTGTGCTTTGTAGTTGTAGCTACAAGGGTGTTGATAACACACCAATGCTTTACCTATGGAAGCACCACAGCTGCCATTCACACTGACTGTTCTCTGCTACCACAGTCCTCCTCACCAGAAAAGGGATATCGACAGGGCCTTAACACACGGCCATTGATAAAAGTGCTCCAAAGGGAGCGCAATGCTTCCAACACGTTGCGCTCCGCAAAAACCACCCTTGTTCAGCATGCCTATAGTGTCATGCGCACTATTTTCCAAAGTCTAAGCAGCAGCAGCAACCTCTACGCACCGCCTTTACGTACGTTTGCGTACCACTTCCAAAAAGCTAAGAATTTGCTTCCTACAAGACCCAGGACACTGCTAAGCGGTTCCAGCATCACGCTTCAAATGATCGGGCAAATCACTACCTATACACAGAACGCTGTTAACAGGACGAAACGTTCCACATACTTACACTCCGGGGAGGCACCAGTTCAACTTGCAGAACTATTTCCCCCAGCAAAACGCACGAGACAGACGTGATATCCCCATCCTCTATCTTTATTGTTTAATTGCCGCTCAAAGCTTCCGTTACCTTCCACAGACACATGCCACAAAACATCACACCTCAACAGTGCCTAGATTGACAACAGGCAACAGACAAAAGATCATTCGGTGGCCATTTGTACACATGCGGCAACTCTCGTGGTGCAAAACTCTTAGCCGGGCGGACAGCCCGACTGACCGCCACCCAGAATACGTAGATGTACGCGACAGACAGACCGCCCACCCTCGGGCCCTTCATCCACAACTGTCCCGAATCCCTTGGTCAGGCCCAGGTGAGCAGCACGCTTCTCGACAATAATCATTAAAGGACCAAGAAGCTGGAGAAGGAAGTACAAAAACATAAATAAATTCAGAAATAAAAGACCACACACAAAGAGGGGAGAGGGCAGGAAGGGAAGGAATCAGAGCAGGGAACCCCACAGAGAAACCACTTAGCCAATTCCTAGCAATTCAACCATTGTGCTTCAAATTACCACCTCTCCCCTGCAACTGACACTTTCCAAGGAAAGATACAAACACCATGCCATTTTTTTTCAAGCCAGACAGTAACGGACTACAAAACACCCACAGAAGCTACCTTTGTCTCTGGGTTAAAACCCCCATTAAAGCTTCAGGCAAAATACCCAGTTCTGCTGGAAAATAAACTTGAGGCTGCCTTTTGCATCCGTTTACAAAGTCTTCGAACTTGACTTTTACCTATAAAAGCAAAGCACCCAGCACCTCTCAACCAGATTGCCCCTTCCTCCCTCACCCCTGACCTGCCACAAACCCCAAGCCCTCTCCTTCCTATTACAAGAAATACTAATAACTCTTACTCTAGACCATGACGACAGGCATCAGACTGCGCTCCAAAACAACACTGCATTTTGCACCTGAAGCACATACCCTGCCATGAGCATTGCTTTACAATGCTGCTTTTAGTCAAAACGCTCAATTCCATTACAACCAAGAGGCAAAGGATTATAGCGCCAGAAAACCCAAAACAGCCTACCACGCCCTATCGACACCAAAAGGGGGGATGGCAAAAGAGTCTAGGAAATGAGGAACTAATCACGGCTACAGCTGAGCGTCCAGAAAGCTTCCCAGTACTTACAGAATCACCACAATCTTCTGCTTCAAATAACCTCATAATCGGCTCCTTCGGCATGACTAGGAAAAGCATCGGAGTTGGGGTGAAAGGTTATGGGACGTGAGGCACTGTTGGAAGAGCAAACGGTTAAAACCTGACCGGCTTCAGAGAATGGTAATACAGCTCAAGCAAACCAACATGCCCCACTGAACTCGTACAGCAACAGATTAATAGATACCCCAAACGCAAGCCGAAACCTTGATTATCTTGCGCCTCATTAATACTCTCTACGCGCAGAATACAACGTATTTACAGAGCCCCCTCCACAAGTGGGATTCGGCACACAAGACGATGGGGGTAAGGAGACGGGCCAGTACTTCAGATAAGCGACCTCCGGTAGGTTTTAGCTTGGCTTGATCGATTCCTAGAGCAGCTTTTCTATTCAATGCCGTCCACGCAGAGGCACGACAGGAGACAAAGGCATTAACAGAATCGGCAAAGAACTTAGTGAAGTGGACCATCAGCGGACGTTCGTTCTCCCTGGAGCTCAAGTATTGGACAAAAGCACGTGAAACCTCTATGACGCTCTCTCTTACGAAGCGCATCCTTAAGACCTGCTTTTCTCCTACGGAGAACCAACTCATTACGGTCACGGCGCTAGGAACCGAGGCGAGACGGACAGCACCAGCAACCCAGAAGGCGCCGCAGCAGTCGGGGAGGTGGAAACAGGGAACGAGCACCTAAAAGAGCGCGAGGTTGTAGGGATAGCGCAGTAGAGAGCTCCACAACCCAGAGACACCCCGTCCCTCCCTCTTCCCTCCCTCCTTCCCTCCCTCCCGCTTCCCGACCCCCCAAACACTCACCCGCAGCAACGACGGCACCCGCCCTGCCGCGCTCCCGAACACCGCGCACCCAGACCTCAGCTCAGGGTGCTTGCGAGCGCGGGGGGAGGGGAACAGGAAAGGAAGACAAAGGGAACAGCAAAGGAACCGGGGCGGGCGGGGGGGAACCGCTCACGGAGAAAAGCCGCGGCTACCACCTCGTCCTCGTAAATGACGTTGCAGGCGACGCGCCTTGCCGAGGACCTTTCCGAAGGCAGCTGTGGCGCCACCCGCCCGGACGGACAACCAAGTCTCTCCTCAGCCACGACAACGACCCTTCCCGTCCCCGCGCTTCCTCCACTCGGCCAGGCCCTCCGCGGCGCCCATTGGGCCGCCAGGTCGCCGCCGCCCGATCCCGCATGGCGATTCGCTGTCTCGCCTGTCCTTTGCGCTGGTCCCCGCCCTCGTCCACCCGGTGTTCTCGGGACGCGGAGGGATCCAATCTGGGGATGGAAGGAGAAAACTCTGACGTGGGCGAATCCGCCGAGGGATCCGTGCCGTGTAGTGCTGCCACCCTGGGGGCGGGCAACGAGGTCTCAGAAGAGGCCGCTGTAGCTACAATTACCTTGTTTTCTTATTTATTACCGCATCGAGTCCACCCCAAACGTGCTTGTGGCTTTTTCCTGCTGCTGCTGCTGCTCCCTCCAGGCAAGAGGCTGCTGCTGCCAGGCCAGGGCAGGCCTTGCCCTTTCAGAACATTTCCCACAACACACCAGAAGTTCCTCTAAAGTCTTCCCTGTGAAAGCCCCACTCCCGTGGCGGACGTCTCTAAGCTGAACACCTCCTGGGAGAAAACAAAATACAAAGCGTGTGTTCAGCACTGGTGGCTTGAGGGCAGGAGGGCAGATCAAGATAGGATTTGCCCTAGCCTGGGCAGGAGGCTTTGAGAAAAAGAGGCAGTGCCCCCAAGGGTGGCCTTCGGTGCCCTGCATCCCCGGGGAGAGGGAACGATTTGATTGGCCCACACAACTGCACTAACACGCATAAACCCCGCTTTCCTCTAAATCGGGCTAAGGCGATCCTCAGCTTTCTTTGCGGGAAGGACACATTGTCGGCTCCTCTTCAACTTGGCGTCCACCAGGAGCGACCCTCCCACCTCCTTTTCTGCAAAACTGCTTTCCAGCCTGTCGGCCTCCAGCATCTACTGCTGCCTGGCGTTGTTCCTCCCCAGGTGCGGGACTTTGCACTTCCCCTTTTTGAACCGCACGAGGCTCCTGCCTGCCCAGTTCTCCAGCCTGGCAGGGTCCCTCTGGGTGGCAGCACAGCCCTCTCCCGTTTTCTATCATCAGCAAACTCCCTGAGGGTACACTCTGTCTACCCCTCATCCAGATCATTAAGTAGCATGTTGAGCAGGATCAGACTCACGGTTGACCCCCGGGGTACACCGCTAGTTACTGGCCTCCAACCAGACTTCATGCCCCTGATCACCACCCCCGTCTGGGACCAGCTGCTCAGCCAGCTTGCAACTCACGCCACTGCCTGCTCATTCGGCCCCTTACTTCATCAGCTTCTCTGGGACGATCTCTTACGGGAGACAGCCTCAAAAGCCTTCCTGAAGGCTAGGGAGGCAGTAGCTGCAGCTCTCCCCTTGTCTGCCAAGCCAGCCATTTCGTCACAAACGGTTGTCGGGTCAGTCAATCACGACTCTCCCTCGGTGAAGCCATGGTGGCAACTCCCGATGACCCTCTTGTCCTTCACGGGCCATCGCCTTCGCAGGGATCGAGGTGAGGCTAACTGGCCTGCAGATCCCTGGCTCCTCTTCCTTGCCCTTCTTCAAGAGAAAGGTGACCTTTGCACTCCACCGCTCCTCAGGCACCTCTCCCCATCGCCATCAACACTGGCTTCACAATGACATCTGCTCGCTAACCCAGCGCGGTTACACAGACCTCTCCCACTCCCTCTCCTCTCCTCTCTTCTCCTCACCTCGCCACTCCTCCTTTAATTTTTCTCATTTTATTTTACCGCCAGAACAGTCATCCACTTCAACAGCCTTCCCCTCAAGGACATGGTAGCGTCACCAAACCTTGCCTGGTCACTTGGAGAGAGAGAGAGGAGATGAAACCTCCTCCCAGGGGGGGTGTCTCTGATGCCCCAGTAACAGAGTGGTCAAGGGCAACAAAGGATCCCCCTACTACCCCCTGCCCACCTCCCTCTTCTAAGAGCTGTTAAAGAAAGAGGAAGTTTGCTGTATCCCTGCAATGTAGTTTTGGTTTGGGTCCGCCTGCGACGGAGTTCTCTTTCCCCAGAGCAGCCCTTCATAGTGCTGTGCTTTGTAGTTGTAGCTACAAGGGCGTTGATAACACACCAATGCTTTACCTATGGAAGCACCACAGCTGCCATTCACACCGACTGTTCTCTGCTACCACAGCCCTCCTCACCAGAAAAGGGATATCGACAGGGCCTTAACACACGGCCATTGATAAAAGTGCTCCAAAGGGAGCGCGATGCTTCCAACACCTTGCGCTCCGCCAAAACCATCCTTGTACGGCATGCCTATAGTGTCACGCGCACTATTTTCCAAAGTCTAAGCAGCAGCAGCAGCCTCTATGCACCGCCTTTACGTACGTTTGCGTACCACTTCCAAAAAGCTAAGAGTTTGCTTCCTACAAGACCCAGGACACCGCTAAGTGGTTCCAGCATCACGCTTCAAATGATCGGGCAAATCACTACCTATACACAAACGCTGTTAACAGGACGAAACGTTCCACATACTTACACTCCAGGGAGGCACCAGTTCAACTCGGGGAACTATTTCCCCCAGCAAAACGCACGAGACAGACGTGATATCCCCATCCTCTATCTTTATTGTGTAATTGCCGCTCAAAGCTTCCGTTACCTTCCACAGACACATGCCACAAAACATCACACCTCAACAGTGCCTAGATTGACAACAGGCAACAGACAAAAGATCATTCGGTGGCCATTTGTACACGTGCGGCAACTCTCGTGGTGCAAAACTCTTAGCCGGGCGGACAGCCCGACTGACCGCCACCCAGAATACGTAGATGTACGCGACAGACAGACCGCCCACCCTCGGGCCCTTCATCCACAACTGTCCCGAATCCCTTGGTCAGGCCCAGGTGAGCAGCACGCTTCTCGACAACAATCATTAAAGGACCAAGAAGCTGGAGAAGGAAGTACAAAAACATAAATAAATTCAGAAATAAAAAAAAAGGCCACACACAAAGAGGGGAGAGGGCAGGAAGGGAAGGAATCAGAGCAGGGAACCCCACAGAGAAACCACTTAGCCAATTCCTAGCAATTCAACCATTGTGCTTCAAATTACCACCTCTCCCCCTGCAACTGACACTTTCCAAGGAAAGATACAAACACCATGCCATTTTTTTTCAAGCCAGACAGTAACGGACTACAAAACACCCACAGAAGCTACCTTTGTCTCTGGGTTAAAACCCCCATTAAAGCTTCAGGCAAAATACCCAGTTCTGCTGGAAAATAAACTTGAGGCTGCCTTTTGCATCCGTTTACAAAGTCTTCGAACTTGACTTTTACCTATAAAAGCAAAGCACCCAGCACCTCTCAACCAGATTGCCCCTTCCTCCCTCACCCCTGACCTGCCACAAACCCCAAGCCCTCTCCTTCCTATTACAAGAAATACTAATAACTCTTACTCTAGACCATGACGACAGGCATCAGACTGCGCTCCAAAACAACACTGCATTTTGCACCTGAAGCACATACCCTGCCATGAGCATTGCTTTACAATGCTGCTTTTAGTCAAAACGCTCAATTCCATTACAACCAAGAGGCAAAGGATTATAGCGCCAGAAAACCCAAAACAGCCTACCACGCCCTATCGACACCAAAAGGGGGGATGGCAAAAGAGTCTAGGAAATGAGGAACTAATCAAGGGTACAGCTGAGCGTCCAGAAAGCTTCCCAGTACTTACAGAATCACCACAATCTTCTGCTTCAAATAACCTCATAATCGGCTCCTTCGGCATGACTAGGAAAAGCATCGGAGTTGGGGTGAAAGGTTATGGGACGTGAGGCACTGTTGGAAGAGCAAACGGTTAAAACCTGACCGGCTTCAGAGAAAGGTAATACAGCTCAAGCAAACCAACATGCCCCACTGAACTCGTACAGCAACAGATTAATAGATACCCCAAACGCAAGCCGAAACCTTGATTATCTTGCGCCTCATTAATACTCTCTACGCGCAGAATACAACGTATTTACAGAGCCCCCTCCACAAGTGGGATTCGGCACACAAGACGATGGGGGTAAGGAGACGGGCCAGTACTTCAGATAAGCGACCTCCGGTAGGTTTTAGCTTGGCTTGATCGATTCCTAGAGCAGCTTTTCTATTCAATGCCGTCCACGCAGAGGCACGACAGGAGACAAAGGCATTAACCGAATCGGCAAAGAACTTAGTGAAGTGGACCATCTGCGGACGTTCGTTCTCCCTGGAGCTCAAGTATTGGACAAAAGCACGTGAAACCTCTACGACGCTCTTTCTTACGAAGCGCATCCTTAAGACCTGCTTTTCTCCTACGGAGAACCAACTCATTACGGTCACGGCGCTAGGAACCGAGGCGAGACGGACAGCACCAGCAACCCAGAAGGCGCCGCAGCAGTCGGGGAGGTGGAAACAGGGAACGAGCACCTAAAAGAGCGCGAGGTTGTAGGGATAGCGCAGTAGAGAGCTCCACAACCCAGAGACACCCCGTCCCTCCCTCTTCCCTCCCTCCTTCCCTCCCTCCCGGTTTCCGACCCCCCAAACACTCACCCGCAGCAACGACGGCACCCGCCCTGCCGCGCTCCCGAACACCGCGCACCCAGACCTCAGCTCAGGGTGCTTGCGAGCGCGGGGGGAGGGGAACAGGAAAGGAAGACAAAGGGAACAGCAAAGGAACCGGGGCGGGCGGGGGGGAACCGCTCACGGAGAAAAGCCGCGGCTACCACCTCGTCCTCGTAAATGACGTTGCAGGGGATGCACCTTGCCGAGGACCTTTCCGAAGGCAGCTGTGGCGCCACCCGCCCGGACGGACAACCAAGTCTCTCCTCAGCCACGACAACGACCCTTCCCGTCCCCGCGCTTCCTCCACTCGGCCAGGCCCTCCGCGGCGCCCATTGGGCCGCCAGGTCGCCGCCGCCCGATCCCGCATGGCGATTCGCTGTCTCGCCTGTCCTTTGCGCTGGTCCCCGTCCTCGTCCACCCGGTGTTCTCGGGACGCGGAGCAATCCGATCTGGGGATGGAAGGAGAAAACTTTGACGTGGGCGAATCCGCCGAGGGATCCGTGCCGTGTAGTGCTGCCACCCTGGGGGCGGGCAACGAGGTCTCAGAAGAGGCCGCTGTAGCTACAATTACCTTGTTTTCTTATTTATTACCGCATCGAGTCCACCCCAAACGTGCTTGTGGCTTTTTCCTGCTGCTGCTGCTGCTCCCTCCAGGCAAGAGGCTGCTGCTGCCAGGCCAGGGCAGGCCTTGCCCTTTCAGAACATTTCCCACAACACACCAGAAGTTCCTCTAAAGTCTTCCCTGTGAAAGCCCCACTCCCGTGGCGGACGTCTCTAAGCTGAACACCTCCTGGGAGAAAACAAAATACAAAGCGTGTGTTCAGCACTGGTGGCTTGAGGGCAGGAGGGCAGATCAAGATAGGATTTGCCCTAGCCTGGGCAGGAGGCTTTGAGAAAAAGAGGCAGTGCCCCCAAGGGTGGCCTTCGGTGCCCTGCATCCCCGGGGAGAGGGAACGATTTGATTGGCCCACACAACTGCACTGTAACACGCATAAACCCCGCTTTCCTCTAAATCGGGCTAAGGCGATCCTCAGCTTTCTTTGCGGGAAGGACACATTGTCGGCTCCTCTTCAACTTGGCGTCCACCAGGAGCGACCCTCCCACCTCCTTTTCTGCAAAACTGCTTTCCAGCCTGTCGGCCTCCAGCATCTACTGCTGCTTGGGGTTGTTCCTCCCCAGGTGCGGGACTTTGCACTTCCTCTTTTTGAACCGCACGAGGCTCCTGCCTGCCCAGTTCTCCAGCCTGGCAGGGTCCCTCTGGGTGGCAGCACAGCCCTCTCCCGTTTTCTATCATCAGCAAACTCCCTGAGGGTACACTCTGTCTACCCCTCATCCAGATCATTAAGTAGCATGTTGAGCAGGATCAGACTCACGGTTGACCCCCGGGGTACACCGCTAGTTACTGGCCTCCAACCAGACTTCATGCCCCTGATCACCACCCCCGTCTGGGACCAGCTGCTCAGCCAGCTTGCAACTCACGCCACTGCCTGCTCATTCGGCCCCTTACTTCATCAGCTTCTCTGGGACGATCTCTTACGGGAGACAGCCTCAAAAGCCTTCCTGAAGGCTAGGGAGGCAGTAGCTGCAGCTCTCCCCTTGTCTGCCAAGCCAGCCATTTCGTCACAAACGGTTATCGGGTCAGTCAATCACAACTCTCCCTCGGTGAAGCCATGGCGGCAACTCCCGATGACCCTCTTGTCCTTCACGGGTCATCGCCTTCGCAGGGATCGAGGTGAGGCTAACTGGCCTGTAGATCCCTGGCTCCTCTTCCTTGCCCTTCTTCAAGAGAAAGGTGACCTTTGCACTCCACCGCTCCTCAGGCACCTCTCCCCATCGCCATCAACACTGGCTTCACAATGACATCTGCTCGCTAACCCAGCGCGGTTACACAGACCTCTCCCACTCCCTCTCCTCTCCTCTCTTCTCCTCACCTCGCCACTCCTCCTTTAATTTTTCTCATTTTATTTTACCGCCAGAACAGTCATCCACTTCAACAGCCTTCCCCTCAAGGACATGGTAGCGTCACCAAACCTTGCCTGGTCACTTGGAGAGAGAGAGAGGAGATGAAACCGCCTCCCAGGGGGGGTGTCTCTGATGCCCCAGTAACAGAGTGGTCAAGGGCAACAAAGGATCCCCCTACTACCCCCTGCCCACCTCCCTCTTCTAAGAGCTATTAAAGAAAGAGGAAGTTTGCTGTATCCCTGCAATGTAGTTTTGGTTTGGGTCCGCCTGCGACGGAGTTCTCTTTCCCCAGAGCAGCCCTTCATAGTGCTGTGCTTTGTAGTTGTAGCTACAAGGGTGTTGATAACACACCAATGCTTTACCTATGGAAGCACCACAGCTGCCATTCACACCGACTGTTCTCTGCTACCACAGCCCTCCTCACCAGAAAAGGGATATCGACAGGGCCTTAACACACGGCCATTGATAAAAGTGCTCCAAAGGGAGCGCAATGCTTCCAACACGTTGCGCTCCGCAAAAACCACCCTTGTTCAGCATGCCTATAGTGTCATGCGCACTATTTTCCAAAGTCTAAGCAGCAGCAGCAACCTCTACGCACCGCCTTTACGTACGTTTGCGTACCACTTCCAAAAAGCTAAGAATTTGCTTCCTACAAGACCCAGGACACTGCTAAGCGGTTCCAGCATCACGCTTCAAATGATCGGGCAAATCACTACCTATACACAGAACGCTGTTAACAGGACGAAACGTTCCACATACTTACACTCCGGGGAGGCACCAGTTCAACTCGGGGAACTATTTCCCCCAGCAAAACGCACGAGACAGACATGATATCCCCATCCTCTATCTTTATTGTGTAATTGCCGCTCAAAGCTTCCGTTACCTTCCACAGACACATGCCACAAAACATCACACCTCAACAGTGCCTAGATTGACAACGGGCAACAGACAAAAGACCATTCGGTGGCCATTTGTACACGTGTGGCAACTCTCGTGGTGCAAAACTCTTAGCTGGGCGGACAGCCCGACTGACCGCCACCCAGAATATGTAGATGTACGTGACAGACAGACCGCCCACCCTCGGGCCCTTCATCCACAACTGTCCCGAATCCCTTGGTCAGGCCCAGGTGAGCAGCACGCTTCTCGACAATAATCATTAAAGGACCAAGAAGCTGGAGAAGGAAGTACAAAAACATAAATAAATTCAGAAATAAAAAAAAAGGCCACACACAAAGAGGGGAGAGGGCAGGAAGGGAAGGAATCAGAGCAGGGAACCCCACAGAGAAACCACTTAGCCAATTCCTAGCAATTCAACCATTGTGCTTCAAATTACCACCTCTCCCCCTGCAACTGACACTTTCCAAGGAAAGATACAAACACCATGCCATTTTTTTTCAAGCCAGACAGTAACAGACTACAAAACACCCACAGAAGCTACATTTGTCTCTGGGTTAAAGCCCCCATTAAAGCTTCAGGCAAAATACCCAGTTCTGCTGGAAAATAAACTTGAGGCTGCCTTTTGCGTCCATTTACAAAGTCTTCGAACTTGACTTTTACCTATAAAAGCAAAGCACCCAGCACCTCTCAACCAGATTGCCCCTTCCTCCCTCACCCCTGACCTGCCACAAACCCCAAGCCCTCTCCTCCCTATTACAAGAAATACTAATAACTCTTACTCTAGACCATGACGACAGGCATCAGACTGCGCTCCAAAACAACACTGCATTTTGCACCTGAAGCACATACCCTGCCATGAGCATTGCTTTACAACGCTGCTTTTAGTCAAAACGCAAAACAGCACTGGGTGCATGGAGAGTCTCTGCTTCTCTCACACACACAACCCCTGAAAGTCTGGAATTACCCTTTTCTGATTAGAATTTTATGCATTTTCAAAAGAAGGTGGGTTTAGATATATATTTATAGGATTACATCATGCTATTTTAATATTCATGATAGGCGGAGTCTGGACAGAGTCTTCTCTTGGGGAGATATCCGGGGGTCGTCGGGGGGGTCTTTGGATGAAGTAAGAGGTCTTCCTAAAGCTTGAACTTGGTACCTTTCTTGATTTCGCTGACTTCATTATATTGTTACAGGGCGATATCAGACCCTAGCGATACCTTTTCCTTTATCTGCTGGTTGTGACATCTTTATGTTCTTTTTGTGCAGATGTTCACATTCCTTTGGTGCCTAATTAGCCTTGGCAGTGTCTTGTTTTTAGAACAGGACCTACACTTTTAATTATCTTCGAGACAGAAGTTAGCCTTGTTAGGGCTTTGTAGCATTGTTCACACTGTTTCAGTGGAAAATTACATGCCTTAACTGCTTTGTCTAGCCCCCTATTCACTTCTTTCTCAGTTTAATTCTTTCCTGAATTTTACTGGTTAGCAATACAAATTCATCAATATATATTACAATCCCCTGTTTTCTTTTTCATAATCATTTATGAATTTGTATTTCTTTTAATCACTCTCTTCTTCAGAGCTTGAGGATGCATAAGTATGACACAATTTGCACCCATACCTACAAGTTTCACATTTACATGGATCACCCTTGCCATGTAAACACCATTTACAGGAGCACAAATTGCTGCTTCTTCCTGATATTCCTCATCTGTATTTACCACTAGCAACTTAGGGGTTTCATTTTGCACTTTTTGGACTTCTGATCGGGCAAATTGTGTCATACAAGGTATTAAACATGGTATAATTAACAACCCTCTAAAAATCCCCAGCACCACAATTCCAATTTTTACCACCCACCCACCTCCCAGTAAATTCTTCCAAATTCCTTCCCAATTAAGTCCTGTCCAGGTCTGAACTGGAACATGTGCAAGTTTCTTCATTTCCTGTACCCGTTCATGTACAGCTTTTCCTTCATCATCTGTTTCCAAGCAGCAATTAGTTAGATTGAATTCCCACGCACACCTCCTTCTTGTGCTAACAGATAATCTAAAGCTAAATGATTCTGATATAAAAAGGTTCTCGTTTGTGTATTCTGTTTCTCAATTAGCTCTAAAGCATCCCGTTTTATTTACAACAATTTCTACCACAGCTTGTAACCTAATGATTCTATTGAGCATATAACAATTAGTGACATTCAAAGATTTAGCAATGTTTTCAGCCAAATTTACAAAAAGGTTTTTAGCAATTGTGGGAATTTCGTATTTCACCACAGTTTCCAATTCATGATAAAACGAGTTAAAAAGCAATCTGTGCTGTATGGATTTCCTAATTCTCTCGGTAAATGTTACATGAATCACAGCTCCTGGATCATAACCAGATGCATATATTTTTATCCCAAATTTCACCTCCAAATCTTTCCAGTGTTGAGGGTTTAGAATGGTTAGATTTAGAGGCTTACAAGCATGAGCAGTACAGTCTTTCTGCACTTCTCCTTTTTCAATTCCTTTACGGGTAGTGGCTACATATTGACTGTAATTTTTGGCTAAGGTGGATGCTAGTATCCCCATCAAAATCAAAAAGGGTCCGGTAGGGATCGTATTGCTCAGTGGTCACAGCCCAGAGGGTTTGTAGCCCTTGGCAGACCTTCTTCAACTGCAGCTTCTATGTCCCATTCGGTCTTGCCCCTTTTCCTTTGATGGGCCAAATTCAGGAACTTAAGATAATTTAGTTTTTTCCTGACTCCACCTTATGGCATTTGTCATTTGTGTCTCCAATCCCTTCTTCCCTTTCCTGTTCCTTTAGAATATTATTTTCTTCATTTTTAATAAAATTTTATCAGGTATCTATATTTCTGGAATTACAATATGAAATTCCCCAATAACTTACCTGCTTATGTTCTTTTCAGTGTGATTTTTGGTTCCCCAGGTTGGAAGGTGATCTTCCACTTCTTTACTGGTCCTTTAACTCTGGAGGCGTGTGTCCACCCTTTCTCAGCAGTACAGACAGCAGTATCTGTAGTTAATAAGAAAAGGTCCTTCCCAGAGAGGGGATAAGCTTTCTTCTTTCCAAGTCTTTATCAAAACTTTATCCCCAAGTTGAAATTGGTGTATCGCAAATCCCAAGGGAGGTGTTTGCACCAATATTCCCATCTCCCTTAATTCATTTAACCGCTTTCCCAGTGTTACAATATATTTTCTGATATTTTTGTCTTCTATTATATTATGTTCTATTGCTATTCTCTGACAATAAGACATTCCATATAACATTTCACACGGTGATAACCCAGTTTCACTTTGTGGCTTTGTTCTTATATTTAGAAGAGCCAATGGTAAATATCTTGTCCAAGGCATTTGAGTTTCAACCACTAAGTTTGCCAGTTGTTGCTTAATAGTTTGATTCATTCTTTCTACCCTGCCTGAGCTTTGTGGATGCCAGGGAGTGTGGTAATCCCAATGTATTCCCAATGATTTGCACAATAACTTGATCACTTTTGAGGTATAATGTGTGTCTTGGTCAGAGTCAATACCATTGATCAACCCACATATAGATATTAAGTGTTCTAACAAAATTTTTGCCACCGTTTGTGCCATGGCTTTTGCCACAGGGTAAGCCTCTACCCATCGTGTTAAATGGTCTACTATCATTAGTAAATATTTAATCCTCCCCACTCTTGGTAGCTCAGTAAATCAACTTGTACCTTTTCAAAAGGTCTATTGGAAATTTGTCTTCCACCCATAGCCATCTGTTTAAATATTTTTCTGTTAATCTTTTTACAAGTTAGGCACCTTTGAGTAATTTGTTTTGCTATTTCAAAGATTCCTATACATCCGTATTGTTTAAGAAATTGATCACTTAACACTTTAGTTCCCCAATGTGTTTGGGAATGTAATCTTTCCAGTATCTGCCAGGCATATGCTTTAGGTAATATTTCCCTGCCATCCGGCAGTATCCATTTTCATTGTTCAAATTTAGCTCCAATTTTTTCAAGTTTCTCCATTTCCTCAGGAGTGAATTTCTTTATTTCTCCCTCTTTATTGTTTACTGAATCCTCTTTATTCTGTAAAATATTAATTTGAACACTGCATTTTCTCAGGGCTGCATCTCGAGCTTCTTTGTCAGTCAAACTATTCCCTCTAACATGGTATCCTAATCCTTTTTTATGTCCTTTTATATGTACTATTGCAATCTCTTTTGGTTCTGTCACTGCCTTTAAAATTTTAATTATTAGCTTTTGATGCACTAAATCTTTTCCTTGAGTATTTATGAGGCCTCTCTCCTTCCAGATTCTTCCAAACGTATGGA
The DNA here is from genome assembly GCF_003957555.1 of Calypte anna. NCBI lineage: Eukaryota > Metazoa > Chordata > Aves > Apodiformes > Trochilidae > Calypte > Calypte anna. Next base: position 20,720,096 of record NC_044276.1, read on the forward strand.
CTATGCCATATGCATATTTAAAATCTGTGAATATTGTTCCTGCCTTCCCTTTTAATAATTCAAGAGCTCTATAGAGCGCGCACACAGTTCACATGCTTGTGCGGACCACGATGGACTCAGAGGTCTGGATTCTACTACTTCCAGATCTTTATTAATGATTGCATATCCTGATTTTCTTTTTCCTTCAATTACTCCAGAGGATCCGTCTATAAATAACTTCTTCCCCTCCTGTAATTCTGTGTCAGTTAAATCTGGTCTCACTTTTGTCTGTGTTTCTATTACATCCAAACAACTGTGTTGCAATTCTCCTTCAGGTTCCCCAAACCAAAACTGTGCCGGACTCTGCACTGAAGTTAAGTTCCAAATTAGGAGAGTCTATCAACATGGTTTCATATTTAAGAAGCCAGCTATCTGTCAGCCACTTTTCTGCCTTCTGCTGTAAAACATCTCTAACATTATGGGGGTGTATACTTTCAGTGGTGCACTAAAGGTAATTTTCCGTGCTTCTTCTATAAGCAATGCAGTTGCCACCAGAGCCTGTAAACAGGCTGGCCACCCTCTACTCATGGGTTCTAATAATTTCGAACAGTATCCTACAGGTTTTTTTTATTCCTGCCCAATCTTGAGTAAGCACTCCATAAGATGTCTGATTTGATACGTTGACAAATAAGAAAAATGGTTTTTCCGGGTCAGGGAGGCTCAATACTGGAGCTTGTATTAATGTTCTTTTTATTTCCTCTAATTTCTGATCATCTTCTTCCAATCATCCGATTTCATTATTTGTCAACTTCTATAAAAAATTTACCTTTTCACTATAACTCTCAATCCACGGCCTGCAATATCCTAGTAATCCCAGTAATTGTCTAATTTCCTTTTTAGTTGTCGGGGATCTCAGAGCAAGTATTCCTGATACTCTATTAGGATCCAGTTTCTTTTGACCTTTGATTAGCCGATGTCCTAAATATTTTACCTCTTGTTCCACAAATTGCAATTTTGACTTTGACACTTTTAGTCCCTTTTTCCCCAGGAAGTTTAATAATCTGATAGTAACTTCCTGAGTTTCTTTTTCAGTTTCCCCAGCTATTAATAGATCATCCACATATTGTAACAACTTCACATTCTCGGACATTTCAAAATCCTGTAACAGCTTCTCCAAAGCCTGCCCAAATGAATTAGGTGATTCTGTAAATCCCTGCAGTAACACAGTCCACCTTAACTGCTGCCTTCTCCCTGTCGATGGATCCTCCCACTCGAAAGCAAAATAATCTCTAGACTTATCATGAAAGGGACAAGCCCAAAATGCATCTTTTAAATCTATTACGCTATACCAAATATATTTGGGAGAAATGTGGCTTAGTAAAGTATAAGGATTTGCTACTACTAGAAATTTAGCGATGACCCTATGATTTACTGCCCTTAAATCCTGCACCATCTGGTATGTTCTGTCAGATTTCTGTACAGGCAGAATTGGTGCATTACGCGGGAACATGTGAGGTTCCAAAGTATCCTTGTTCTAAAAGCCTATCTACAATAGGCTTTAACCCTTTCCGCCCTGTTGGGGAAACAGTTCAGAAATATACAGGTTGTGAGCAATCCTGACTTACTTCAATTTAGGCCACATTGGGTTAATTGTGATTGAGGCCTAGTTTGAGGCTTTCTGAGAATGAGCTACTGGGAAAGAGATAACTTAATTGGCAACAGAAGAGGAAAATAATTATGTGAGAAGAATCTTTCCGTGAGAATGGTATGTGTAATTGGAATACAAAGCCACCTGCATGATAAGATGGTGTAAACAAGACTTCTCTATATAAAGTGAGTGCAAGTTGTTAATAAACGATTTCATACAATCATATTGATGTGCACATGGAATCCTTAAGCCTCCGCAGACTGTTTTCCCACAAATGGCGCCCGAACAGGGACCCAGGGTGGCCTGGAACAGGGACCCAGGGTGGCCCGGACCAGGGACTAAGGATGGCCTGGACCTGGGACTCTCATGCTGTTGCTTCCAGGAGCGATGAAGACAGCTCGAATGAGAGCGGAGCGGAGAAGCCAGCTGAAAGGAGATTGCTGCCCCGGCAGTCTATGTAGCTGGTGCCCGGCTACGGAATAAACGAGCTCGGAATTGAAGAATCTTGCCCTGATCAGGTGAGCGGCTGGGGAGGAGATGGGGTCTACACTCTGATGTACAACAAGAAGAGACAGTAGTTAAGCTCCTCCAATATATTCTCTATGAGAGATTTATTACACGAAGGCAGGACCTTACGTGAATTACTGAAATGGGCACAGGGTAGAGACTTGATCCCCTCGATGGGTACTGTTTTTGAGTTACCTACTTGGGAACCCATAGGTATTGCCCTATGGGATAAAATTAGCAATGGAGATAAGGAGGCACAACGCTTAGCGACACTCTGGAAATTGATTAAAGAAACCTTAAAAGAAATGAAAAGTGAGTGGTCAGCAGCAGCCTCAGCGTTTGTTGTCTTAACATCTGATCTACCAGTACCGATGAATGCTCAAAATATGAACTTGACCTCTAAACAGTTGTTTGAGACACCTAAAATACCCTTACCAGCACCTGAAGGGACTGTACTGATTCAAACTCAGTCAGTTGTGCCATTTGACCCTGGGGGTTGGATGAAAAGTAAAAATGGGACCAAGAAGCAAGACCAAAAGCGACCAAAAACACCACCAGAATCATCGGAGTTCCCAGAGGGAGAGAAGCCGGAGAACACAGGCGAGGAATCTTGGAATGCAGACTCCCGACCTTGCGCCCGCCTGCCGTGGCTCCCGACTGCTCTGCCACCTTTCCACCTCTGAAGCTTGATTTATCTTCTTGACCACAGTTGCCATAAATTAATCCTCTGCTTCACCTGTCAACACCATCAGTGCCTGCTATAGAGCAACAACCAAGTAAAGAACTGGGACTCGGAGACAAGCAGCTAAGGAAACTGCTGAAGAAGCAGACAGAACTGGAGACCAAGGATGAGTATACCCCTGAAAAAACCCTAGTTTTTGCTCTGAGGAACATCCCGAACAATGGGGCACTAATCCATTTTTACCCCCTGATCCGTTTCCTATTCCTGCTCCTATTTCCCTTAACCCTTTAACACCCACTGCTCTACCTCTTCCAGATCCAACATGGGAAGGGGAGGGTAGTGGGGGGGGGGGTGGTAATGTGTATCCAGTAACTAGATGGAAGGGAATTATTCAAATGCTATAGTTGAAGGAGAAATGATTCCCAATATGACTCCGATGGTTTTCCAGTGATTGTGGGACCAGGATGAGGAGGTCAATGGGTTGCATTAGATTGGAAAATTATAAAAGAAGCCAAAGGTGACATTACAGTACAGTACAGTACAGTACAGGCGCAGTACAATTTGAAATCGGTTTGAGTCATTTACTCAATCTCTTTTGCAACATCTTTTTACTGCTCAGTTGTTGATGCCATATGACACAAAAATGCTCATTGATACTCTGTTAACTCCTTCTCAACAACTGCAATTTCATCATAAATGGTAAATGCTATGTGAAAATGCAGCTGTGATTCCTAGACAGAACACCGATGCATTACACAGAGTGCAAGCACAAATGTTAGTCGGTGCTTGTCCTTTTGTACGTGCAGATTTGCAGGCATGGTTTCAAACTGAAGTGTTACAAATTTCACAAGAATTGGCATATAAGGCTTTGCAAATTGTTCATGATCCTGCACAAGCAACCCCTTTCCTTTACAAATATTAAACAGAGAGAGCAGAGTCATATTCAAAATTTGTGGATCACTTCTATTCAGTGGTAATATTACATCTCAATTTGCTTAAAAAAAAAAAAAAAATTTAACTTCAATTAGGTAGTGTCACTACTCCAGATATTAAAAAAAACCCACAACAACAACAAAAAAACCAAAACAAAACAACAAAACAAAACAAGAAAACCAAAACAACTTACTTTGATGGGCACATTGATTATAATTTGATCTATTATTTAAAAGAGTTTAAAAGAAGAGTTTAAAAGATGCTCAAAGCTGCACTGCAAAATACTGTGCAAGGGTGTGGTGTGATAGAAAGAAATTTCTTCAAGTTTAGTTTGAAACCATTAGAGCACATGATTCGATAATAAAACTATTTTCATTACAATCAAAAAAAAAAAAAAAAAGGAAAAAAAAGGAAAAGGAAAAGGGAAGAGCGTATACCCTCATGAGAAGAAAAAAGAGCGTGACCTCATGAGAGCACTAATGAGTTATCAATAACATTTTGATCAAACTGGTCAATGCAACAATTAGGCCTAGAAAACAAGGGAAAGTTTGAAATTTAGGTTTCTTGCTGCTTCATTTGTATCACACATAGCAAGAGGAAAAGCCTTTGGTAAGAATTGATAAAAATCATAAAATATACCAGTTAGCTTGTTGGCTTACAGATTTAATTAGGCAAGGCTTATCAGTTATATATGTTATTATTGCTTTTATATTACTAGTATGTTATTATTACCTTTGTATTAGTATATATGTTATTATTGCTTTTGCATTATTGGTATGTTATTGCTTTTGCATTGCTAGTATGCTGTTTATGACAATATATCATTAGCATGTTATCTTACGTCACGAAATAAGTCAGAATTGCTCAAAAAACAAAAAGGGGAATATGTTGGGGAAACAGTTCAGAAATATACAGGTTGTGAGCAATCCTGACTTACTTCAATTTAGGCCACATTGGGTTAATGGTTATTGAGGCCTAGTTAGAGGCTTTCTGAGAATGAGCTACTGGGAGATAACTTAATTGGCAACAGAAGAGGAAAATAATTATGTGAGAAGAATCTTTCCGTGAGAATGGTATGTGCAATTGGAATACAAAGCCACCTGCATGATAAGATGGTGTAAACAAGGCTTCTCTATATAAAGTGAGTGCAAGTTGTTAATAAAGGATTTCATACAATCATATTGATGTGCACATGGAATCCTTAAGCCTCCGCAGACTGTTTTCCCATACCGCCCCTCCTTTGAAATAGGATATTGTTTAATCCTGATTGGGGTATGTGGATCCATTATCTGAACTTCTATTGGATCCATAGCTATCTTCCCAATCTCTCCCTCTGTATACCATACTGAGGGATCAACTATTTCTTCATCCATTTCTGTCAGAGTACATAAATTAACTTGCAACTTTTCTCCATCACTTTGGATATTTATGCTTAATTTCATGATCAAATCTCTGCCTAATAAATTGTACTCTGCCTCTGAAAGCAAAAGTAAATAATTTAAATAGATTTTATTTTCCGTTTCTATTTCTACATCTTCTAGAATTGGTATTTTAAAAGGTTCTCCTTTCGCTCTGATTACTGACATTTGATTCTTTCCTTTCTTTATCCCTTCGGGTAATTTTTGTATAGCAGATTTTTCAGCTCCAGTATCTACAAGGAATAAAAATTCCTCTTTATGGGGACCTATTAATAATTTTATTAAGGGCTCTGTAGATGTTCTAGTCCCCAATAAATAAAGCCCCTGACACCCCTATTCTTCTTTAAACATTTTCTCATCATGCTCTTTCTTCCTACAATTCTTCTGAATGCGCCCTCTCTTGTTGCAATAAAAGCAAAGAGGGCCCCCTGGATGTTGAAGAAAATTCTGCTGCAATCCCCTGCGGAACCCGCCTGTTTTTCCTTGCCCTCTCATTCCCATATCCCTTCCTTGATTTGCTTCCCTCACTGCTGCTACAAAAATTTTCACCTTCGTCTTCACTTTCTCCTCATCCCTCCAGACGTACACTTTCTGCACTTCCCTCGACAACTCTTCCAAACCCCTATCGGGCCAATTGTCTATTTTCTCCAATTTTTTCCTTACGTCTGGGCAAGCTTTCCCCACAAAATGGGTTTTTAACAGTGCTGTACCCACTGGTGTACTGGGATCCATTCCAGAATATAATTGTAAATTCTTCTTTAATCTTTCTAGCCACTCGGTGGGCGACTCATCTTTCTTTTGGTGTTCTGCAAACACCTTTTCCATGTTTTGTCCTCGGGGGAACCGCTTCAATAATTCCTTGAATAAGAATGGCCCTTAAATCATCTAAATTTTGACTGCCTTGCACATGTTGGTGATCCCAATGTGAGTCAACAGTTGGCCATTTTTGATCTCCTGGGGGTCCCTGTTGATTTCCCCTTTCCCATTCCTGCTCGCCTGATCATTTCTCTCTCCTCACTTGTAAAAAATATGCCCAAAATTGATTGCATTTCTTTCCATGTATACATATTTGGTCTCCAAAATTGATGTAGTCTATCAGCTACCCCCAGCGGGTCATCTAGCAAAGTTCCCATATCCTTTTTAAAGCTTCTAACATCACTTATATTAAGGGGAACTGTCACAAATCCTAATCCCCCTTGATTCCCGCCGAGTGGTACTTCCCTTAAGGGGTACGTTAAAGCGGTCTCGTGCTGCCTCCCTCTGGTTCGTGTGGCAATCGGCTGGTCACCGTCACCCTCCGGGGAAGGTGATGGAGATACTGCAGATACCAGCTGAACAAGAAACAGACGGCAAATTATGCAAATATGGGGGAGGCAGATGGTCTAAAGGGTCCCATTTTTCTTTATCTTTTCTTTTCTATTCATTCTCCTCCTCCTTAGGTTGTAATGTGAAGAGGGGCACTGTAGGTAAAGTAGAATTCTGGATCCATAAGTATGCATTGTCATTTTCTTGCTGTGAAAATGGTTCCTTCACATTTACATATTCATTTAATGCTTGGCATACCCAATCTTCGAAGGTACCAAAAACTGGACAAGTCACATGTGGCCTGAGAATATATTTTGGCCAAATTGTCACGCAATGTTGCACTAATTTCATTTTAGTTTTTCCTTTTCTTTTTCCCTTAGCATCCCAATATTTAATCATAAGACCTAAAGGACTCTCCAGAGGAATATCTCGTACCTGACCTAATTTCCTAGTACTAGAACTCTTCTGTCCCATAATATGAGGATTTTACTAGTGGCAATCCTCCCGCCCTTGGTTGCTTCAATAAGAGTGTCTTGCAGGTGGCTTAAATACCTTATCACCCACCCACGAATCCTATAGGAATCGCTTTCATCCTTCACTGGCCAAGTCCCTCGTGGGAGATTGGAACCGTGGTTAGACCTCCACAATCGCTCCGGAACCAGGTTCCGTCTCAATCACACTCTTAAACACACACAAGCAACCGAATCCCACCGAACTGAACGGTATACACCTTAAATGCTTACGACCCCGTCGTCTTCGTTCGGACCTTCGTGCACAGAATTACAAGCAAAACACACTGCAGTCCACAAAAGAGCTCACCACAGAAGAAAATTAAAATTTCTTGCTCATTGCAATTTCGAATTCAGGATCCTGTCAGTGAAGGCAGGGGCCTGAAAAGGAGCCACCGAAGATCGGTAGGCCCCCCTCCAATCCAGACCTCAGTGCAAGCACTGAGAGGGATCCCTGAAGAGCCACCCAAATTGTTAAAAATGATCGAGATTCAATATTCTGTTAATGGTTTAATTTAATTCATAAAATTCCAATAAGCAAACCAGCGCTGTGTGCATAGGGAGTCTCCGCTCCACTCACATGCACAACCCCTAAAACTCTGAAATTACCTTTTATTGATTACAATTCTGTGCATATTCAAAAGAAGGTGGGTTTACATATAAATTCATAGGATTGCATCATTCCATTATAATACTCATGATAGGTGTAGTCCGAGAAAGGCTGGGCAGAGTCTTCTTTTGGGGAGATATCCGGGAGTCGTCAGGGGGTCTTTGGATGAAGTAAGAGGTCTTCCTAAAGCTTGAACTTGGTACCTTTCTTGATTTCGCTGACCTCATTATATTGTTACAGGGCGATATCAGACCCTACCCATAACTTTCCACTTATCTGCTGGTTGTGACATCTTTATGTTCTCCTTGTGCAGATGTTCACATTCCTTTGGTGCCTAGTTAGCCTTGGCAATGTCTTGTTTTAACAACAGGACCTACACTTTTAATTATCTTCGAGACAGAAGTTAGCCTCGTTAGGGCCTTGTAGTATTGTTTATACTGTTTCAGTGGAAAATTACATGCCTTAACTGCTTTGTCTAGCCCCCTATTCACTTCTTTCTCAGTTTAATTCTTTCCTGAATTTTACTAGTTAGGCATACAAATTCATCAACATATATTGCAACAGGCATCAGACTGCGCTCTAAAACAACACTGCATTTTATACATGAAGCATATATCCTGCCATGAGCATTGCTTTACAACGCTGCTTTTAGTCAAAACGCTCAATTCCATTACAACCTAGAGGCAAAGGATTATAGCGCCAGAAAACCCAAAACAGCCTACCACGCCCTATCGACACCAAAAGGGGGGATGGCAAAAGAGTCTAGGAAATGAGGAACTAATCACGGCTACAGCTGAGCGTCCAGGAAGCTTCCCAGTACTTACAGAATCACCACAATCTTCTGCTTCAGATAACCTCATAATCGGCTCCTTCGGCATGACTAGGAAAAGCATCGGAGTTGGGGTGAAAGGTTATAGGACGCGAGGCACTGTTGGAAGAGCAAACGGTTAAAACCTGACCGGCTTCAGAGAATGGTAATACAGCTCAAGAAAACCAACATGCCCCGCTGAATTCAAACAGCAGCAGATTAACGGACACCCCAAACGCAAGCCGAAACCTTGATTTTTCTTGCGCCTCGATAATACTTTCTACACGTAAAGTACAACGTATTTACAGAGCCCCCTCCACAAGTGGGATTCGGCACACAAGACGATGGGGGTAAGGAGACGGGCCAGTACTTCAGATAAGCGACCTCCGGTAGGTTTTAGCTTGGCTGGATCGATTCCTAGAGCAGCTTTTCTATTCAACGCCGGCCACGCAGAGGCACGACAGGAGACAAAGGCATTAACCGAATCGGCAAAGAACTTAGTGAAGTGGACCATCAGCGGACGTTCGTTCTCCCTGGAGCTCAAGTATTGGAAAAAAGCACGTGAAACCTCTATGACGCTCCTCTTACGAAGCGCATCCTTAAAACCTGCATTTCTACTACCGAGAACCAACTCATTACGGTCACGGGGCTAGGAACCGAGGCGAGACGGACAGCACCAGCAACCCTGAACGCCCTGCGGTAATCGGGGAGGTGGAAATGGGGAACGAGCACCGAAAAAGCGCGAGTTGTAGGGATAGCGCAGTAGAGAGCTCCACAACCCAGAGACACCACGTCCCTCCCTCCCTCCCTCCCTCCCTCTTTCCGACCCCCCAAACACTCACCAGCAGCAACGACGGCACCCGCCCTGCCGCGCTCCCGAACACCGCGCACCCAGACCTCAGCTCAGGGTGCTTGCGAGCGCGGGGGGAGGGGAACAGGAAAGGAAGACAAAGGGAACAGCAAAGGAACCGGAGCAGGCGGGGGGGAACCGCTCACGGAGAAAAGCTGCGGCTACCACCTCGTTCTCGTAAATGACATTGCAGGGGATGCGCCTTGCCGAGGACCTTTCCGAAGGCAGCTGCGGCGCAAACAGGCTCGGTCGGACACCCAAGTCTCTCCTCAGCCAAAACGACCCTTCCCGTCCCCACGCTTCCTCAACTCGACCACGCCTTCCTCGGCGCCCATTGGGCCGCCATATCGCCGCCGCCCGATCCCGCATGGCGATTCGCTGTCTCGCCTGTCGTTTGCGCTGGTGTCCCGTCCCCCCCCCCCTCGGCGGGTCCCCTTCCTCGTCCACCCGGTGCTCTCGGGACGCGGAGCAATCCGATCTGGGGATGGAGGGAGAAAACTTTGACGTGGGCGAATCCGCCGAGGGATCCGTGCCGTGTAGTGCTGCCACCCTGGGGGCGGGCAACGAGGCCTCAGAAGAGGCCGTTGTAGCTACAAGTACCACGTTTTGTTATTTATTACCGCATCGAGTCCACCCCGCACGTGCTTGCGGATTTTTGCTGCTGCTGCTGCTGCTCCCTCCAGGCAAAAGGCTGCTGTTGCCAGGCCCGGGCAGGCCTTGCCTTTTCAGAACATTTCCCACAACACTTCAGAAGTACCTCTAAATTCTCCCCTGTGAAAGTCCCACTCTCGTGGCGGACGTCTCTAAGTTGAACACCTCCCGGGAGAAAACAAAATACAAAGCGTGTGTTCAGCACTGGTGGCTTGAGGGCAGGAGGGCAGATCAAGATAGGATTTGCCCTAGCCTGGGCAGGAGGCTTTGAGAAAAAGAGGCAGTGCCCCCAAGGGTGGCCTTCGGTGCCCTGCATCCCCGGGGAGAGGGAACGATTTGATTGGCCCACACAACTGCACTGTAACACGCATAAACCCCGCTTTCCTCTGCATCGGGCTGAGGCGATCCTTAGCTTTCTTTGCGGCAAGGACACAAAGTACTTACAGAGTCACCACAATCTTTTGCTTCAGATAACCTCATCATTGTCTCCTTAGTGTGAAATATGTTCATCTGATTTGTGTCAGCCTCTTACATACCCTTTTATAACCATGAGTTAAAACCGGGAGATAAGGTTTCGATAAAAACATGGAAAGAAAAAAACCCTATCTCCCCTCTGGGAAGGACCTTTTCTTGTTTTATGAACTACAGAAACAGCTGTGAGAACTGCTGAAAAAAGGTGGCCATGTGTCACGAGGAAAAGGTCAGGTGAAGGAGTGGAAAATAACATCTGAACGAGGAGACACTAAGCTAACAGACGAACTTGAAGAGACCTTCATCAAAGAGCATAAGCTAAGATGCTGTGGAAATTTCATTGTGGCTACTCCTTAAAAATTAGGGGACAGGGAGATTCCTGAGTGGATACCTACTAGGGAAGACAATTACAATTTACCAATAACAGGGATCAGTGTACACCAGCTTTTTGGGACATAGCATACAAATTGGAAAAACTCACCTGGTTGTCCAGAGAAGACCACCCCTTAAGACGAAGGAAGAGGGCAAGACCGGAGAGGGAACCCGTGTTGCGGCTTGAAAGGTCTGCCAAGGGCTGCAACCACTTCGGGCTGTGACTGCCAATCACTATTGCCCTGACCAGACCTCTTCTAGTTGTACTTGGGGTGAGTTCATTGCCAGAAATAGGGAAGCGGCATTTATAACCAAACCCAATATGCTTTGTGCAAAGGAGGAGATAAAATCGTATGCTGTGATCCTGTTGGAGGGTGTGGGCTTGCGGAGCAAAGAGACGACTCAATATGAGTTAGCAACTAAGCTCAATTTTATTAAGCAAAGCGTTACATTTATATGGTCTTGGCATCTTCGTGGCTCATGTTGATTGGCTGCGTGTTGCTGTCCACACCTGTTGTCGCGTTGCGATTGGGTGCTGCTTATCGTCCTTGTCCTGCTTTGCTGACCGCAGGCATCCTGTTTACAACTTTTTATCTGCCGTAACTTTCTTCTTCTCAGGAGCTCAGAACTGGTTAAATACAACTGTTTATGTGCTGTCTATGCGATGCTTTCCCATCCTGTTATTCTTCTTTTCTGCCGCCAACTCCCTTATCTTTTGCACATAGCTGATCTTTTAATAACCTTGCAGCTGGGCCTCAAGGCCCTTAGCTCACTCTGGCTAAAGCTAAATAGTCAGGATTGCTCACATGCCCGTTTTCTTCCAAAAACTCCCAACAATTCTCCCTTTTTGTTTTTGAGCAATCCAGACTTGCTTCATTGCGCGAGATAACATGCTAATGATACATCGCCATAAACAACATACTAATAATACAAAAGCAATAATAACTAATATAATTGATAAGCCTTCTCTAATTAAATCTCTAAGCTATCCCCCTAACCCTAAGCGGTTTAAGCATTCATCTAACCCAGTATATGCAACAGTTAATTTTTTCATGTTATCTTAATCAATTGCATTTGGTTGTGAATTGACTCTGAATGATCAGATAAATTCATGCAATACACTCCATCAAAGTCTTCACAAACATAACCTAAAAGCTAACAATAAAAAGTCAGTGGCAGCACGATATCGTAAAACTGCATGTCTGACACTATCAACATCTTTTAGCATCTGTGTTAAAATATCAGAAGTTAAGTTCATCTGCTTAGCAGTGCAACAGAATAGCACAATCAACAATCAACATATAGACGAGGGATCCCATAATCAACATATAAATGATCACATGAATTACAACATTAACAAAAGCCTATTATCAATACAACACAATACGAAAAGCAACATTTCACACTGCAGTGGAAGGACTTAAATACCTTTTTAGTATGAGGAAGGTCAGGTGTCCACTGGCGCGTAGAGTCAAGGGGGTAGGGGAGGCTTATCCGACAAAAATTCGTCGGGGGGCCCCAAAAGCGTCCCCAGACCCCTCCCGGGTCACGGCACGGTGGAGTCCTGGTTTCCTCCATGGTCGCCAAATTGAGGCCCCAAAAGGCCTAATAAAATTGTTTAGAGACAGAATTCCAAGCCTTTAAACAGCAAAAGCACACCTCCCCCCTCCCCTCTTTTCTTTTTTTTTTTTTTTTTTTTTTTTTGATATAACACCAGCCAGCACACCTTTCAGGATGCATATGTGTAATGTACAAAATTTAAACAAAGGAAAAACTACAACAAGCACATGATCTTGTCAAGAATGATTCATTCACCACTCCTAACTATACATATGCATCTAGGCTCATATTTATAATATTTAGGGAGGTGACTTGATCAACATGCTCATTATTCACAAAGGGGTGTGGGTTTTAGCATTAAAATTAGCTAAGGCAATACCTTCATCCTAACTGCCAGGACTAAGTTCTTACCAAATCTTGATCAAGTTTTCATCCTGTTATGGATCCTGCTTCAAAAAAATAGTTAACTGTGAAATACGTCTTTGGCATCCAACCACAGGGACTCACTGTTCTGAGTTTCAAAACACAAATCACTATGGTCACTCAGATTGCAAATATTTAGCTCTACCTGCTGACATCAAAAGAGACTCTGGTTTTTCTATGGAGATGTTGATGAAAAAATTAAAAAATGCAATACTGGATATTATCTGCCACGGTACTTTTTTGAAAACTCAAAATTACTGCTGTCTAATGGCATATTGAGAGTTCTCTTTTAGGTGACTGTTTAAGCTGAAATAATCTGCCAAAGAAGCAATTGTAAGAAAATTAGAAAATATTACACAGCATTTCTTTTGTGATAATATCCAGTGCATTTCATAATGGACCCTACCGATACATGTGCAATATTATTTTCAGCACAGCACAGTTGTCTTTTTACAAAAATATTTGGACAGAATAACTAGAGTGATTGAAAAACCTTTGTCCTGAAGATCACCCCTATGAAATACAAAGGTAGAGGTGAACAAAAGCGTTTAACTGAAAACCTGACAAAGTCTACATTTTGATATACAGACCAAATTTTCCTTAAATATTTATTTATAAATTGGAAGTTGGTAGCTGTGGTGTCTACAGCAGGGCTCACTTTCTGAGCAGCAGCAGTGTCTGTGAGGGCAGAGAGAGCAGCTGCAGCTGTAGCAGATACACTGGCAATGCCCACCGGCTGTATCTGAGTTGTGCCCTTGTGTGAGGGGGGGCGAGAAGCGGCTGCGGAGACAGGAGTGGGGGTGCTCTCTGTACGAGGAGCAGCTTTCACTCTCCGCAGCAACTCTCGGCCTCCAAAAAGGCATACTCATTCTCATGACTGTGCTTTTGTCTTACTCCTCACCAATATATGAGAAAAAAATTGACAAGACAAAATTAACATCAGAAGATTCAAAATGAAATGCTATTGCTACTAAAATCTGGTGGAGTCAGCCTGAAACAAAATGAAGTGGTACAATCTCCCAAACCAAAACTGGCAAGTGTAATTACCAACCAAGTCTTTTTTATCTCTGCATGAAACACCAGTGCACCATGCACCACAATATACATCAATACTGAGGACCATATTGCAATGATGGTCCTTAAGCAGCTTTACCTGCTTCTAGCATTCGCTCAGAAGCTTCTAACAATTGAGCTGCTGTAGCACCTTTTGGGAATAGTCCTAATGCACGTTTAGTTTTTTCATTAGCATTGTCATATGCTAACATATCAAAAAATTTTGTTTTCATCTCTTCTGACAAATCCAGATGTGATGTTATCGCTGAATATAAGCAATCCACAAATTCTGAATACAGCTCTGCTCCCCATGTTTAAATATTTGTAAAAGAGGGGGTTGCTTGTGCAGGCTCATGCATAGTTTGCAAAGCTTTATACGCCAATACTTGTGAAAGTTGTAACACTTCAGTTTGAAACCGTGCCTGCAAATCTGCACCTACAAAAGGACCAGCACCGAGTAACATTTGTGCTTGCACTCCGTATAATGCATCGGTGTTCTGTCTAGGAATCACAGCTGCATTTTCACACAGCATTTGCCATTTATGATGAAATTGCAGCTGTTGAGAAGGAGTTAACAGAGTATTAATGAGCATTTTTGTGTCATATGGCGTCAACAATTGAGCAGTAAAAAGATGTTGCAAAAGAGATTGAGTAAATGATGATTTCAAACCATACTGCGAAATGGCAGCTTTGGCCTCTTTTATCATTTTCCAATCTAATGCGACCCATTGACCTCCTCCTCCTGGTCCCACAATCACTGGAAAAGCCATCGGACCCATATTGGGAACCATTTCTCCTTCAACTATAGCATTTTGAATAATTCCCTTCCATTTAATTACCGGATCCATACTCCCACCCCCCACTATCCCCCCTCCCCACCCCCCCAAACTCCCAACATGATCCAAAAGAAATCAATACAACACCAATTATTATTTAAAATAGAGACAGGAGTGAAATATGAAATTCCTACAGTGGCTAAAAATCTACTTGTAAATCTTGCTGAAAACATTGTGAAGTTATTAATTGCAAAACAAAATACTAAGATGAGAACTGCTTTGTATCAAAATCGCTTAGCTTTGTGTATCAAAATCACTTAGCTTTGGATTATCTGTTTGCAAAAGAAGGGGGCATCTGTCAAAAATTTAATCTTAGTAATTGTTGTTTAGAAATTGATGATGAAGGAAAAACTGTGAATGAGCTTGTAAAAGAAATGAAGAAAATTGCACGTCCTAGTTAGGACTATGTGGGAACTTTATGGGCCGTGATTGGATTACTAAAATCGGGATAGTTGTGTTTGGGATATTTACAGGATTGTTAATAATTCCATGTTTAATACCTTGTTTTATTGGACTAATACACTTGGTTATACAAGGGATGCAGATATCTGCAGTACCTCTTGATATAATAAAAAACCAAAAGATGATCCAAAATTGATACCAATTCGGCAGGCGGTAACTCGATTGGAAACAAAACCACGAATCAGTACCATAAAACAGAAGATGGGGGATTGTGAAATATGTTCATCTAATCCCTGTCAATCTCTTACATACCCTTCTATAACCACAACCCTAAGATGTACATAGTTTCTTTTTTTTGCGAACGTTATCGGTTTGAACCAGTTCTGCTGCTGGCTGCATTGTGGTAAGAGAAGCCTATAAAGTGCATGAGCAAAGTTTGGGGTCATCCTAGGAGCGAGCTGAGGAGAAGACCTTAAGAGGTGAAGAGGGCATGCGCTGAAGAGGATACGATTCATTTGCAAAGACCAACCTTTTCTATGAATATGTATTAGTATGGGGGGGGCCAATGGGATGTCACATGGCAGGAAAAAAAGAGGGAGGAGACTGCAGGAGAACAGAGGACAACACGCAGATTAATATAATCAAAATATTGCCGTTTATTGAGAGTAGTGATAGCGCTTTTATACACAGTCAGGCCGATAACCTAATATAAGCATATTGCTGATTGGTACAGCACATTTTTCATATACCACATGGCACTATCTAACTGGTAAAATACAACTCTTTATGTGTTGTCTGTGAGATGCTTTCCCATCCTGTTATTCTTCTCTTCTGCTGCCAACTCCCTTATCTTTTGCCTGTATCTGATCTTTTAGTAACCTCGCAGCTGGGCCTCCAGGCCCTTAGCTCACTCTTGCTAATGCTAAATAGTCAGGATTGCTCACGTGTCCGTTTTATTCCAAAAACTCCCAGCAGGAGACTTTGGGAGAAAAACGCATAAAAGGGAGGAACGGAATTTTGCCGCGCGTGCGTCTTGGTGGAGCGGAGACTCCTGGCGCACCCAGCGCTGTTTGCTTGCCTTTATTCGCTTAATAATTTGTAAATTTTGATTACAATCCTGTTTGGGTCTCATTTATCTCAATTGGGGGCTCGTCCGGGAAGGTCTCAGTTCCTGAATTCTGACTTGATCTAGGAGTGGCGCCCCACCTTTTGGTGGCTCCTGTTCGGGGAGTGGGTCGGCCCTGGCCGGGCACATTTCCTCTGCGGCGGTGCACCGCGACCGGCTCCGGGTCGTCTGGGAAGGCCTCCGGCAGGCAGGTGGCCTGCTGCCGCGCGAGCCATGGTGGGTGTTCCAGCTCCTGGGCAGCAGGTGTCGTCGAATCCCTTGGCCGAGGGAGAGAACTTCCGCCGCGCCCTACCCCACCCAAAGGTGCGAGCCCTTGTTCCTCCTCCTTCGCATGAGGTTAAGGGGTGGGGTCCTGCAACAAGCCCAACGGGTGAGCCCCGGCCGGCCGATGCCACGTGGAATCCCGTGGGCGGGAGCTCACGCACAGTACCTGCTTCCATGGGGTAGAGGGGAAAGTGTGTGCGCACTGTTTGCATCCCGCCGGGGAGAAGACCTCCAAATGTGGTCTCTTCTGAGACGTTGTGTTGGGGTGGCGGGGCGAGAGACGGGGAACAGATGAGAAGTCTGAGGAAGAAGGAGAGAAAGGAAGCAAAAAGGAAAAAGAAAATTGAGACCCAAACTCGGTAGTCTTTATCTTATTAGCATGAAGAGGAAAAGTGTCGGAGTTGGGGTGAAAGGTTATGGGACGCGAGGCACTGGAGGAAGAACAAAATGTTAAAACCAAACCGGCTTATGAGAAAGGTAATACAGCTCAAGCAAACCAACATACCCTACTGAACTCGTACAGCAGCAGAGGATCTCTTACGGGAGACAGCCTCAAAAGCTTTCCTGAGGGCTAGGGAGGCGGTAGCTGCAGCTCTCCCCTTGTCTGCCAAGCCAGTCATTTCATCATAAACGGTTATCGGGTCCGTCAATCACGACTCTCCCTTTGTGAAGCCATGGCGGCAACTCATGATGACCCTCTTGTCCTTCATGGGCCATCGCCTTCGCAGGGATCGAGGTGAGGATAACTGGCCTGTAGATCCCTGGGTCTTCTTCCATGCCCTTCTTCAAGAGAAGGGTGACATTTGCATTCCACTACTCCTCAGGCACCTCTCCCTATCGCCATCACGACTGGCTTCACAGACATCAGCCTGCTAACCCAGCGCGGTTAGACAGACCTCTCCCACTCCCTCTCCTCTCTTCTCCTCGCCTTGCCAAACCTCCTTTAATTTTTCTCATTTTATTTTACCGCCAGAACAGACATCCACTTGAACAGCCTCCCCCCCAAGGACGAGGTAGCGTCACCAAACCTCGCCGGGTCGCTTGGAGAGAGAGAGAGATGAAGACGCCTCTCAGGGGGGGTGTCTCGGATGCCCCAGTAACACAGTGGTCAAGGGCAACAAAGGATCCGCCTGCTACCCCCACAGCCCTCCTCACCAGAAAAGGGATATCAACAGGGCTTTAACACACGGCCATTGATAAAAGTGCTCCAAAGGGAGCGCGATGCTTCCAACAACTTGCGCTCCGCCAAAACCACCATTGCATGGCACGACTATAGCATCACATACACTATTTTCCAAATTTTAAGCAGCAGCAGCAACCTCTACGCACCGCCTTTACGTACGTTTGCGTACCACTTCCGAAAAGCTAAGAGTTTGCTTCCTACAAGACCCAGGACACTGCTAAGCGGTTCCAGCATCACGCTTCAAATGATCGGGCAAATCACTACCTATACGCAGAACGCTGTTACCAGGACAAAACGTTCCACATACTTACACTCCGGGGAGGCACCAGTTCAACTTGCAGAACTATTTCCCCCAGCAACACGCACGAGACAGAGGTCATATCCCCATCCTCTATCTTTATTGTGCAATTGCTGCCCAGTGCACACGTTACCTTCCACAGACTCACGCCACAAAACATCAGACCTCAACAGTGCCTAGATTGACAACGGGCAACAGACAAAAATCCATTCAGTGGCCATTTGTACATGTGCGGCAACTCTCGTGGTGCAAAACTCTTAGCCGGGTGGACAGCCCGACTGACCGCCACCCAGAATACGCAGATGTACTCGACAGACAGACCGCCCACCCTCGGGCCCTTCATCCACAACCGTCTGGAATCCCTTGTTCAGTCCCAGGTGAGCAGCACGCTTCTCGACAACGATCATTAAAGGACCAAGAAGCTGGAGAAGTACAAAACCATAAATAAATTCAGAAAAAAAAAAAAGGCCACACACAAAGAGGGGAGAGGGCAGGAAGGGAAGGAATCACAGCAGGGAACCCCACAGAGAAACCACTTAGCCAATTCCTAGCAATTCAACCATTGCGCTTCAAATTACCACCTCTCCCCCTGCAACTGACACTTTCCAAGGAAAGATACAAACACCAATTATTCACACTACTATAGTAGAGGAAAAATAAACAAACCACAACCAGCCACACCATTTTTCTCAAGCGAGACAATAACGGACTACAAAACACCCAGAGAAGCTACGTTTGTGTCTGGGTTGAAGCCCCCATTAAAACTTCAGGCAAAATACCCAGTTCTGCTGGAAAATAAACTTGAGGCTGCCTTTTTCGTGCATTTACAAAGTCTTCGAACTTGACTTTTACCTATAAAAGCGAAGCACCCAGCACCTCTCAACCAGATTGCCCCTTCCTCCCTCTCCCCTGACCTGCCACAAACCACAAGCCCTCTCCTCCCTATTACAAGAAATACTAATAACTCTTACTCTAGACCATGACGACAGGCATCAGACTGCGCTCCAAAACAACACTGCATTTTGCACCTGAAGCACATACCCTGCCATGAGCATTGTCTTATAAAACTGCTTTTAGTCAAAACGCTCAATTCCATTACAACCAAGAGGCAAAGGATTATAGCGCCAGAAAACCCAAAACAGCCTACCACGCCCTATCGACACCAAAAGGGGGGATGGCAAAAGAGTCTAGGAAATGAGGAACTAATCACGGCTACAGCTGAGCGTCCAGGAAGCTTCCCAGTACTTACAGAATCACCACAATCTTCTGCTTCAGATAACCTCATAATCGGCTCCTTCGGCATGACTAGGAAAAGCATCGGAGTTGGGGTGAAAGGTTATAGGACGCGAGGCACTGTTGGAAGAGCAAACGGTTAAAACCTGACCGGCTTCAGAGAATGGTAATACAGCTCAAGGAAACCAACATGCCCCGCTGAATTCAAACAGCAGCAGATTAACGGACACCCCAAACGCAAGCCGAAACCTTGATTTTTCTTGCGCCTCGATAATACTTTCTACACGTAAAGTACAACGTATTTACAGAGCCCCCTCCACAAGTGGGATTCGGCACACAAGACGATGGGGGTAAGGAGACGGGCCAGTACTTCAGATAAGCGACCTCTGGTACGTTTTAGGTTGGTTGGACCGATTCCTAGAGCAGCTTTTCTATTCAACGCCGGCCACGCAGAGGCACGACAGGAGACAAAGGCATTAACCGAATCGGCAAAGAACTTAGTGAAGTGGACCATCAGCGGACGTTAGTTCTCCCTGGAGCTCAACTATTATACAAAAGCACGTGAAACCTCTATGACGCTCCTCTTACGAAGCGCATCCTTAAGACCTGCTTTTCTCCTACGGAGAACCAACTCATTACGGTCACGGCGCTAGGAACCGAGGCGAGACGGACAGCACCAGCAACCCTGAACGCCCTGCGGTAATCGGGGAGGTGGAAATGGGGAACGAGCACCGAAAAAGCGCGAGTTGTAGGGATAGCGCAGTAGAGAGCTCCACAACCCAGAGACACCACGTCCCTCCCTCCCTCCCTCCCTCCCTCTTTCCAACCCCTCAAACACTCACCAGCAGCAACGACGGCACCCGCCCTGCCGCGCTCCCGAACACCGCGCAACCGGACCTCGGCTCGGGGTGCTTGCGAGCGCGGGGGGAGGGGAACAGTAAAGGAAGACAAAGGGAACAGCAAAGGAACCGGAGCAGGCGGGGGGGGGAACCGCTCACGGAGAAAAGCTGCGGCTACCACCTCGTTCTCGTAAATGACATTGCAGGGGATGCGCCTTGCCGAGGACCTTTCCGAAGGCAGCTGCGGCGCAAACAGGCTCGGTCGGACACCCAAGTCTCTCCTCAGCCAAAACGACCCTTCCCGTCCCCACGCTTCCTCAACTCGACCACGCCTTCCTCGGCGCCCATTGGGCCGCCATATCGCCGCCGCCCGATCCCGCATGGCGATTCGCTGTCTCGCCTGTCGTTTGCGCTGGTGTCCCGTCCCCCCCCCCTCGGCGGGTCCCCTCCCTCGTCCACCCGGTGCTCTCGGGACGCGGAGCAATCCGATCTGGGGATGGAGGGAGAAAACTTTGACGTGGGCGAATCCGCCGAGGGATCCGTGCCGTGTAGTGCTGCCACCCTGGGGGCGGGCAACGAGGCCTCAGAAGAGGCCGTTGTAGCTACAAGTACCACGTTTTGTTATTTATTACCGCATCGAGTCCACCCCGCACGTGCTTGCGGATTTTTGCTGCTGCTGCTGCTGCTCCCTCCAGGCAAAAGGCTGCTGTTGCCAGGCCCGGGCAGGCCTTGCCTTTTTCAGAACATTTCCCACAACACTTCAGAAGTACCTCTAAATTCTCCCCTGTGAAAGTCCCACTCTCGTGGCGGACGTCTCTAAGTTGAACACCTCCCGGGAGAAAACAAAATACAAAGCGTGTGTTCAGCACTGGTGGCTTGAGGGCAGGAGGGCAGATCAAGATAGGATTTGCCCTAGCCTGGGCAGGAGGCTTTGAGAAAAAGAGGCAGTGCCCCCAAGGGTGGCCTTCGGTGCCCTGCATCCCCGGGGAGAGGGAACGATTTGATTGGCCCACACAACTGCACTGTAACACGCATAAACCCCGCTTTCCTCTGCATCGGGCTGAGGCGATCCTTAGCTTTCTTTGCGGCAAGGACACAAAGTACTTACAGAGTCACCACAATCTTTTGCTTCAGATAACCTCATCATTGTCTCCTTAGTGTGAAATATGTTCATCTGATTTGTGTCAGCCTCTTACATACCCTTTTATAACCATGAGTTAAAACCGGGAGATAAGGTTTCGATAAAAACATGGAAAGAAAAAACCCTATCTCCCCTCTGGGAAGGACCTTTTCTTGTTTTATGAACTACAGAAACAGCTGTGAGAACTGCTGAAAAAAGGTGGCCATGTGTCACGAGGAAAAGGTCAGGTGAAGGAGTGGAAAATAACATCTGAACGAGGAGACACTAAGCTAACAGACGAACTTGAAGAGACCTTCATCAAAGAGCATAAGCTAAGATGCTGTGGAAATTTCATTGTGGCTACTCCTTAAAAATTAGGGGACAGGGAGATTCCTGAGTGGATACCTACTAGGGAAGACAATTACAATTTACCAATAACAGGGATCAGTGTACACCAGCTTTTTGGGACATAGCATACAAATTGGAAAAACTCACCTGGTTGTCCAGAGAAGACCACCCCTTAAGACGAAGGAAGAGGGCAAGACCGGAGAGGGAACCCGTGTTGCGGCTTGAAAGGTCTGCCAAGGGCTGCAACCACTTCGGGCTGTGACTGCCAATCACTATTGCCCTGACCAGACCTCTTCTAGTTGTACTTGGGGTGAGCTCATTGCCAGAAATAGGGAAGCGGCATTTATAACCAAACCCAATATGCTTTGTGCAAAGGAGGAGATAAAATCGTATGCTGTGATCCTGTTGGAGGGTGTGGGCTTGCAGAGCAAAGAGACGACTCAATATGAGTTAGCAACTAAGCTCAATTTTATTAAGCAAAGCGTTACATTTATATGGTCTTGGCATCTTCGTGGCTCATGTTGATTGGCTGCGTGTTGCTGTCCACACCTGTTGTCGCGTTGCGATTGGGTGCTGCTTATCGTCCTTGTCCTGCTTTGCTGACCGCAGGCATCCTGTTTACAACTTTTTATCTGCCGTAACTTTCTTCTTCTCAGGAGCTCAGAACTGGTTAAATACAACTGTTTATGTGCTGTCTATGCGATGCTTTCCCATCCTGTTATTCTTCTTTTCTGCCGCCAACTCCCTTATCTTTTGCACATAGCTGATCTTTTAATAACCTTGCAGCTGGGCCTCAAGGCCCTTAGCTCACTCTGGCTAAAGCTAAATAGTCAGGATTGCTCACATGCCCGTTTTCTTCCAAAACTCCCAACAATTCTCCCTTTTTGTTTTTGAGCAATCCAGACTTGCTTCATTGCGCGAGATAACATGCTAATGATACATCGCCATAAACAACATACTAATAATACAAAAGCAATAATAACTAATATAATTGATAAGCCTTCTCTAATTAAATCTCTAAGCTATCCCCCTAACCCTAAGCGGTTTAAGCATTCATCTAACCCAGTATATGCAACAGTTAATTTTTCATGTTATCTTAATCAATTGCATTTGGTTGTGAATTGACTCTGAATGATCAGATAAATTCATGCAATACACTCCATCAAAGTCTTCACAAACATAACCTAAAAGCTAACAATAAAAAGTCAGTGGCAGCACGATATCGTAAAACTGCATGTCTGACACTATCAACATCTTTTAGCATCTGTGTTAAATATCAGAAGTTAAGTTCATCTGCTTAGCAGTGCAACAGAATAGCACAATCAACAATCAACATATAGACGAGGGATCCCATAATCAACATATAAATGATCACATGAATTACAACATTAACAAAAGCCTATTATCAATACAACACAATACGAAAAGCACATTTCACACTGCAGTGGAAGGACTTAAATACCTTTTTAGTATGAGGAAGGTCAGGTGTCCACTGGCGCGTAGAGTCAAGGGGGTAGGGGAGGCTTATCCGACAAAAATTCGTCGGGGGGCCCCAAAAGCGTCCCCAGACCCCTCCCGGGTCACGGCACGGTGGAGTCCTGGTTTCCTCCATGGTCGCCAAATTGAGGCCCCAAAAGGCCTAATAAAATTGTTTAGAGACAGAATTCCAAGCCTTTAAAAAGAAAAAGCACACCTCCCCCCCCCCCCTTTTTTTTTTTTTTTTTTTTTTTTTGATATAACACCAGCCAGCACACCTTTCAGGATGCATATGTCTAATGTACAAAATTTAAACAAAGGAAAAACTACAACAAGCACATGATCTTGTCAAGAATGATTCATTCACCACTCCTAACTATACATATGCATCTAGGCTCATATTTATAATATTTAGGGAGGTGACTTGATCAACATGCTCATTATTCACAAAGGGGTGTGGGTTTTAGCATTAAAATTAGCTAAGGCAATACCTTCATCCTAACTGCCAGGACTAAGTTCTTACCAAATCTTGATCAAGTTTTCATCCTGTTATGGATCCTGCTTCAAAAAAATAGTTAACTGTGAAATACGTCTTTGGCATCCAACCACAGGGACTCACTGTTCTGAGTTTCAAAACACAAATCACTATGGTCACTCAGATTGCAAATATTTAGCTCTACCTGCTGACATCAAAAGAGACTCTGGTTTTTCTATGGAGATGTTGATGAAAAATTAAAAATGCAATACTGGATATTATCTGCCACGGTACTTTTTTGAAAACTCAAAATTACTGCTGTCTAATGGCATATTGAGAGTTCTCTTTAGGTGACTGTTTAAGCTGAAATAATCTGCCAAAGAAGCAATTGTAAGAAAATTAGAAAATATTACACAGCATTTCTTTTGTGATAATATCCAGTGCATTTCATAATGGACCCTACCGATACATGTGCAATATTATTTTCAGCACAGCACAGTTGTCTTTTACAAAATATTTTGGACAGAATAACTAGAGTGATTGAAAAACCTTTGTCCTGAAGATCACCCCTATGAAATACAAAGGTAGAGGTGAACAAAAGCGTTTAACTGAAAACCTGACAAAGTCTACATTTTGATATACAGACCAAATTTTCCTTAAATATTTATTTATAAATTGGAAGTTGGTAGCTGTGGTGTCTACAGCAGGGCTCACTTTCTGAGCAGCAGCAGTGTCTGTGGGGGCAGAGACAGCAGCTGCAGCTGTAGCAGATACACTGGCAATGCTCACCGGCTGTATCTGAGCTGTGCCCTTGTGGGAGGGGGAGCGAGAAGCGGCTGTGGAGGCAGGAGTGGGGGTGCTCTCTGTACGAGGAGCAGCTCTCACTCTCCGCCGCAACTCTCGGCCTCCAAAAAGGCATGCTCATTCTCATGACTCTGTTTTTTGTCTTACTCCTCACCAATATATGAGAAAAAAAATTGACAAGACAAAATTAACATCAGAAGATTCAAAAATGAAATGCTATTGCTACTAAAATCTGGTGGAGTCAGCCCTGAAACAAAATGAAGTGGTACAATCTCCCAAACCAAAACTGCAAGTGTAATTACCAACCAAGTCTTTTTTATCTCTGCATGAAACACCAGTGCACCATGCACCACAATATACATCAATACTGAGGACCATATTGCAATGATGGTCCTTAAGCAGCTTTACCTGCTTCTAGCATTCGCTCAGAAGCTTCTAACAATTGAGCTGCTGTAGCACCTTTTGGGAGTAGTCCTAATGCACGTTTAGTTTTTTCATTAGCATTGTCATATGCTAACATATCAAAAAATTTTGTTTTCATCTCTTCTGACAAATCCAGATGTGATGTTATCGCTGAATATAAGCAATCCACAAATTCTGAATACAGCTCTGCTCCCCCATGTTTAAATATTTGTAAAAGAGGGGGTTGCTTGTGCAGGCTCATGCATAGTTTGCAAAGCTTTATACGCCAATACTTGTGAAAGTTGTAACACTTCAGTTTTGAAACCGTGCCTGCAAATCTGCACCTACAAAAGGACCAGCACCGAGTAACATTTGTGCTTGCACTCCGTATAATGCATTGGTGTTCTGTCTAGGAATCACAGCTGCATTTTCACACAGCATTTGCCATTTATGACAAAATTGCAATTGTTGAGAAGGAGTTAACAGAGTATTAATGAGCATTTTTGTGTCATATGGCGTCAACAATTGAGCAGTAAAAAGTTGTTGCAAAAGAGATTGAGTAAATGATGATTTCAAACCATACTGCCTAATGGCAGCTTTGGCTTCTTTTATCATTTTCCAGTCTAATGCGACCCATTGACCTCCTCCTCCTGGTCCCACAGTCACTGAAAAACCCATCGGACCCATATTGGGAACCATTTCTCCTTCAACTATAGCATTTCGAGTAATTCCCTTCCATTTAATTACCGGATCCATACTCCCACCCCCCACCCCCCCCCCACCCCCCCAAACTCCCAACATGATCCAAAAGAAATCAATACAACACCAATTATTATTTAAAATAGAGACAGGAGTGAAATATGAAATTCCTACAGTGGCTAAAAATCTACTTGTAAATCTTGCTGAAAACATTGTGAAGTTATTAATTGCAAAACAAAATACTAAGATGAGAACTGCTTTGTATCAAAATCGCTTAGCTTTGTGTATCAAAATCACTTAGCTTTGGATTATCTGTTTGCAAAAGAAGGGGGCATCTGTCAAAAATTTAATCTTAGTAATTGTTGTTTAGAAATTGATGATGAAGGAAAAACTGTGAATGAGCTTGTAAAAGAAATGAAGAAAATTGCACGTCCTAGTTAGGACTATGTGGGAACTTTATGGGCCGTGATTGGATTACTAAAATCGGGATAGTTGTGTTTGGGATATTTACAGGATTGTTAATAATTCCATGTTTAATACCTTGTTTTATTGGACTAATACACTTGGTTATACAAGGGATGCAGATATCTGCAGTACCTCTTGATATAATAAAAAACCAAAAGATGATCCCAAATTGATACCAATTTGGCAGGCGGTAACTCGATTGGAAACAAAACCACGAATCAGTACCATAAAACAGAAGATGGGGGATTGTGAAATATGTTCATCTAATCCCTGTCAATCTCTTACATACCCTTCTATAACCACAACCCTAAGATGTACATAGTTTCTTTTTTTTGCGAACGTTATCGGTTTGAACCAGTTCTGCTGCTGGCTGCATTGTGGTAAGAGAAGCCTATAAAGCGCATGAGCAAAGTTTGGGGTCATCCTAGGAGCAAGCTGAGGAGAAGACCTTAAGAGGTGAAGAGGGCATGCGCTGAAGAGGATACGATTCATTTGCAAAGACCAACCTTTTCTATGAATATGTATTAGTATGGGGGGGGCCAATGGGATGTCACATGGCAGGAAAAAAAGAGGGAGGAGACTGCAGGAGAACAGAGGACAACACGCAGATTAATATAATCAAAATATTGCCGTTTATTGAGAGTAGTGATAGCGCTTTTATACACAGTCAGGCCGATAACCTAATATAAGCATATTGCTGATTGGTACAGCACATTTTCATATACCACATGGCACTATCTAACTGGTAAAATACAACTCTTTATGTGTTGTCTGTGAGATGCTTTCCCATCCTGTTATTCTTCTCTTCTGCTGCCAACTCCCTTATCTTTTGCCTGTATCTGATCTTTTAGTAACCTCACAGCTGGGCCTCCAGGCCTTAGCTCACTCTTGCTAATGCTAAATAGTCAGGATTGCTCACGTGTCCGTTTTATTCCAAAAACTCCCAGCAGGAGACTTTGGGAGAAAAACGCATAAAAGGGAGGAACGGAATTTGCCGCGCGTGCGTCTTGGTGGAGCGGAGACTCCTGGCGCACCCAGCGCTGTTTGCTTGCCTTTATTCGCTTAATAATTTGTAAATTTTGATTACAATCCTGTTTGGGTCTCATTTATCTCAATTGGGGGCTCGTCCGGGAAGGTCTCAGTTCCTGAATTCTGACTTGATCTAGGAGTGGCGCCCCACCTTTTGGTGGCTCCTGTTCGGGGAGTGGGTCGGCCCTGGCCGGGCACATTTCCTCTGCGGCGGTGCACCGCGACCGGCTCCGGGTCGTCTGGGAAGGCCTCCGGCAGGCAGGTGGCCTGCTGCCGTGCGAGCCATGGTGGGTGTTCCAGCTCCTGGGCAGCAGGTGTCGTCGAATCCCTTGGCCGAGGGAGAGAACTTCCGCCGCGCCCTACCCCACCCAAAGGTGCGAGCCCTTGTTCCTCCTCCTTCGCATGAGGTTAAGGGGTGGGGTCCTGCAGCAAGCCCAACGGGTGAGCCCCGGCCGGCCGATGCCACGTGGAATCCCGTGGGCGGGAGCTCACGCACAGTACCTGCTTCCATGGGGTAGAGGGGAAAGTGTGTGCGCACTGTTTGCATCCCGCCGGGGAGAAGACCTCCAAATGTGGTATCTTCTGAGACGTTGTGTTGGGGTGGCGGGGCGAGAGACGGGGAACAGATGAGAAATCTGAGGAAGAAGGAGAGAAAGGAAGCAAAAAGGAAAAAGAAAATTGAGACCCAAACTCGGTAGTCTTTATCTTATTAGCATGAAGAGGAAAAGTGTCGGAGTTGGGGTGAAAGGTTATGGGACGCGAGGCACTGGAGGAAGAACAAAATGTTAAAACCAAACCGGCTTATGAGAAAGGTAATACAGCTCAAGCAAACCAACATACCCTACTGAACTCGTACAGCAGCAGAGGATCTCTTACGGGAGACGGCCTCAAAAGCTTTCCTGAGGGCTAGGGAGGCGGTAGCTGCAGCTCTCCCCTTGTCTGCCAAGCCAGTCATTTTGTCACAAACGGTTATCGGGTCAGTCAATCACAACTCTCCCTCGGTGAAGCCATGGCGGCAACTCATGATGACCCTCTTGTCCTTCATGGGCCATCGCCTTCGCAGGGATCGAGGTGAGGATAACTGGCCTGTAGATCCCTGGGTCTTCTTCCATGCCCTTCTTCAAGAGAAGGGTGACATTTGCATTCCACTGCTCCTCAGGCACCTCTCCCTATCGCCATCACGACTGGCTTCACAGACATCAGCCTGCTAACCCAGCGCGGTTAGACAGACCTCTCCCACTCCCTCTCCTCTCTTCTCCTCGCCTTGCCAAACCTCCTTTAATTTTTCTCATTTTATTTTACCGCCAGAACAGTCATCCACATGAACAGCCTCCCCCCCAAGGACGAGGTAGCGTCACCAAACCTCGCCGGGTCGCTTGGAGAGAGAGAGAGATGAAGACGCCTCTCAGGGGGGGTGTCTCGGATGCCCCAGTAACACAGTGGTCAAGGGCAACAAAGGATCCCCCTGCTACCCCTTGCCCATCTCCCTCTTCTAAGAGATGTAAAAGAATAAAGAAGTTTGCTGTATCTCTGAAATGTAGTTTTGGTTTGGGTCCGCCTGGGACGGAGTTCTCTTTCCCCAGAGCAGCCCTTCATAGTGCTGTGCTTTGTAGTTGTAGCTACAAGGGCGTTGATAACACACCAATGCTTTACCTATGGAAGCACCACAGCTGCCATTCACACCGACTGTTCCCTGCTACCACAGCCCTCCTCACCAGAAAAGGGATATCAAAAGGGCCTTAACACACAGCCATCGATAAAGGGCTTCAAAGAGAGCTCGATGCTTCCAACACGTTGCGCTCCGCCAAAACCACCCTTGTACGGCACTACTGTAGCGTCACATAGACTATTTTCCAAAGTATAAACAGAAGCAGCAGCAGCCTCTACGCACCGCCTTTTACGTACGTTTGCATACCACTTCCAAAAGCTAAGAGTTTGCTTCCTACAAGACCCAGGACACTCCTAAGCGGTTCCAGCATCACGCTTCAAATGATCGGGCAAATCACTACCTATACACAGAACGCTGTTAACAGGCCAAAATGTTCCACATACTTACACTCCTGGGAGGCACCAGCTCAACTTGCGGAACTATTTCCCCCAGCAACACGCACGAGACAGAGGTCATATCCCCATCCTCTATCTTTATTGTGCAATTGCTGCCCGATGCATTCGTTACCCTCCTCAGACACGCCACAAAACATCAGACCTCAACAGTGCCTAGATTGACAACGGGCAACAGACAAAAATCCATTCAGTGGCCATTTGTACATGTGCGGCAACTCTCGTGGTGCAAAATTCTTAGCCGGGCGGACAGCCCGACTGACCGCCACCCAGAATACGCAGATGTACGCGACAGACAGACCGCCCATCCTCGGGCCATTCATCCACAACCGTTCGGAATCCCTTGGTCAGTCCCAGGTGAGCAGCACGCTTCTCGACAATGATCATTAAAGGACCAAGAAGCTGGAGAAGTACAAAACCATAAATAAATTCAGAAATAAAATAAAAGGCCACACACAAAGAGGGGAGAGGGCAGGAAGGGAAGGAATCACAGCAGGGAACCCCACAGAGAAACCACTTAGCCAATTCCTAGCAATTCAACTATTCCGCTTCAAATTACCACCTCTCCCCCTGCAACTGACACTTTCCAAGGAAAGATACAAAGACCAGTAATGCACACTACTATAGTAGAGGAAAAATAAACAAAACAAACCTAGCCATGCCATTTTATTCAAGGGAGACAGTAACCGACTACAAAACACCCAGAGAAGCTACATTTGTCTCTGGTTTGAAGCCCCCATTAAAGCTTCAGGCAAAATACCCAGTTCTGCTGGAAAATAAACTTGAGGCTGCCTTTTGCGTCCGTTTACAAAGTCTTCGAACTTGACTTTTACCTATAAAAGCGAAGCACCCAGCACCTCTCAACCAGATTGCCCCTTCCTCCCTCACCCCTGACCTGCCACAAACCCCAAGCCCTCTCCTCCCTATTACAAGAAATACTAATAACTCTTACTCTAGACCATGACGACAGGCATCAGACTGCGCTCCAAAACAACACTGCATTTTGCACCTGAAGCACATACCTTGCCATGAGCATTGCTTTACAACGCTGCTTTTAGTCAAAACGCTCAATTCCATTACAACCAAGAGGCAAAGGATTATAGCGCCAGAAAACCCAAAACAGCCTACCACGCCCTATCGACACCAAAAGGGGGGATGGCAAAAGAGTCTAGGAAATGAGGAACTAATCACGGCTACAGCTGAGCGTCCAGGAAGCTTCCCAGTACTTACAGAATCACCACAATCTTCTGCTTCAGATAACCTCATAATCGGCTCCTTCGGCATGACTAGGAAAAGCATCGGAGTTGGGGTGAAAGGTTATAGGACGCGAGGCACTGTTGGAAGAGCAAACGGTTTAAAACCTGACCGGCTTCAGAGAATGGTAATACAGCTCAAGGAAACCAACATGCCCCGCTGAATTCAAACAGCAGCAGATTAACGGACACCCCAAAACGCAAGCCGAAACCTTGATTTTTCTTGCGCCTCGATAATACTTTCTACACGTAGAATACAACGTATTTACAGAGCCCCCTCCACAAGTGGGATTCGGCACACAAGACGATGGGGGTAAGGAGACGGGCCAGTACTTCAGATAAGCGACCTCCGGTAGGTTTTAGCTTGGCTGGATCGATTCCTAGAGCAGCTTTTCTATTCAACGCCGGCCACGCAGAGGCACGACAGGAGACAAAGGCATTAACCGAATCGGCAAAGAACTTAGTGAAGTGGACCATCAGCGGACGTTCGTTCTCCCTGGAGCTCAACTATTATACAAAAGCACGTGAAACCTCTATGACGCTCCTCTTACGAAGCGCATCCTTAAAACCTGCATTTCTACTACCGAGAACCAACTCATTACGGTCACGGGGCTAGGAACCGAGGCGAGACGGACAGCACCAGCAACCCTGAACGCCCTGCGGTAATCGGGGAGGTGGAAATGGGGAACGAGCACCGAAAAAGCGCGAGTTGTAGGGATAGCGCAGTAGAGAGCTCCACAACCCAGAGACACCACGTCCCTCCCTCCCTCCCTCCCTCTTTCCAACCCCTCAAACACTCACCAGCAGCAACGACGGCACCCGCCCTGCCGCGCTCCCGAACACCGCGCAACCGGACCTCGGCTCGGGGTGCTTGCGAGCGCGGGGGGAGGGGAACAGTAAAGGAAGACAAAGGGAACAGCAAAGGAACCGGAGCAGGCGGGGGGGAACCGCTCACGGAGAAAAGCTGCGGCTACCACCTCGTTCTCGTAAATGACATTGCAGGGATGCGCCTTGCGAGGACCTTTCCGAAGGCAGCTGCGGCGCAAAACAGGCTCGGTCGGACACCCAAGTCTCTCCTCAGCCAAAACGACCCTTCCCGTCCCCACGCTTCCTCAACTCGACCACGCCTTCCTCGGCGCCCATTGGGCCGCCATATCGCCGCCGCCCGATCCCGCATGGCGATTCGCTGTCTCGCCTGTCGTTTGCGCTGGTGTCCCGTCCCCCCCCCCTCGGCGGGTCCCCTCCCTCGTCCACCCGGTGCTCTCGGGACGCGGAGCAATCCGATCTGGGGATGGAGGGAGAAAACTTTGACGTGGGCGAATCCGCCGAGGGATCCGTGCCGTGTAGTGCTGCCACCCTGGGGGCGGGCAACGAGGCCTCAGAAGAGGCCGTTATAGCTACAAGTACCACGTTTTGTTATTTATTACCGCATCGAGTCCACCCCGCACGTGCTTGCGGATTTTTGCTGCTGCTGCTGCTGCTCCCTCCAGGCAAAAGGCTGCTGTTGCCAGGCCCGGGCAGGCCTTGCCTTTTCAGAACATTTCCCACAACACTTCAGAAGTACCTCTAAATTCTCCCCTGTGAAAGTCCACTCTCGTGGCGGACCGTCTCTAAGTTGAACACCTCCCGGGAGAAAACAAAATACAAAGCGTGTGTTCAGCACTGGTGGCTTGAGGGCAGGAGGGCAGATCAAGATAGGATTTGCCCTAGCCTGGGCAGGAGGCTTTGAGAAAAAGAGGCAGTGCCCCCAAGGGTGGCCTTCGGTGCCCTGCATCCCCGGGGAGAGGGAACGATTTGATTGGCCCACACAACTGCACTGTAACACGCATAAACCCCGCTTTCCTCTGCATCGGGCTGAGGCGATCCTTAGCTTTCTTTGCGGCAAGGACACAAAGTACTTACAGAGTCACCACAATCTTTTGCTTCAGATAACCTCATCATTGTCTCCTTAGTGTGAAATATGTTCATCTGATTTGTGTCAGCCTCTTACATACCCTTTTATAACCATGAGTTAAAACCGGGAGATAAGGTTTCGATAAAAACATGGAAAGAAAAAACCCTATCTCCCCTCTGGGAAGGACCTTTTCTTGTTTTATGAACTACAGAAACAGCTGTGAGAACTGCTGAAAAAAGGTGGCCATGTGTCACGAGGAAAAGGTCAGGTGAAGGAGTGGAAAATAACATCTGAACGAGGAGACACTAAGCTAACAGACGAACTTGAAGAGACCTTCATCAAAGAGCATAAGCTAAGATGCTGTGGAAATTTCATTGTGGCTACTCCTTAAAAATTAGGGGACAGGGAGATTCCTGAGTGGATACCTACTAGGGAAGACAATTACAATTTACCAATAACAGGGATCAGTGTACACCAGCTTTTTGGGACATAGCATACAAATTGGAAAAACTCACCTGGTTGTCCAGAGAAGACCACCCCTTAAGACGAAGGAAGAGGGCAAGACCGGAGAGGGAATCCGTGTTGCGGCTTGAAAGGTCTGCCAAGGGCTGCAACCACTTCGGGCTGTGACTGCCAATCACTATTGCCCCTGACCAGACCTCTTCTAGTTGTACTTGGGGTGAGTCATTGCCAGAAATAGGGAAGCGGCATTTATAACCAAACCCAATATGCTTTGTGCAAAGGAGGAGATAAAATCGTATGCTGTGATCCTGTTGGAGGGTGTGGGCTTGCGGAGCAAAGAGACGACTCAATATGAGTTAGCAACTAAGCTCAATTTTATTAAGCAAAGCGTTACATTTATATGGTCTTGGCATCTTTCGTGGCTCATGTTGATTGGCTGCGTGTTGCTGTCCACAACCTGTTGTCGCGTTGCGATTGGGTGCTGCTTATCGGTCCTGTCCGTGCTTTTGCTGACCGCAGGGCATCCTGTTTACAACTTTTTATCTGCCGTAACTTTCTTCTTCTCAGGAGCTTCAGAACTGGTTAAATACAACTGTTTTATTGTGCTGTCTATGCGATGCTTTCCCATCCTGTTATTCTCTTTTCTGCGCCAACTCCCTTATCTTTTGCACATAGCTGATCTTTTAATAACCTTGCAGCTGGGCCTCAAGGCCCTTAGCTCACTTCTGGGCTAAAGCTAAATAGTTCAGGATTGCTCACATGCCCGTTTTCTTTCCCAAAAACTCCCAACAATTCTCCCTTTTTGTTTTTGAGCAATCCAGACTTGCTTCATTGCGCGAGATAACATGGCTAATGATACATCGCCATAAACAACATACTAATAATACAAAAGCAATAATAACAAATATAATTGATAAGCTTTCTCTAATTAAATCTCTAAGATATTCCCCTAACCCTAAGAGGTTTAAGCATTCATCTAACCTAGTATATGCAACAGTTAATTTTTTTCATGTTATCTTAATCAATTGCATTTGGTTGTGAATTGACTCTGAATGATCAGATAAATTCATGCAATACACTCCATCAAAGTCTTCACAAACATAACCTAAAAGCTAACAATAAAAAGTCAGTGCAGCACGATATTGTAAACCTGCATGTCTGACACTATCAACACCTTTTAGCATCTGTGTTAAAATATCAGAAGTTAAGTTCATCTGCTTAGCAGTGCAACAGAATAGCACAATCAACAATCAACATATAGACGAGGGATCCCATAATCAACATATAAACGATCACATGAATTACAACATTAACAAAAGCCTATTATCAACACAACACAATACCAAAAGCACATTTCACACTGCAGCGGAAAGACTTAAATATCTTTTTAGTATGAAGAAGGTCAGGTGTCCACTGGCGCGTAGAGTCAAGGGGGTAAGGGGAGGCTTATCCGACAAAAATTCGTCGGGGGGCCCCAAAAGCGTCCCCAGACCCCTCCCGGGTCACGGCACGGTGGAGTCCTGGTTTCCTCCATGGTCGCCAAATTGAGGCCCCAAAAGGCCTAATAAAATTGTTTTAGAGACAGAATTCCAAGCCTTTAAACAGCAAAAGCACACCTCCCCCCTCCCCTCTTTTTTTTTTTTTTTTTTTTTTTTTTGATATAACACCAGCCAGCACACCTTTCAGGATGCATATGTCTAATGTACAAAATTTAAACAAAGGAAAACTACAACAAACACATGATCTTGTCAAGAATGATTCATTCACCACTTCCTAACTATACATATGCATCTAGGCTCATATTTATAATATTTAGGGAGGCGACTTGATCAACATGCTCATTATTCACAAAGGGCTGTGGGTTTTAGCATTAAAATTAGCTAAGGCAATACCTTCATCCTGTCTGCCAGGACTAAGTTCTTACCAAATCTTGATCAAGTTTTCATCCTGTTATGGATCCTGCTTCAAAAAATAGTTAACTGTGAAATACGTCTTTGGCATCCAACCACAGGGACTCATTGTTCTGAGTTTCAAAACAAAAATCACTATGGTCGCTCAGATTGCAAATATTTAGCTCTACCTGCTGACATCAAAAGAGACTCTGGTTTTTCTATGGAGATGTTGATGAAAAAATTAAAAATGCAATACTGGATATTATCTGCCACGGTACTTTTTTGAAAACTCAAAATTACTGCTGTCTAATGGCATATTGAGAGTTCTCTTTTAGGTGACTGTTTAAGCTGAAATAATCTGCCAAAGAAGCAATTGTAAGAAAATTAGAAAATATTACACAGCATTTCTTTTGTGATAATATCCAGTGCATTTCATAATGGACCCTACGATACATGTGCAATATTATTTTCAGCACAGCACAGTTGTCTTTTTACAAAATATTTGGACAGAATAACTAGAGTGATTGAAAAACCTTTGTCCCTGAAGATCACCCCTATGAAATACAAAGGTAGAGGTGAACAAAAGCGTTTAACTGAAAACCTGACAAAGTCTACATTTTGATATACAGACCAAAATTTTTCCTTAAATATTTATTTATAAATTGGAAGTTGGTAGCTGTGGTGTCTAC
Source organism: Calypte anna (assembly GCF_003957555.1). Classification (NCBI taxonomy): domain Eukaryota; kingdom Metazoa; phylum Chordata; class Aves; order Apodiformes; family Trochilidae; genus Calypte; species Calypte anna. The sequence goes on from NC_044276.1 coordinate 20,755,125, forward strand.
AGCAGGGCTCACTTTCTGAGCAGCAGCAGTGTCTGTGGGGGCAGAGACAGCAGCTGCAGCTGTAGCAGATACACTGGCAATGCTCACCGGCTGTATCTGAGCTGTGCCCTTGTGGGAGGGGGAGCGAGAAGCGGCTGTGGAGGCAGGAGTGGGGGTGCTCTCTGTACGAGGAGCAGCTCTCACTCTCCGCCGCAACTCTCGGCCTCCAAAAAGGCATGCTCATTCTCATGACTGTGTTTTTTGTCTTACTCCTCACCAATATATGAGAAAAAAAATTGACAAGACAAAATTAAACATCAGAAGATCAAAAAGTGAAATGCTATTGCTACTAAAATCTGGTGGAGTCAGCCTGAAACAAAATGAAGTGGTACAAATCTCCCAAACCAAAACTGCAAGTGTAATTACCAACCAAGTCTTTTTTATCTCTGCATGAAACACCAGTGCACCATGCACCACCAATATACATCAATACTGAGGACCATATTGCAATGATGGTCCTTAAGCAGCTTTACCTGCTTCTAGCATTCGCTCAGAAGCTTCTAAACAATTGAGCTGCTGTAGCACCTTTTGGGAGTAGTCCTAATGCACGTTTAGTTTTTTCATTAGCATTGTCATATGCTAACATATCAAAAAATTTTGTTTTCATCTCTTCTGACAAATCCAGATGTGATGTTATCGCTGAATATAAGCAATCCACAAATTCTGAAATACAAGCTCTGCTCCCCATGTTTAAAATATTTGTAAAAGAGGGGGTTGCTTGTGCAGGCTCATGCATAGTTTGCAAAGCTTTATACGCCAATACTTGTGAAAGTTGTAACACTTCAGTTTTGAAACCGTGCCTGCAAATCTGCACCTACAAAAGGACCCAGCACCGAGTAACATTTGTGCTTGCACTCCGTATAATGCATCGGTGTTCTGTCTAGGAATCACAGCTGCATTTTCACACAGCATTTGCCATTTATGATGAAATGGCAGCTGTTGAGAAGGAGTTAACAGAGTATTAATGAGCATTTTTGTGTCATATGGCGTCAACAATTGAGCAGTAAAAAGATGTTGCAAAAGAGATTGAGTAAATGATGATTCAAACCATACTGCGAAATGGCAGCTTTGGCCTCTTTTATCATTTTCCAATCTAATGCGACCCATTGACCTCCTCCCTCCTGGTCCCACAATCACTGGAAAAGCCATCGACCCATATTGGGAACCATTTCTCCTTCAACTATAGCATTTTGAATAATTCCCTTCCATCTAGTTACCGGATCCATACTCCCACCCCCCCACTATCCCCCCTCCCCACCCCCCCCAAACTCCCAACATGATCCAAAAGAAATCAATACAACACCAATTATTATTTAAAATAGAGACAGGAGTGAAATATGAAATTCCTACAGTGGCTAAAAATCTACTTGTAAATCTTGCTGAAAACATTGTGAAGTTATTAATTGCAAAACAAAATACTAAGATGAGAACTGCTTTGTATCAAAATCGCTTAGCTTTTGTGTATCAAAATCACTTAGCTTTGGATTATCTGTTTGCAAAAGAAGGGGGGCATCTGTCAAAAATTTAATCTTAGTAATTGTTGTTTAGAAATTGATGATGAAGGAAAAACTGTGAATGAGCTTGTAAAAGAAATGAAGAAAATTGCACGTCCTAGTTAGGACTATGTGGGAACTTTATGGGCCGTGATTGGATTACTAAAATCGGGATAGTTGTGTTTGGGATATTTACAGGATTGTTAATAATTCCATGTTTAATACCTTGTTTTATTGGACTAATACACTTGGTTATACAAGGGATGCAGATATCTGCAGTACCTCTTGATATAATAAAAAACCAAAAGATGATCCCAAATTGATACCAATTTGGCAGGCGGTAACTCGATTGGAAACAAACCACGAATCAGTACCATAAAACAGAAGATGGGGGATTGTGAAATATGTTCATCTAATCCCTGTCAATCTCTTACATACCTTCTATAACCACAACCCTAAGATGTACATAGTTTCTTTTTTTTGCGAAACGTTATCGGTTTTGAAACCAGTTCTGCTGCTGGCTGCATTGTGGTAAGAGAAGCCTATAAAGCGCATGAGCAAAGTTTGGGGTCATCCTAGGAGCAAGCTGAGGAGAAGACCTTAAGAGGTGAAGAGGGCATGCGCTGAAGAGGATACCGATTCATTTGCAAAAGACCAACCTTTTCTATGAATATGTATTAGTATGGGGGGGGCCAATGGGAATGTCACATGGCAGGAAAAAAAGAGGGAGGAGACTGCAGGGAGAACAGAGGACAACACGCAGATTAATATTAATCAAAATATTGCCGTTTATTGAGAGTAGTGATAGCGCTTTTATACACAGTCAGGCCGATAACCTAATATAAGCATATTGCTGATTGGGTACAGCACATTTTTCATATTACCACATGGCACTATCTAACTGGTAAAATACAACTCTTTATGTGTTGTCTGTGAGATGCTTTCCCATCCTGTTATTCTTCTCTTCTGCTGCCAACTCCCTTCTCTTTTGCCTGTATCTGATCTTTAGTAACCTCGCAGCTGGGCCTCCAGGCCCTTAGCTCACTCTTGCTAATGCTAAATAGTCAGGATTGCTCACGTGTCCGTTTTATTCCAAAAACTCCAGCAGGAGACTTTGGGAGAAAAACGCATAAAAGGGAGGAACGGAATTTGCCGCGCGTAGCGTCTTGGTGGAGCGGAGACTCCTGGCGCACCCAGCGCTGTTTGCTTGCCTTTATTCGCTTAAATAATTTGTAAATTTTGATTACAATCCTGTTTGGGGTCTCATTTATCTCAATTGGGGGCTCGTCCGGGAAGGTCTCAGTTCCTGAATTCTGACTTGATCTAGGAGTGGCGCCCCACCTTTTGGTGCTCCTGTTCGGGGAGTGGGTCGGCCCTGGCCGGGCACATTTCCTCTGCGGCGGTGCACCGCGACCGCTCCGGGTCGTCTGGGAAGGCCTCCGCAGGCAGGTGGCCTGCTGCCGTGCGAGCCATGGTGGGTGTTCCAGCTCCTGGGCAGCAGGTGTCGTCGAATCCCTTGGCCGAGGGAGAGAACTTCCGCCGCGCCCTACCCACCCAAAGGTGCGAGCCCCTTGTTCCTCCTCCTTCGCATGAGGTTAAGGGGTGGGGTCCTGCAGCAAGCCCAACGGGTGAGCCCCGGCCGGCCGATGCCACGTGGAATCCCGTGGGCGGGAGCTCACGCACACTACCTGCTTCCATGGGGTAGAGGGGAAAGTGTGTGCGCACTGTTTGCATCCCGCCGGGGAGAAGACCTCCAAATGTGGTATCTTCTGAGACGTTGTGTTGGGGTGGCGGGGCGAGAGACGGGGAACAGATGAGAATCTGAGGAAGAAGGAGAGAAGGAAGCAAAAAGGAAAAAAGAAAATTGAGACCCAAACTCGGTAGTCTTTATCTTATTAGCATGAAGAGGAAAAGTGTCGGAGTTGGGGTGAAAGGTTATGGGACGCGAGGCACTGGAGGAAGAACAAAAATGTTAAAACCAAACCGGCTTTATGAGAAAGGTAATACAGCTCAAGCAAACCAACATACCCTACTGAACTCGTACAGCAGCAGAGGATCTCTTACGGGAGACGGCCTCAAAAGCTTTCCTGAGGGCTAGGGAGGCGGTAGCTGCAGCTCTCCCCTTGTCTGCCAAGCCAGTCATTTTGTCACAAACGGTTATCGGGTCAGTCAATCACAACTCTCCCTCGTGAAGCCATGGCGGCAACTCATGATGACCCTCTTGTCCTTCATGGGCCATCGCCTTCGCAGCGGATCGAGGTGAGGATAACTGGCCTGTAGATCCCTGGGTCTTCTTCCATGCCCTTCTTCAAGAGAAGGGTGACATTTGCATTCCACTGCTCCTCAGGCAACTCTCCCTATCGCCATCACGACTGGCTTCACAGACATCAGCCTGCTAACCCAGCGCGGTTAGACAGACCTCTCCCACTCCCTCTCCTCTCTTCTCCTCGCCTTGCCAAACCTCCTTTAATTTTTCTCATTTTATTTTACCGCCAGAACAGTCATCCACATGAACAGCCTCCCCCCAAGGACGAGGTAGCGTCACCAAACCTCGCCGGGTCGCTTGGAGAGAGAGAGAGATGAAGACGCCTCTCAGGGGGGTGTCTCGGATGCCCCAGTAACACAGTGGTCAAGGGCAACAAAGGATCCCCCTGCTACCCCTTGCCCATCTCCCTCTTCTAAGAGATGTAAAGAATAAAGAAGTTTGCTGTATCTCTGAAATGTAGTTTTGGTTTGGGTCCGCCTGGGACGGAGTTCTCTTTCCCCCAGAGCAGCCCTTCATAGTGCTGTGCTTTGTAGTTGTAGCTACAAGGGCGTTGATAAACACACCAATGCTTTACCTATGGAAGCACCACAGCTGCCATTCACACCGACTGTTCCCTGCTACCACAGCCCTCCTCACCAGAAAAGGGATATCAAAGGGCCTTAACACACAGCCATCGATAAAGGGCTTCAAAGAGAGCTCGATGCTTCCAACACGTTGCGCTCCGCCAAAACCACCCTTGTACGGCACACTGTAAGCGTCACATAGACTATTTTCCAAAGTATAAAACAGAAGCAGCAGCAGCCTCTACGCACCGCCTTTACGTACGTTTGCATACCACTTCCAAAAAGCTAAGAGTTTGCTTCCTACAAGACCCAGGACACTCCTAAGCGGTTCCAGCATCACGCTTCAAATGATCGGGCAAATCACTACCTATACACAGAACGCTGTTAACCAGGCCAAAATGTTCCACATACTTACACTCCTGGGAGGCACCAGCTCAACTTGCGGAACTATTTCCCCCAGCAACACGCACGAGACAGAGGTCATATCCCCATCCTCTATCTTTATTGTGCAATTGCTGCCCGATGCATTCGTTACCCTCCTCAGACACGCCACAAAACATCAGACCTCAACAGTGCCTAGATTGACAACGGGCAACAGACAAAAATCCATTCAGTGGCCATTTGTACATGTGCGGCAACTCTCGTGGTGCAAAATTCTTAGCCGGGCGGACAGCCCGACTGACCGCCACCCAGAATACGCAGATGTACGCGACAGACAGACCGCCCATCCTCGGGCCATTCATCCACAACCGTTCGGAATCCCTTGGTCAGTCCCAGGTGAGCAGCACGCTTCTCGACAATGATCATTAAAGGACCAAGAAGCTGGAGAAGTACAAAACCATAAATAAATTCAGAAATAAAATAAAAGGCCACACACAAAGAGGGGAGAGGGCAGGAAGGGAAGGAATCACAGCAGGGAACCCCACAGAGAAACCACTTAGCCAATTCCTAGCAATTCAACTATTCCGCTTCAAATTACCACCTCTTCCCCCTGCAACTGACACTTTCCCAAGGAAAGATACAAAGACCAGTAATGCACACTACTATAGTAGAGGAAAATAAACAAAACAAACCTAGCCATGCCATTTTATTCAAGGGAGACAGTAACCGACTACAAAACACCCAGAGAAGCTACATTTGTCTCTGGTTTGAAGCCCCCATTAAAGCTTCAGGCAAAATACCCAGTTCTGCTGGAAAATAAACTTGAGGCTGCCTTTTGCGTCCGTTTACAAAGTCTTCGAACTTGAACTTTTACCTATAAAAGCGAAGCACCCAGCACCTCTCAACCAGATTGCCCCTTCCTCCCTCACCCCTGACCTGCCACAAACCCAAGCCCTCTCCTCCCTATTACAAGAATACTAATAACTCTTACTCTAGACCATGACGACAGGCATCAGACTGCGCTCCAAAACAACACTGCATTTTGCACCTGAAGCACATACCTTGCCATGAGCATTGCTTTACAACGCTGCTTTTAGTCAAAACGCTCAATTCCATTACAACCAAGAGGCAAAGGATTATAGCGCCAGAAAACCCAAAACAGCCTACCACGCCCTATCGACACCAAAAGGGGGGATGGCAAAAGAGTCTAGGAAATGAGGAACTAATCACGGCTACAGCTGAGCGTCCAGGAAGCTTCCCAGTACTTACAGAATCACCACAATCTTCTGCTTCAGATAACCTCATAATCGGCTCCTTCGGCATGACTAGGAAAAGCATCGGAGTTGGGGTGAAAGGTTATAGGACGCGAGGCACTGTTGGAAGAGCAAACGGTTAAAACCTGACCGGCTTCAGAGAATGGTAATACAGCTCAAGGAAACCAACATGCCCCGCTGAATTCAAACAGCAGCAGATTAACGGACACCCCAAACGCAAGCCGAAACCTTGATTTTTCTTGCGCCTCGATAATACTTTCTACACGTAGAATACAACGTATTTACAGAGCCCCCTCCACAAGTGGGATTCGGCACACAAGACGATGGGGGTAAGGAGACGGGCCAGTACTTCAGATAAGCGACCTCCGGTAGGTTTTAGCTTGGCTGGATCGATTCCTAGAGCAGCTTTTCTATTCAACGCCGGCCACGCAGAGGCACGACAGGAGACAAAGGCATTAACCGAATCGGCAAAGAACTTAGTGAAGTGGACCATCAGCGGACGTTCGTTCTCCCTGGAGCTCAACTATTATACAAAAGCACGTGAAACCTCTATGACGCTCCTCTTACGAAGCGCATCCTTAAAACCTGCATTTCTACTACCGAGAACCAACTCATTACGGTCACGGGGCTAGGAACCGAGGCGAGACGGACAGCACCAGCAACCCTGAACGCCCTGCGGTAATCGGGGAGGTGGAAATGGGGAACGAGCACCGAAAAAGCGCGAGTTGTAGGGATAGCGCAGTAGAGAGCTCCACAACCCAGAGACACCACGTCCCTCCCTCCCTCCCTCCCTCTTTCCAACCCCTCAAACACTCACCAGCAGCAACGACGGCACCCGCCCTGCCGCGCTCCCGAACACCGCGCAAACCGGACCTCGGCTCGGGGTGCTTGCGAGCGCGGGGGAGGGGAACAGTAAAGGAAGACAAAGGGAACAGCAAAGGAACCGGAGCAGGCGGGGGGGAACCGCTCACGGAGAAAAGCTGCGGCTACCACCTCGTTCTCGTAAATGACATTGCAGGGGATGCGCCTTGCCGAGGACCTTTCCGAAGGCAGCTGCGGCGCAAACAGGCTCGGTCGGACACCCAAGTCTCTCCTCAGCCAAAACGACCCTTCCCGTCCCCACGCTTCCTCAACTCGACCACGCCTTCCTCGGCGCCCATTGGGCCGCCATATCGCCGCCGCCCGATCCCGCATGGCGATTCGCTGTCTCGCCTGTCGTTTGCGCTGGTGTCCCGTCCCCCCCCCTCGGCGGGTCCCCTCCCTCGTCCACCCGGTGCTCTCGGGACGCGGAGCAATCCGATCTGGGGATGGAGGGAGAAAACTTTGACGTGGGCGAATCCGCCGAGGGATCCGTGCCGTGTAGTGCTGCCACCCTGGGGGCGGGCAACGAGGCCTCAGAAGAGGCCGTTGTAGCTACAAGTACCACGTTTTGTTATTTATTACCGCATCGAGTCCACCCCGCACGTGCTTGCGGATTTTTGCTGCTGCTGCTGCTGCTCCCTCCAGGCAAAAGGCTGCTGTTGCCAGGCCCGGGCAGGCCTTGCCTTTTCAGAACATTTCCCACAACACTTCAGAAGTACCTCTAAATTCTCCCCTGTGAAAGTCCCACTCTCGTGGCGGACGTCTCTAAGTTGAACACCTCCCGGGAGAAAACAAAATACAAAGCGTGTGTTCAGCACTGGTGGCTTGAGGGCAGGAGGGCAGATCAAGATAGGATTTGCCCTAGCCTGGGCAGGAGGCTTTGAGAAAAAGAGGCAGTGCCCCCAAGGGTGGCCTTCGGTGCCCTGCATCCCCGGGGAGAGGGAACGATTTGATTGGCCCACACAACTGCACTGTAACACGCATAAACCCCGCTTTCCTCTGCATCGGGCTGAGGCGATCCTTAGCTTTCTTTGCGGCAAGGACACAAAGTACTTACAGAGTCACCACAATCTTTTGCTTCAGATAACCTCATCATTGTCTCCTTAGTGTGAAATATGTTCATCTGATTTGTGTCAGCCTCTTACATACCCTTTTATAACCATGAGTTAAAACCGGGAGATAAGGTTTCGATAAAAACATGGAAAGAAAAACCCTATCTCCCCTCTGGGAAGGACCTTTTCTTGTTTTATGAACTACAGAAACAGCTGTGAGAACTGCTGAAAAAAGGTGGCCATGTGTCACGAGGAAAAGGTCAGGTGAAGGAGTGGAAAATAACATCTGAACGAGGAGACACTAAGCTAACAGACGAACTTGAAGAGACCTTCATCAAAGAGCATAAGCTAAGATGCTGTGGAAATTTCATTGTGGCTACTCCTTAAAAATTAGGGGACAGGGAGATTCCTGAGTGGATACCTACTAGGGAAGACAATTACAATTTACCAATAACAGGGATCAGTGTACACCAGCTTTTTGGGACATAGCATACAAATTGGAAAAACTCACCTGGTTGTCCAGAGAAGACCACCCCTTAAGACGAAGGAAGAGGGCAAGACCGGAGAGGGAACCTGTGTTGCGGCTTGAAAGGTCTGCCAAGGGCTGCAACCACTTCGGGCTGTGACTGCCAATCACTATTGCCCTGACCAGACCTCTTCTAGTTGTACTTGGGGTGAGTTCATTGCCAGAAATAGGGAAGCGGCATTTATAACCAAACCCAATATGCTTTGTGCAAAGGAGGAGATAAATCGTATGCTGTGATCCTGTTGGAGGGTGTGGGCTTGCGGAGCAAAGAGACGACTCAATATGAGTTAGCAACTAAGCTCAATTTTATTAAGCAAAGCGTTACATTTATATGGTCTTGGCATCTTCGTGGCTCATGTTGATTGGCTGCGTGTTGCTGTCCACACCTGTTGTCGCGTTGCGATTGGGTGCTGCTTATCGTCCTTGTCCTGCTTTGCTGACCGCAGGCATCCTGTTTACAACTTTTTATCTGCCGTAACTTTCTTCTTCTCAGGAGCTCAGAACTGGTTAAATACAACTGTTTATGTGCTGTCTATGCGATGCTTTCCCATCCTGTTATTCTTCTTTTCTGCCGCCAACTCCCTTATCTTTTGCACATAGCTGATCTTTTAATAACCTTGCAGCTGGCCTCAAGGCCCTTAGCTCACTCTGGCTAAAGCTAAATAGTCAGGATTGCTCACATGTCCGTTTTCTTCCAAAAACTCCCAACGACGCCCCCTTTGTTTTTGAGCAATCCGGACTTGCTTCATCGCGCGAGATAACATGCTAATGATACATCGCCATAAACAACATACTAATAATACAAAAGCAATAATAACAAATATAATTGATAAGCTTTCTCTAATTAAATCTCTAAGCTATCCCCCTAACCCTAAGCGGTTTAAGCATTCATCTAACCCAGTATATGCAACAGTTAATTTTTTCATGTTATCTTAATCAATTGCATTTGGTTGTGAATTGACTCTGAATGATGAGATAAATTCATGCAATACACTCCATCAAAGTCTTCACAAACATAACCTAAAAGCTAACAATAAAAAGTCAGTGGCAGCACGGTATTGTAAACTGCATGTCTGACACTATCAACATCTTTTAGCATCTGTGTTAAAATATCAGAAGTTAAGTTCATCTGCTTAGCAGTGCAACAGAATAGCACAATCAACAATCAACATATAGACGAGGGATCCCATAATCAACATATAAATGATCACATGAATTACAACATTAACAAAAGCCTATTATCAATACAACACAATACGAAAAGCACATTTCACACTGCAGTGGAAGGACTTAAATACCTTTTTAGTATGAGGAAGGTCAGGTGTCCACTGGCGCGTAGAGTCAAGGGGGTAGGGGAGGCTTATCCGACAAAAATTCGTCGGGGGGCCCCAAAAGCGTCCCCAGACCCCTCCCGGGTCACGGCACGGTGGAGTCCTGGTTTCCTCCATGGTCGCCAAATTGAGGCCCCAAAAGGCCTAATAAAATTGTTTAGAGACAGAATTCCAAGCCTTTAAACAGCAAAAGCACACCTCCCCCCTCCCCTCTTTTTTTTTTTTTTTTTTTTTTTTTGATATAACACCAGCCAGCACACCTTTCAGGATGCATATGTGTAATGTACAAAATTTAAACAAAGGAAAAACTACAACAAACACATGATCTTGTCAAGAATGATTCATTCACCACTCCTAACTATACATATGCATCTAGGCTCATATTTATAATATTTAGGGAGGTGACTTGATCAACATGCTCATTATTCACAAAGGGGTGTGGGTTTTAGCATTAAAATTAGCTAAGGCAATACCTTCATCCTAACTGCCAGGACTAAGTTCTTACCAAATCTTGATCAAGTTTTCATCCTGTTATGGATCCTGCTTCAAAAAAATAGTTAACTGTGAAATACGTCTTTGGCATCCAACCACAGGGACTCACTGTTCTGAGTTTCAAAACACAAATCACTATGGTCACTCAGATTGCAAATATTTAGCTCTACCTGCTGACATCAAAAGAGACTCTGGTTTTTCTATGGAGATGTTGATGAAAAAATTAAAAATGCAATACTGGATATTATCTGCCACGGTACTTTTTTGAAAACTCAAAATTACTGCTGTCTAATGGCATATTGAGAGTTCTCTTTTAGGTGACTGTTTAAGCTGAAATAATCTGCCAAAGAAGCAATTGTAAGAAAATTAGAAAATATTACACAGCATTTCTTTTGTGATAATATCCAGTGCATTTCATAATGGACCCTACCGATACATGTGCAATATTATTTTCAGCACAGCACAGTTGTCTTTTTACAAAATATTTGGACAGAATAACTAGAGTGATTGAAAAACCTTTGTCCTGAAGATCACCCCTATGAAATACAAAGGTAGAGGTGAACAAAAGCGTTTAACTGAAAACCTGACAAAGTCTACATTTTGATATACAGACCAAATTTTCCTTAAATATTTATTTATAAATTGGAAGTTGGTAGCTGTGGTGTCTACAGCAGGGCTCACTTTCTGAGCAGCAGCAGTGTCTGTGGGGGCAGAGACAGCAGCTGCAGCTGTAGCAGATACACTGGCAATGCTCACCGGCTGTATCTGAGCTGTGCCCTTGTGGGAGGGGGAGCGAGAAGCGGCTGTGGAGGCAGGAGTGGGGGTGCTCTCTGTACGAGGAGCAGCTCTCACTCTCCGCCGCAACTCTCGGCCTCCAAAAAGGCATGCTCATTCTCATGACTGTGTTTTTTGTCTTACTCCTCACCAATATATGAGAAAAAAAATTGACAAGACAAAATTAACATCAGAAGATTCAAAAATGAAATGCTATTGCTACTAAAATCTGGTGGAGTCAGCCTGAAACAAAATGAAGTGGTACAATCTCCCAAACCAAAACTGCAAGTGTAATTACCAACCAAGTCTTTTTTATCTCTGCATGAAACACCAGTGCACCATGCACCACAATATACATCAATACTGAGGACCATATTGCAATGATGGTCCTTAAGCAGCTTTACCTGCTTCTAGCATTCGCTCAGAAGCTTCTAACAATTGAGCTGCTGTAGCACCTTTTGGGAGTAGTCCTAATGCACGTTTAGTTTTTTCATTAGCATTGTCATATGCTAACATATCAAAAAATTTTGTTTTCATCTCTTCTGACAAATCCAGATGTGATGTTATCGCTGAATATAAGCAATCCACAAATTCTGAATACAGCTCTGCTCCCCCATGTTTAAATATTTGTAAAAGAGGGGGTTGCTTGTGCAGGCTCATGCATAGTTTGCAAAGCTTTATACGCCAATACTTGTGAAAGTTGTAACACTTCAGTTTGAAACCGTGCCTGCAAATCTGCACCTACAAAAGGACCAGCACCGAGTAACATTTGTGCTTGCACTCCGTATAATGCATCGGTGTTCTGTCTAGGAATCACAGCTGCATTTTCACACAGCATTTGCCATTTATGATGAAATTGCAGCTGTTGAGAAGGAGTTAACAGAGTATTAATGAGCATTTTTGTGTCATATGGCGTCAACAATTGAGCAGTAAAAAGATGTTGCAAAAGAGATTGAGTAAATGATGATTTCAAACCATACTGCGAAATGGCAGCTTTGGCCTCTTTTATCATTTTCCAATCTAATGCGACCCATTGACCTCCTCCTCCTGGTCCCACAATCACTGGAAAAGCCATCGGACCCATATTGGGAACCATTTCTCCTTCAACTATAGCATTTTGAATAATTCCCTTCCATCTAGTTACCGGATCCATACTCCCACCCCCCCACTATCCCCCCTCCCCACCCCCCCCAAACTCCCAACATGATCCAAAAGAAATCAATACAACACCAATTATTATTTAAAATAGAGACAGGAGTGAAATATGAAATTCCTACAGTGGCTAAAAATCTACTTGTAAATCTTGCTGAAAACATTGTGAAGTTATTAATTGCAAAACAAAATACTAAGATGAGAACTGCTTTGTATCAAAATCGCTTAGCTTTGTGTATCAAAATCACTTAGCTTTGGATTATCTGTTTGCAAAAGAAGGGGGCATCTGTCAAAAATTTAATCTTAGTAATTGTTGTTTAGAAATTGATGATGAAGGAAAAACTGTGAATGAGCTTGTAAAAGAAATGAAGAAAATTGCACGTCCTAGTTAGGACTATGTGGGAACTTTATGGGCCGTGATTGGATTACTAAAATCGGGATAGTTGTGTTTGGGATATTTACAGGATTGTTAATAATTCCATGTTTAATACCTTGTTTTATTGGACTAATACACTTGGTTATACAAGGGATGCAGATATCTGCAGTACCTCTTGATATAATAAAAAACCAAAAGATGATCCCAAATTGATACCAATTTGGCAGGCGGTAACTCGATTGGAAACAAAACCACGAATCAGTACCATAAAACAGAAGATGGGGGATTGTGAAATATGTTCATCTAATCCCTGTCAATCTCTTACATACCCTTCTATAACCACAACCCTAAGATGTACATAGTTTCTTTTTTTTGCGAACGTTATCGGTTTGAACCAGTTCTGCTGCTGGCTGCATTGTGGTAAGAGAAGCCTATAAAGCGCATGAGCAAAGTTTGGGGTCATCCTAGGAGCAAGCTGAGGAGAAGACCTTAAGAGGTGAAGAGGGTATGCGCTGAAGAGGATACGATTCATTTGCAAAGACCAACCTTTTCTATGAATATGTATTAGTATGGGGGGGGCCAATGGGATGTCACATGGCAGGAAAAAAAGAGGGAGGAGACTGCAGGAGAACAGAGGACAACACGCAGATTAATATAATCAAAATATTGCCGTTTATTGAGAGTAGTGATAGCGCTTTTATACACAGTCAGGCCGATAACCTAATATAAGCATATTGCTGATTGGTACAGCACATTTTTCATATACCACATGGCACTATCTAACTGGTAAAATACAACTCTTTATGTGTTGTCTGTGAGATGCTTTCCCATCCTGTTATTCTTCTCTTCTGCTGCCAACTCCCTTATCTTTTGCCTGTATCTGATCTTTTAGTAACCTCGCAGCTGGGCCTCCAGGCCCTTAGCTCACTCTTGCTAATGCTAAATAGTCAGGATTGCTCACGTGTCCGTTTTATTCCAAAAACTCCCAGCAGGAGACTTTGGGAGAAAAACGCATAAAAGGGAGGAACGGAATTTGCCGCGCGTGCGTCTTGGTGGAGCGGAGACTCCTGGCGCACCCAGCGCTGTTTGCTTGCCTTTATTCGCTTAATAATTTGTAAATTTTGATTACAATCCTGTTTGGGTCTCATTTATCTCAATTGGGGGCTCGTCCGGGAAGGTCTCAGTTCCTGAATTCTGACTTGATCTAGGAGTGGCGCCCCACCTTTTGGTGGCTCCTGTTCGGGTCGGGTCAGGACTAACGCCATCCAGAACCTGAATAGAGGTAAGCAAAGAATTTGATTTTTATGAGCTCCCTTGCCGGCTGCAGTAGTACATTTTACCTGTAATTCTGCGCGCGAAGATCCGAACGAAGACGACAGAGTTGTAAGTATTAAAGGCGTATACCGGTCAGTTGGGTGGGATTCGGTTGCCTGTGTGCATGTAAGAGTGTGACTGAGACGGAAACTCGTTCCAAAGCAATTGTGTAGGTCTTCTAACCACGGTCCCAATCTCCCACGAGGGACTTGACCGATGAAGGACCAAAGCGATTCCTATAGGATTCGTGGGTGGGTGATAGGTCCTAAGCCCTCTGCAAGACACTCTTACTAAGGTAACCAAGGGCTGTAGGAATTGCCACATTAAAATTCCTAGACGGGTCAGACAAAATCAAAGACCCAGGATCAGAGGAAAGGGAGCAAATTGAAGTCTATAATGATTAGAAATTGGAATTATAGGGGCCCCAGAAAAGGAAAAAGTAAATTAAAAATGGTTAACCTTTTAGTCTGGAGGAAAGTGATTATACAGGATTATGGATCAGGACTTCACGTGCTTTTCTAGCTTCAATAACCTTGTCTCCGGCGATCCATCCTGAGCCAGTTTCGGGGAGTGGGCCGGCCCTGGCCGGGCACATTTCCTCTGCGGCGGTGCACCGCGACCGGCTCCGGGTCGTCTGGGAAGGCCTCCGGCAGGCAGGTGGCCTGCTGCCGCGCGAGCCATGGTGGGTGTTCCAGCTCCTGGGCAGCAGGTGTCGTCGAATCCCTTGGCCGAGGGAGAGAACTTCCGCCGCGCCCTACCCCACCCAAAGGTGCGAGCCCTTGTTCCTCCTCCTTCGCATGAGGTTAAGGGGTGGGGTCCTGCAGCAAGCCCAACGGGTGAGCCCCGGCCGGCCGATGCCACGTGGAATCCCGTGGGCGGGAGCTCACGCACAGTACCTGCTTCCATGGGGTAGAGGGGAAAGTGTGTGCGCACTGTTTGCATCCCGCCGGGGAGAAGACCTCCAAATGTGGTCTCTTCTGAGACGTTGTGTTGGGGTGGCGGGGCGAGAGACGGGGAACAGATGAGAAGTCTGAGGAAGAAGGAGAGAAAGGAAGCAAAAAGGAAAAAGAAAATTGAGACCCAAACTCGGTAGTCTTTATCTTATTAGCATGAAGAGGAAAAGTGTCGGAGTTGGGGTGAAAGGTTATGGGACGCGAGGCACTGGAGGAAGAACAAAATGTTAAAACCAAACCGGCTTATGAGAAAGGTAATACAGCTCAAGCAAACCAACATACCCTACTGAACTCGTACAGCAGCAGAGGATCTCTTACGGGAGACGGCCTCAAAACCTTTCCTGAGGGCTAGGGAGGCGGTAGCTGCAGCTCTCCCCTTGTCTGCCAAGCCAGTCATTTTGTCACAAACGGTTATCGGGTCAGTCAATCACAACTCTCCCTCGGTGAAGCCATGGCGGCAACTCATGATGACCCTCTTGTCCTTCATGGGCCATCGCCTTCGCAGGGATCGAGGTGAGGATAACTGGCCTGTAGATCCCTGGGTCTTCTTCCATGCCCTTCTTCAAGAGAAGGGTGACATTTGCATTCCACTGCTCCTCAGGCAACTCTCCCTATAGCCATCACGACTGGCTTCACAGACATCAGCCTGCTAACCCAGCGCGGTTAGACAGACCTCTCCCACTCCCTCTCCTCTCTTCTCCTCGCCTTGCCAAACCTCCTTTAATTTTTCTCATATTATTTTACCGCCAGAACAGTCATCCACTTGAACAGCCTCCCCCCCAAGGACGAGGTAGCGTCACCAAACCTCGTCAGGTCACTTGGAGAGAGAGAGAGATGAAGACTCCTCTCAGGGAGGGGTGTATCTGATGCCCCAGTAACACAGTGGTCAAGGGCAACAAAGGATCCGCCTGCTACCCCTTGCCCACCTCCCTCTTCTAAGAGCTGTAAAAGAAAAAGGAAGTTTTCTGTATCTCTGAAAAGTAGTTTTGGTTTGGGTCCGCCTGCGACGGAGTTCTCTTTCCCCAGAGCAGCCCTTCATAGTGCTGTGCTTTGTAGTTGTAGCTACAAGGGCGTTGATAACACACCAATGCTTTACCTATGGAAGCACCACAGCTGCCATTCACACCGACTGTTCCCTGCTACCACAGCCCTCCTCACCAGAAAAGGGATATCAACAGGGCCTTAACACACAGCCATCGATAAAGGGCTTCAAAGAGAGCTCGATGCTTCCAACACGTTGCGCTCCGCCAAAACCACCCTTGTACGGCACTACTGTAGCGTCACATAGACTATTTTCCAAAGTATAAACAGAAGCAGCAGCAGCCTCTACGCACCGCCTTTACGTACGTTTGCATACCACTTCCAAAAAGCTAAGAGTTTGCTTCCTACAAGACCCAGGACACTCCTAAGCGGTTCCAGCATCACGCTTCAAATGATCGGGCAAATCACTACCTATACACAGAACGCTGTTAACAGGCCAAAATGTTCCACATACTTACACTCCTGGGAGGCACCAGATCAACTTGCAGAACTATTTCCCCCAGCAACACGCACGAGACAGAGGTCATATCCCCATCCTCTATCTTTATTGTGCAATTGCTGCCCGATGCATTTGTTACCCTCCTCAGACACGCCACAAAACATCAGACCTCAACAGTGCCTAGATTGACAACGGGCAACAGACAAAAATCCATTCACTGGCCATTTGTACATGTGCGGCAACTCTCGTGGTGCAAAATTCTTAGCCGGGCGGACAGCCCGACTGACCGCCACCCAGAATACGCAGATGTACGCGACAGACAGACCGCCCATCCTCGGGCCATTCATCCACAACCGTCCGGAATCCCTTGGTCAGTCCCAGGTGAGCAGCACGCTTCTCGACAATGATCATTAAAGGACCAAGAAGCTGGAGAAGTACAAAACCATAAATAAATTCAGAAATAAAATAAAAGGCCACACACAAAGAGGGGAGAGGGCAGGAAGGGAAGGAATCACAGCAGGGAAACCCACAGAGAAACCACTTAGCCAATTCCTAGCAATTCCACCATTGCGCTTCAAATTACCACCTCTCCCCCTGCAACTGACACTTTCCAAGGAAAGATACAAAGACCAGTAATGCACACTACTATAGTAGAGGAAAAATAAACAAAACAAAACCACCCACGCCATTTTTCTCAAGCAAGACAATAACGGACTACAAAACACCCACAGAAGCTACCTTTGTCTCTGGGTTGAAGCCTGCATTAAAACTTCATGGAAAATACCCAGTTCTGCTGGAAAATAAACTTGAGTCTGCCTTTTGCGTCCGTTTACAAAGTCTTCGAACTTGACTTTTACCTATAAAAGCGAAGCACCCAGCACCTCTCAACCAGATTGCCCCTTCCTCCCTCTCCCCTGACCTGCCACAAACCACAAGCCCTCTCCTCCCTATTACAAGAAATACTACTAACTCTTACTCTAGACCATGACGACAGGCATCAGACTGCGCTCCAAAACAACACTGCATTTTGCACCTGAAGCACATACCTTGCCATGACATTTCTTTACAACACTGCTTTTAGTCAAAACACTCAATTCCATTACAACCAAGAGGCAAAGGATTATAGCGCCAGAAAACCCAAAACAGCCTACCACGCCCTATCGACACCAAAAGGGGGGATGGCAAAAGAGTCTAGGAAATGAGGAACTAATCACGGCTACAGCTGAGCGTCCAGGAAGCTTCCCAGTACTTACAGAATCACCACAATCTTCTGCTTCAGATAACCTCATAATCGGCTCCTTCGGCATGACTAGGAAAAGCATCGGAGTTGGGGTGAAAGGTTATAGGACGCGAGGCACTGTTGGAAGAGCAAACGGTTAAAACCTGACCGGCTTCAGAGAATGGTAATACAGCTCAAGAAAACCAACATGCCCCGCTGAATTCAAACAGCAGCAGATTAACGGACACCCCAAATGCAAGCCAAAACCTTGATTTTTCTTGCGCCTCGATAATACTTTCTACACGTAAAGTACAACGTATTTACAGAGCCCCCTCCACAAGTGGGATTCGGCACGCAAGAAGATGCAGGTAAGGAAATGGGCCAGTACTTCAGATAAGCGACCTCCGGTAGGTTTTAGCTTGGCTAGACTGATTCCTAGAGCAGCTTTTCTATTCAACGCCGGCCACGCAGAGGCACGACAGGAGACAAAGGCATTAACCGAATCGGCAAAGAACTTAGTGAAGTGGACCATCAGCGGACGTTCGTTCTCCCTGGAGCTCAACTATTATACAAAAGCACGTGAAACCTCTATGACGCTCCTCTTACGAAGCACATCATTAAGACCTGCATTTCTACTACCGAGAACCAACTCATTACGGTCACGGGGCTAGGAACCGAGGCGAGACGGACAGCACCAGCAACCCTGAACGCCCTGCGGTAATCGGGGGAGGTGGAAATGGGGAACGAGCACCGAAAAAGCGCGAGTTGTAGGGATAGCGCAGTAGAGAGCTCCACAACCCAGAGACACCACGTCCCTCCCTCTCTCTTCCCGACCCCCCAAACACTCACCAGCAGCAACGACGCCACCCGCCCTGCCGCGCTCCCGAACACCGCGCAACCGGACCTCGGCTCGGGGTGCTTGCGAGCGCGGGGGGAGGGGAACAGGAAAGGAAGACAAAGGGAACAGCAAAGGAACCGGGTCGGGCCGGGGTAAACCGCTCACGGAGAAAAGCTGCGGCTACCACCTCGTTCTCGTAAATGACGGTGCAGGGGATGCGCCTTGCCGAGGACCTTTCCGAAGGCAGCTGCGGCGCAACACGCCCGGCCGAACAACCAAGTCTCTCCTCAACCCAAACGACCTGTCCCGTCCCCACGCTTCCTCAACTCGACTACGCCTTCCGCGGCGCCCATTGGGCCGCCAGATCGCCACCGCCCGATCCCGCATGGCGATTCGCTGTCTCGCCTGTCGTTTGCGCTGGTGTCCCCTCCCTCGTCCACCCGGTGCTCTCGGGACGCGCAGGGATCCGATCTGGGGATGGAGGGAGACAACTTTGACGTGGGCGAGTCCGCCGAGGAATCCGTGTCGTGTAGTGCTGCCACCCTGGGGGCGGGCAACGAGGCCTCAGAAGAGGCCATTGTAGCTACAAGTACCACGTTTTGTTATTTATTACCGCATCTAGTCCACCCCACACGTGCTTGTGGCTTTTTCCTGATTCAGCGGCTGCTCCCTCCAGGCAAAAGGCTGCTGTTGCCAGGCCAGGGCAGACCTTGCGTTTTCAGAACATTTCGCACAACACACCAGAAATACCTCTAAATACTTCTCTGTGAAAACCCAACTCCAGTGGCGGATGTCTCTAAGCTGAATACCTCCTGGGATAAAATAAAATACAAAGAGTGCGTTCAGCACTGGTGGCTTGAGGGCAGGAGGGCAGATCAAGATAGGATTTGCCCTAGCCTGGGCAGGAGGCTTTGAGAAAAAGAGGCAGTGCCCCCAAGGGTGGCCTTCGGTGCCCTGCATCCCCAGGGAGATGGAACAATTTCATTGGCCTACACAACTGCACTGTAACACGCATAAACCCCGCTTTCCTCTACATCGGGTTAAGGCGATCCTTACCTTTCTTTGCGGCAAGGACACATTGTCAGCTCCTGTTCAACTTGGCGACCACCAGTAGCGGCCCTCCCACCTCCTTTTCTGCAAAACTGCTTTCCAGCCTGTCGGCCTCAAGCTTCTCCTGCTGCCTGGGGTTGTTCCTCACCAGGTGGGGGACTTTGCACTTCCCCTTTCTGAGCCACACGAGGCTACTGCCTGCTCAGTTCTCCAGCCTGTCGGGGTCCCTCTGGGTGGCAGCACAGCCCTCTGGTGTATCAGACACTCCTCCCCGTTTTCTATCATCAGCAAACCCCCTGGGGGTACACTCTGTCTACCCCTCATCCAGATCATTACGTAGCATGTTGAACAGGATCAGCGTCAAGGTTGACCCCCAGGGTACACCGCTAGTTACTGGACTCCAACTAGACTTCATGGCCCTGATCACCACCCCCCTCTGGGTCCTGCTGCTTAGCCAGTTTGCAACTCCCACCACTGCCTGCTCATTCGGCTCCTAACTTCTTCAGCTTCTCGGGGACGATCTCTTAAGGGAGACGGCCTCAAAAGCCTTCCTGAAGGCTAGGGAGGAAGTAGCTGCAGCTCTCCCCTTTTCTGCCAAGCCAGCCATTTCGTCGTAAATGGTTATCGGGTCCGTCAATCACGACTCTCCCTTTGTGAAGCCATGGCGGCAACTCATGATGACCCTCTTGTCCTTCATGGGCCATCGCCTTTGCAGGGATCGAGGTGAGGATAACTGGCCTGTAGATCCCTGGGTCTTCTTCCATGCCCTTCTTCAAGAGAAGGGTGACATTTGCATTCCACTGCTCCTCAGGCAACTCTCCCTATCGCCATCAAGACTGGCTTCACAATGACATCTGCTGCTAACTCAGCATGGTTAGACAGACCTCTCCCACTCCCTCTCCTCTCTTCTCCTCGCCTTGCCAAACCTCCTTTAATTTTTCTCATTTTATTTTACCGCCAGAACAGTCATCCACTTGAACAGCCTCCCCCCCCAAGGACGAGGTAGCGTCACCAAACCTCGCCAGGTCACTTGGAGAGAGAGAGAGATGAAGACGCCTCTCAGGGGGGGGTGTATCTGATGCCCCAGTAACAGAGTGGTCAAGGGCAACAAAGGATCCCCCTGCTACCCCCTGCCCACCTCCCTCTTCTAAGAGCTGTTAAAGAAAGAGGAAGTTTGCTGTATCTCTGAAATGTAGTTTTGGTTTGGGTCTGCCTGCGACGGAGTTCTCTTTCCCCAGAGCAGCCCTTCATAGTGCTGTGCTTTGTAGTTGTAGCTACAAGGGCGTTGATAACACACCAATGCTTTACCTATGGAAGCACCACAGCTGCCATTCACACCGACTGTTCTCTGCTACCACAGCCCTCCTCATCAGAAAAGGGATATCGACAGGGCCTTAACAAACGGCCATTGATAAAGTGCTCTAAAGGGAGCTCAATGACTCCAAGACGTTGCGCTCTGCCAAAACCACCCTTGTACGGCACTACTGTAGCGTCACACACAAACTTTTTTCCAAAGTTTAAGCAGAAGGAGAAGCCTCTACGCACCGCCTTTACGTACGTTTCTGTACCACTTCCAAAAAGCTAAGAGTTTGCTTCCTACAAGACCCAGGACACTCCTAAGCGGTTCCAGCATCACGCTTCAAATGATCGGGCAAATCACTACCTATACACAGAACGCTGTTAACAGGACGAAACGTTCCACATACTTACACTCCGGGGAGGCACCAGTTCAACTTGCGGAACTATTTCCCCCAGCAACACGCACGAGACAGAGGTCATATCCCCATCCTCTATCTTTATTGTGCAATTGCTGCCCAAAGCTTTTGTTATCTTCCACACACGCCACAAAACATCAGACCTCAACAGTGCCTAGATTGACAACGGGCAACAGACAAAAATCCATTCACTGGCCATTTGTACACGTGCGGCAACTCTCGTGGTGCAAAACTCTTAGCCGGGCGGACAGCCCGACTGACCGCCACCCAGAATACGCAGATGTATGCGACAGACAGACCGCCCACCCTCGGGCCCTTCATCCACAACCGTCTGGAATCCCTTGGTCAGTCCCAGGTACGCAGCACGCTTCTCGACAACGATCATTAAAGGACCAAGAAGCTGGAGAAGTACAAAACCATAAATAAATTCAGAAATAAAATAAAAAGCCACACACAAAGAGGGGAGAGGGCAGGAAGGGAAGGAATCACAGCAGGGAACCCCACAGAGAAACCACTTCGCCAATTCCTAGCAATTCAACTATTGCGCTTCAAATTACCACCTCTCCCGCTGCAACTGACATTTTCCAAGAAAAGATACAAAGACCAGTAATGCACACTACTATAGTAGAGGAAAAATAAAAAAAACAAACCTAGCCATGCCATTTTATTCAAGAGAGACAGTAACGGACTACAAAACACCCACAGAAGCTACCTTTGTCTCTGGGTTAAAGCCTCCATTAAAGCTTCAGGCAAAATACCCAGTTCTGCTGGAAAATAAAATTGAGGCTGCCTTTTCCGTGCGTTTACAAAGTCTTCGAACTTGACTTTGACTTTTACCAATAAAAGCGAAGCACCCAGCACCTCTCAACCAGATTGCCCCTTCCTCCCTCACCCCTGACCTGCCACAAACCCCAAGCCCTCTCCTCCCTATTACAAGAAGTACTACTAACTCTTACTCTAGACCATGACGACAGGCATCAGACTGCGCTCCAAAACAACACTGCATTTTGCACCTGAAGCACATACCCTGCCATGAGCATTGCTTTACAACGCTGCTTTTAGTCAAAACACTCAATTCCATTACAACCTAGAGGCAAAGGATTATAGCGCCAGAAAACCCAAAACAGCCTACCACGCCCTATCGACACCAAAAGGGGGGATGGCAAAAGAGTCTAGGAAATGAGGAACTAATAACGGCTACAGCTGAGCGTCCAGGAAGCTTCCCAGTACTTACAGAATCACCACAATCTTCTGCTTCAGATAACCTCATAATTGGATCCTTAGCATGACTAGGAAAAGCATCGGAGTTGGGGTGAAAGGTTATGGGATGAGAGACACTGTTGGAAGAGCAAACGGTTAAAACCTGACTGGCTTCAGAGAAAGGTAATACAGCTCAAGAAAACCAACATGCCCCGCTGAACTCAAACAGCAGCAGATTAACGGACACCCCAAACGAAAGCCAAAACCTTGATTTTTCTTGCGCCTCGATAATACTTTCTACACGTAAAGTACAACGTATTTACAGAGCCCCCTCCACAAGTGGGATTCAGCACACAACATGATGGGGATAAGGAGACGGGCCAGTACTTCAGATAAACGACCTCCGGTAGGTTTTAGCTTGACTGGATCGATTCCTAGAGCAGCTTTTCTATTCAACGCCGTCCACGAAGAGGCACGACAGGAGACAAAGGCATTAACCGAATCGGCAAAGAACTTAGTGAAGTGGACCATCAGCGGACGTTCGTTCTCCCTGGAGCTCAACTATTGGACAAAAGCACGTGAAACCTCTATGAAGCTCCTCTTACGAAGCGCATCCTTAAAACCTGCATTTCTACTACCGAGAACCAACTCATTACGGTTACGGGGCTGGGAACCGAAGCGAGACGGACAGCACCAGCAACCCAGAACGCCCCGCGGTAATAGGGGAGGTGGAAACGGGAAACGAGCACCGAAAAAGCGCGAGGTTGTAGGGATAGCGCAGTAAAGAGCTCCACAAAACAGAGTCACACCGTCCCTCCCTCCCTCCCTCTTTCTTACCCCCCAAACACTCACCAGCAGCAACGACGGCACCCGCCCTGCCGCGCTCCCAAACATCGCGTAACCGAACCTCGGCTCGGGGAGCTTGCGAGCGCGGGGGGAGGGGAAGAGGAAAGGAAGACAAAGGGAACAGCAAAGGAATTGGAGCAGGCGGGGGGGGGGGGGGGGGGGGGGGGGGGGAACCGCTCACGGAGAAAAGCTGCGACTACCACCTCGTCCTCGTAAATGACGTTGCAGGGGATGCACCTTGCCGAGGACCTTTTCGAAGGCAGCTGCGGTGCACACCGGCCCGGCCAGACACCCAAGTCTCTCCTCAGACAAAACGACCCTTCCCGTCCCCACGCTTCCCCAACTCGACCACGCCTTCCGCGGCGCCCATTGGGCCGCCAGATCGCCACCGCCCGATCCCGCATGGCGATTCGCTGTCTCGCCTGTGCTTTGCGCTGGTCCACCCCCTCGGCGGGTCCCCTCCCTCGTCCACCCCGTGCTCTCGGGCCGCGGAGGGATCCGATCTGGGGATGGAGGGAGAAAACTTTGACGTGGGCGAGTCCGCCGAGGAATCCGTGTCGTGTAGTGCTGCCACCCTGGGGGCGGGCAACGAGGCCTCAGAAGAGGCCGTTGTAGCTACAAATACCACGTTTTGTTATTTAGTACCTCATCGAGTCCACCCCACACATGCTTGTGGCTTTTTACTGCTTCTGCTGCTCCCTCCAGGCAAGAGGCTGCTGTTGCCAGGGCAGGCCTTGCCCTTTCAAAACATTTCGCACAACACACCAGAAGTACCTCTAAATTTTTCCCTGTAAAAGCCCCACTCCCATGGCGGATGTCTCCAAGCTGAACACCTCCTGGGAGAAAACAAAATACAAAGCGTGTGTTCAGCACTGGTGGCTTGAGGGCAGATCAAGATAGGATTGGCTTTACCCTGGGTAGTAGGCTTTGAGAAAAAGAGGCAATGCCCCCAAGGGTGGCCTCCGGTGCCCTGCATCCCCAGGGAGACAGAACAATTTCATTGGCCTAAACAAATGCACTGTAACATGCATAAACCCCGCTTTCCTCTACATCGGGCTAAGGTGATCCTTAGCTTTCTTTGCGGCAAGGACACATTGTCAGCTCCTGTTCAACTTGGTGTCCACCAGGAGTGCCTCTCCCACCTGCTTTTCTGCAAAGCTCCTTTCCACTCTGTGGGCCTCCAGCATCTCCTGTGGCCTGGGGTTGGTCCTCCCCAGGTGCGGGAGTTTGCACTTGCCCTTCCTGAGCCACACGAGGCTCCTGCCTGCCCTGTTCTCCAGCCTGGCAAGGTCCCTCTGGGTGGCAGCACAGCCCTCTGGTGTATCAGACACTCCTCCCCATTTTCTATCATCAGCAAACCCCCTGAGGGTACACTCTGTCTACCCCTCATCCAGATCATTAAGTAGCATGTTGAACAGGATCAGACCCACGGTTGACCCCCAGGGTACACCGCTAGTTACTGGCCTCCAACTAGACTTCATGCCCCTTATCACCACCCCCCTCTGGGTCCTGCTGCTCAGCCAGTTTGCAATTCCCGCCACTGCCTGCCTATTTGGCCCCTAACTTCTTCAGCTTCTCTGGGACGATCTCTTAAGGGAGACGGCCTCAAAAGCCTTCCTGAAGGCTAGGGAGGCAGTAGCTGCAGCTCTCCCCTTGTCTGCCAAGCCAGCCATTTCGTCATAAACGGTTATCGGGTCAGTCAATCACCACTCTCCCTCAGTGAAGCCATGGAGGCAACTCCCGATGACCCTCTTGTCTTTCACGGGCCATCGCGTTCGCAAGGATCGAGGTGAGGCTAAAGGGCCTGTAGATCCCTAGGTCTTCTTCCAAGCCCTTCTTCAAGAGAAGGGTGACATTTGCATTCCACTGCTCCTCAGGCAACTCTCCCTATCGCCATCATGACTGGCTTCACAATGACATCTGACCGCTAACCCAGCGCGGTTAGACAGACCTCTCCCACTCCCTCTCCTCTCTTCTCCTCGCCTCGCCACTCCTCCTTTAATTTTTCTCATTTTATTTTACCGGCAGAACACTCCTTACCCACTTGAACAGTCTTCCTCCCAAGAGATGTGGCAGTGTCACCAAACCTCGCCTGGTCACTTGGAGAGAGAGAGAGACAGAGGATATGAAGACACCTACCAGGGGATGTGTCTCAGATGCCCCAGTAACACTGTTCAAGGGCAACAAAGGATCCCCCTGCTACCCCCTGCCCACCTCCCTCTTCCAAGAGCTGTTAAAGAAAGAGGAAGTTTGCTGTATCTCTGAAATGTAGTTTTGGTTTGGGTCCGCCTGCGACGGAGTTCTCTTTTGTCGTGGTTTGGGCATGGATAGAGGTGATTTTCTGTTTTGTACTTTTACTTTTAGCTAAGTCTCTTGTAAGTAGTTGCACTTGCTGAAATTAACAGCAAGTTTCTCAGACAGTGTGTGTGCTTCTAGAACTGATAACACTTGATGTTTATAGTTACTGCTATAGACTGGTATGCAGAGCCAAGGACACTGCTCAGCTCTGAGGAAAAGTTTTACCCTCCAGAAGGAGTAAAGAGGTCCCACCTGAGCCCACCTTTGGGGAGGAACGGACAAGATAGATGCCAGACTTGACCAAACAGAGTATTCCATCCCATATACGTCATCCTCGGTATAAATCTGAGGCATCAAGAGGGCCGAGCCAGATTTCTGGATTTCCTGATTTCCTGCTTCCCTTCCTTCACCCGGCATCCTGGAAGGATGCCGTCCGTTCGTCTGCCTGTGGTCCTGATCCGGTGCCAGCCCATATCTGTGTGTTCCTGCCTCCAGTTCCTGACTGCTGCCGACTCCAGGAGTCCAGCCTGGACTTTCCCAGGGCTGCCCTGCAGCCTCGGTGGTGACGTGAGAGTTATTGGGGGAAATAGGGAAGGAATGTAGTATCCATTTTCCTGTATATTTGTATATATTTAGTAATTTTTCCTATTTATCATTACTGTTTCATTAAAGTTGTGTAGTTTAGTTTCCAACCCATAAGTCTCTCCCTTATTCTCTCTCCTTTCTTTATCAAGGAGGAGAGAGATTAATAGAGAGCGTCTGTTATTCGGTTTAATTGCCGGGCCAGTGTTAAACCGTGACAGATTTATTGGCGCCCAACGTGGGGCTGCTTTCGCTCAAGGGCCTGGACACACTTGGTGACTGATGATGAAAGATGGAGAAGTACAACGTGTACCACACGGGAATCTCACACTAGGTGTTAAACTGTGACATCTTTCCCCAGAGCAGCCCTTGAAAGTGCTGTGCTTTGTAGTTGTAGCTACAAGGGCGTTGATAACACACCAATGCTTTCCTTTGTAAACATCACAGCTGCCATTCAGACTGACTGTTCTCTGCTACCACAGCCCTTCTCACCAGAAAAGGGATATCAACAGGGCCTTAACACAAAACCATCGATAAAGGACTCCAAAAGAAGCTCAATTATTCCAACACGTTGTGCTCCACCAAAAAAACCCTTCTACGGCACGACTGTAGCGTCACACACACACTTTTTTCCAAAGTTTAAGCAGAAGGAGAAGCCTCTACGCACCGCCTTTACGTACGTTTCTGTACCACTTCCAAAAAGCTAAGAGTTTGCTTCCTACAAGACTCAGGACACTCCTAAGCAGTTCCAGCATCACGCTTCAAATGATCGGGCAAATCACTACCTATACGCAGAACGCTGTTACCAGGACAAAACGTTCCACATACTTACACTCCGGGGAGGCACCAGTTCAACTTGCGGAACTATTTCCCCCAGCAACACGCACGAGACAGAGGTCATATCCCCATCCTCTATCTTTATTGTGCAATTGCCGCTCAAAGCTTTCGTTACCTTCAAAAGACACACGCCACAAACCTCAGACCTCAATAGTGCCTAGATTGACAACGGGCAACAGACAAAAATCCATTCAGTGGCCATTTGTAGACGTGCGGCAACTCTCGTGGTGCAAAACTCTTAGCCGGGCGGACAGCCTGACTGACCGCCACCCAGAATACGTAGATGTACGCGACAGACAGACTGCCCACCCTTGGGCCCTTCATCCACAACCGTCCGGAATCCCTTGGTCAGTCCCAGGTACGCAGCACGCTTCTCGACAACGATCATTAAAGGACCAAGAAGCTGGAGAAGTACAAAACCATAAATAAATTCAGAAATAAAATAAAAAGCCACACACAAAGAGGGGAGAGGGCAGGAAGGGAAGGAATCACAGCAGGGAACCCCACAGAGAAACCACTTAGCCAATTCCTAGCAATTCAGCCATTGTGCTTCAAATTACCACCTCTCCCCCTGCAACTGACACTTTCCAAGGAAAGATACAAAGACCAGTAATGCACACTACTATAGTAGAGGAAAAATAAACAAAACAAAACCACCCACGCCATTTTTTTCAAGAGAGACAGTAACGGACTACAAAACACCCACAGAAGCTACCTTTGTCTCTGGGTTAAAGCCCCCATTAAAGCTTCAGGCAAAATACCCAGTTCTGCTGGAAAATAAAATTGAGGCTGCCTTTTCCGTGCGTTTACGAAGTCTTCGAACTTGACTTTTACCAATAAAAGCGAAGGACCCAGCACCTCTCAACCAGATTGCCCCTTCCTCCCTCACCCCTGACCTGCCACAAACCCCAAGCCCTCTCCTCCCTATTACAAGAAATACTAATAACTCTTACTCTAGACCATGACGACAGGCATCAGACTGCGCTCCAAAACAACACTGCATTTTGCACCTGAAGCACACACCCTGCCATGAGCATTGCTTTACAACACTGCTTTTAGTCAAAACGCTCAATTCCATTACAACCTAGAGGCAAAAGATTATAGCGCCAGAAAACCCAAAACAGCCTACCACGCCCTATTGAAAGCAAAAGGGGGGATGGCAAAAGAGTCTAGGAAATGAGGAACTAATAACGGCTACAGCTGAGCGTCCAGGAAGCTTCCCAGTACTTACAGAATCACCACAATCTTCTGCTTCAGATAACCTCATAATTGGCTCCTTAGCATGACTAGGAAAAGCATCGGAGTTGGGGTGAAAGGTTATGGGACGTGAGACACTGTTGGAAGAGCAAACGGTTAAAACCTGACTGGCTTCAGAGAAAGGTAATACAGCTCGAGAAAACCAACATCCCCCGCTGAACTCAAACAGCAGCAGATTAACGAACACCCCAAACGCAAGCCGAAACCTTGATTTTTCTTGCGCCTCAATAATACTTTCTGGACGCAGAACACGAAGTATTTACAGAGCCCCCTCCACAAGTGAGATTTGGCACACAAGATGATGCAGGTAAGGAAATGGGGCCAGTACTTCAGATAAGCGACCTCTGGTACGTTTTAGGTTGGCTTGACTGATTCCTAGAGCAGCTTTTCTATTCAACGCCGGCCACGCAGAGGCACGACAGGAGACAAAGGCATTAACCGAATCGGCAAAGAACTTAGTGAAGTGGACCATCAGCGGACGTTCGTTCTCCCTGGAGCTCAACTATTATACAAAAGCACGTGAAACCTCTATGAAGCTTTCTCTTATGAAGCACATCATTAAGACCTGCATTTCTCCTACCGAGAACCAACTCATTACGGTTACGGGGCTGGGAACCGAAGCGAGACGGACAGCACCAGCAACCCAGAACGCCCCGCGGTAACAGGGGAGGAGGAAATGGGGAACAAGGACCGAAAAAGCGCGAGGTTGTAGGGATAGCGCAGTAGGGAGCTCCACAAAACAGAGACACCACGTCCCACCCTCCCGCTTCCCGACCCCCCAAACACTCAACCGCAGCAACGACGGCACCCGCCCTGCCGCGCTCCCGCACACCGCGCAACCGGACCTCGGCTCGGGGTGCTTGCGAGCGCGGGGGGAGGGGAACAGGAAAGGAAGACAAAGGGAACAGCAAAGGAATCGGAGCAGGCGGGGGGGGGGAACCGCTCACGGAGAAAAGCTGCGGCTACCACCTCGTTCTCGTAAATGACGTTGCAGGGGATGCGCCTTGCCGAGGACCTTTCCGAAGGCAGCTGCGGCGCAAACCGGCCCGGTCGGACAACCAAGTCTCTCCTCAGCCAAAACGACCCTTCCCGTCCCCACGCTTCCTCAACTCGAGCACGCCTTCGGCAGCGCTCATTGGGCCGCCATATCGCCGCCGCCCGATCCCGCATGGCGATTCGCTCTCTCGCCTGTCCTTTGTGCTGGTGTCCCCCCCTCCGCCTCGGCGGGTCCCCGCCCTCGTCCGCCCGGTGCTCTCGGGACGCGGAGGGATCCGATCTGGGGATGGAGGGAGAAAACTTTGACGTGGGCGAGTCCGCCGAGGGATCCGTGCCGTGTAGTGCTGCCACCCTGGGGGCGGGCAACGAGGTCTCAGAAGAGGCCGTTGTAGCTACAAGTACCACGTTTTGTTATTTAGTACCGCATCGAGTCCACCCCGCACGTGCTTGTGGCTTTTTACTGCTGCTGCTGCTCCCTCCAGGCAAAAGGCTATCCTTGCCAGGCCAGGGAAGGCCTTGCCCTTTCAGAACATTTCCCACAACACATCAGAAGTACCTCTAAATTCTTCCCTGTGAAAGCCATACTCCCGTGGCGGATGTCTCTAAGCTGAACACCTCCTGGGAGAAAATAAACAAAGGGTGCGCTCAGCACTGGTGGCTTGAGGACAGGAGGGCAGATCAAGATAGGATTTGCCCTAGCCTGGGCAGGAGGCTTTGAGAAAAAGAGGTAGTGCTCCCAAGGGTGGCCTTCGGTGCCCTGCATCCCCAGGGAGACAGAACAATTTCATTGGCCTACACAACTGCACTGTAACACGCCTAAACCCCGCTTCCCTCTACATCTGGCTAAGGCGATCCTTAGCCTTCTTTGCAGCAAGGACACATTGTCGGCTCGTGTTCAACTTGGTGTCCACCAGTAGCGGCCCTCCCACCTCCTTTTCTGCAAAACTGCTTTCCAGCCTGTCGGCCTCCAGCATCTCCTGCGGCCTGGGGATGGTCCTCCCCAGGTGCGGGACTTTGCACTTCCCGTTTTTGAACCACACGAGGCTACTGCCTGCTCAGTTCTCCAGCCTGTCGGGGTCCCTCTGGGTGGCAGCACAGCCCTCTGGTGTATCAGACACTCCTCCCCGTTTTTATCATCAGCAAACCCCCTGAGGGTACACTGTCTACCCCTCATCCAGATCATTAAGTAGCTCGCTGAACAGGATCAGACCCATGGTTGACCCCCAGGGTACACCGCTAGTTACTGGCCTCCAACTAGACTTCATGGCCCTGATCACCACCCCCCTCTGGGTCCTCCTGCTCAGCCAGTTTGCAACTCCCGCCATCGCCTTCTCATTTGGCCCCGTACTTCATTAGCTTCTCTGGGACGATCTCTTACGGGAGATGGCCTCAACTCTCCCTTCGTGAAGCTATGGCAGAAACTCCTGATTACCCTCTTGTCCTTCATCGGCGATCGCCTTCACAGGGATTAAGGTGAGGCTAACTGGCCTGTAGATCCCTGGGTCTTCATCCTTGCCATATTTCAAGAGAAGGGTGACATTTGCTTTCCACTGTTCCTCAGGCTCCTCTCCCCATCGCCATCAAGAATGGCTTCACAATGACATCTGCCTGCTAACCCAGCGCGGTTAGACAGACCTCTCCCACTCCCTCTCTTCTCTTCTCCTCACCTCGCCACTCCTCCTTTAATTTTTCTCATTTTATTTTACTGCCAGAACAGTCATCAACCATTTTAACAGCCGCCCCCCCAAGGGATGTGGTAGCATCACCAATCCTCGCCTGGTCACTTGGGACAGATGATGAAGACGCCTCTCAGGGGGGGTGTCTTGGATGCCCCAGTAACACAGTGGTCAAGGGCAACAAAGGACCCCCCTGCTACCCCTTGTCGACCTCTCTCTTCTAAAATCTGTTAAAGAAAGAGGACGTTTGCTGTATCCCTGCAATGTAGTTTTGGTTTGGGACTGCCTGGGATGGAGTTCTCTTTCCCCAGAGCAGCCCTTCATAGTGCTGTGCTTTGTAGTTGTAGCTACAAGGGCGTTGATAACACACCAATGCTTTACCTATGGAAGCACCACAGCTGCCATTCAGACCGACTGTTCCCTGCTACCACAGCCCGTCTCACCAGAAAAGGGATATCAACAGGGCCTTAAGACACGGCCATTTATAAAAGTGCACCAAAGGAAGCTCAATGCTTCTAACACGTTGCGCTCTGCCAAAACCACCCTTGCACAGCACGCCTATAGCTTCAAACACACTATTCTTCAACGTTTAAGCAGCAGCAGCTTCTATGCACCGCCTTTACGTACGTTTGCGTATCACTTCCAAAAAGCTAAGAGTTTGGTTCCTACAAGACCCAGGACACTGCTAAGCGGTTCCAGCATCACGCTTCAAATGCTCGGGCAAATCGCTACCTATACACAGAACGCTGTTAAGAGGACGAAACGTTCCTCATACTTACACTCCGGGGAGGCACCAGTTTAACTTGCGGAACTATTTCCCCCAGCAACACGCACGAGACAGACGTGATATCCCCATCCTCTATCTTTATTGTGTAATTGCCGCTCAAAGCTTCCGTTACCTTCCACAGACACATGCCACAAAACATCAGACCTCAACAGTGCCTAGATTGACAACGGGCAACAGACAAAAATCCATTCAGTGGCCATTTGTACATGTGCGGCAACTCTCGTGGTGCAAAACTCTTAGCCGGGAGGACAGCCCGACTGACCGCCACCCACAATACGCAGATGTACTCGACAGACAGACCGCCCACCCTCGGGCCCTTCATCTACAACTGTCCCGAATCACTTGGTCAGGCCCAGGTGTGCAGCACGCTTCTCGACAACAATCATTAAAGGACCAAGAAGCTGGAGAAGTACAAAACCATAAATAAATTCAGAAATAAAAAGCCAAACACAAAGAGGGGAGAGGGCAGGAAGGGAAGGAATCACAGCAGGGAACCCCACAGAGAAACCACTTAGCCAATTCCTAGCAATTCCACCATTGCGCTTCAAATTACCACCTCTCCCCCTGCAACTGACACTTTCCAAGGAAAGATACAAAGACCAGTAATGCACACAACTATAGTAGAGGAAAAATAAACAAAACAAAACCACCCACGCCATTTTTTTCAAGAGAGACAGTAACGGACTACAAAACACCCACAGAAGCTACGTTTGTCTCTGGGTTAAAGCCCCCATTAAAGCTTCAGGCAAAATACCCAGTTCTGCTGGAAAATAAACTTGAGGTTGCCTTTTCCGTGCGTTTATGAAGTCTTTGAACTTGACTTTTACCAATAAAAGCGAAGCACCCAGCACCTCTCAACCATATTACCCCTTCCTCCCTCACCCCTGACCTGCCACAAACCACAAGCCCTCTCCTCCCCATTACAAGAAATACTAATAACTCTTACTCTAGACCATGATGACAGGCATCAGACTGCGCTCCAAAACAACACTGCATTTTGCACCTGAAGCACATACCCTGCCATGAGCATTGCTTTACAACACTGCTTTTAGTCAAAACGCCCAGTTCCATTACAACCTAGAGGCAAAGGATTATAGCGCCAGAAAACCCAAAACAGCCTACCACGCCCTATCGACACCAAAAGGGGGGATGGCAAAAGAGTCTAGGAAATGAGGAACTAATAACGGCTACAGCTGAGCTTCCTGAAAGCTTCCCAGTACCTACAGAGTCACCACAATCTTCTGCTTCAGATAACCTCATAATTGGCTCCTTCGGCATGACTAGGAAAAGCATCGGAGTTGGGGTGAAAGGTTATGGGACGTGAGGCACTGGAAGAAGAGCAAACGGTTAAAACCTGACCAGCTTCAGAGAAAGGTAATACAGCTCAAGAAAACCAACATGCCTCGCTGAACTCAAACAGCAGCAGATTATTGATATCCCAAACGCAACCCTAGAAGGTTGATTTTCCTCACACCTCGTTAATGCTTTCTACACGCAGAACACAAAGTATTTACAGAGGCCCCTCCACAAGTGAGATTTGGCACACAAGATGATGCAGGTAAGGAAATGGGCCAGTACTTCAGATAAGCGACCTCTGGTACGTTTTAGGTTGGCTTGACTGATTCCTAGAGCAGCTTTTCTATTCAATGCCTTCCACGCAGAGGCACGACCGGAGACAAAGGCATTAACCGAATCGGCAAAGAACTTAGTGAAGTGGACCATCAGCGGACGTTCGTTCTCCCTGGAGCTCAACTATTATACAAAAGCACGTGAAACCTCTATGAAGCTTTCTCTTATGAAGCACATCATTAAGACCTGCATTTCTCCTACCGAGAACCAACTCATTACAGTTACGGGGCTGGGAACCGAAGCGAGACGGACAGCACCAGCAACCCTGAACGCCCCGCGGTAATAGGGGAGGTGGAAACGGGGAACAAGCACCGAAAAAGCGCGAAGTTGTAGGGATAGCGCAGTAAAGAGCTCCACAAAACAGAGACACACCGTCCCTCCCTCCCTCTTTCCGACCCCCCAAACACTCACCAGCAGCAACGACGCCACCCGCCCTGCCGCGCTCCCGAACACCGCGCAACCGGACCTCGGCTCGGGGTGCTTGCGAGCGCCGGGGGAAGGTAAGAGGAAAGGAAGACAAAGGGAACAGCAAATGAACCGGGGGGGGGGGGGGGGGGGGGGAACCGCTCACGGAGAAAAGCTGCGGCTACCACCTCGTCCCCGTAAATGACGGTGCAGGGGATGCGCCTTGCCGAGGACCGTTCCGAAGGCAGCTGTGGCGCCACCCGCCCGCCCGGCAGGACACCGGGGTCTCTCCTCAGCCACGACAACGCCCCTTTTCGTCCCCGCGCTTCCTCTACTCGACCACTCCTTCCACGGCGCCCATTGCGCCGCCAGATCGCTGCCGCCCGATCCCGCATGGCGATTCGCTGTCTCGCCTGTCCTTTGCGCTTATCCCCTCCCCCTCGGCGGGTCCCCGTCCTCATCCACCCGGTCCTCTCGATACGCGGAGCAATCCGATCTGGGGATGGAGGGAGAAAACTTTGACGTGGGCGAGTCCGCCGAGGGATCCGTGCCGTGTAGTGCTGCCACCCTGGGGGCGGGCAACGAGGCCTCAGAAGAGGCCGCTGTAGCTACAAGTACCACGTTTTGTTATTTAGTACCGCATCGAGTCCACCCCACACGTACTTGTGGCTTTTTACTGCTGCTGCTGCTCCCTCCAGGCAAAAGGCTGCTGTTGCCAGGGCAGGCCTTGCCCTTTCAAAACATTTCGCACAACACACCAGAAGTACCTCTAAATTTTCCCTGTAAAAGCCCCACTCCCGTGGCGGATGTCTCCAAGCTGAACACCTCCTGGGAGAAAACAAAATACAAAGCGTGTGTTCAGCACTGGTGGCTTGAGGGCAGATCAAGATAGGATTTGCTTTACCCTGGGTAGGAGGCTTTGAGAAAAAGAGGCAATGCCCCCAAGGGTGGCCTTCGGTGCCCTGCATCCCCAGGGAGACAGAACAATTTCATTGGCCTACACAACTGCACTGTAACACGCCTAAACCCCGCTTTCCTCTACATCGGGCTAAGGTGATCCTTAGCTTTCTTTGCGGCAAGGACACATTGTCAGCTCCTGTTCAACTTGGTGTCCACCAGGAGCGCCTCTCCCACCTGCTTTTCTGCAAAGCTCCTTTCCACTCTGTGGGCCTCCAGCATCTCCTGCGGCCTGGGGTTGGTCCTCCCCAGGTGCGGGACTTTGCACTTCCCGTTTTTGAACCGCATGAGGCTACTGCCTGTTCAGTTCTCCAGCCTGTCGGGGTCCCTCTGGGCAGCACAACAGCCCTCTGGTGTATCAGACACTCCTCCCCGTTTTTATAATCAGCAAACTCCCTGAGGGTACACTCTGTCTACCCCTCATCCAGATCATTAAGTAGCATGTTGAACAGGATCAGAGTCACAGTTGACCCCCGGGGTACACTGCTAGTTACTGGCCTCCAACTAGACTTCATGGCCCTGATCACCACCCCCCTCTGGGTCCTCCTGCTCAGCCAGTTTGCAACTCCAGCCACTGCCTGCTCAATTGGCCCCGTACTTCATTAGCTTCTCTGGGACGATCTCTTAAGGGAGACGGCCTCAAAAGCCTTCCTGAAGGCTAGGGAGGCAGTAGCTGCAGCTCTCCCCTTTTCTGCCAAGCCAGCCATTTCATCATAAACCGTTATCGGGTCCGTCAATCACGACTCTCCCTTGGTGAAGCCATGGAGGCAACTCCTGATGACCCTCTTGTCCTTCACGGGCCATCGCCTTTGCAGGGATCGAGGTGAGGCTAACGGGCCTGTAGATCCCTGGGTCTTCTTCCATGCTCTTCTTCAAGAGAAGGGTGACATTTGCACTCCACCGCTTCTCAGGCACCTCTCCCCATCGCCATCAAGAATGGCTTCACAATGACATCTGCCCGCTAACCCAGCGCATTTAGACAGACCACTCCCACTCCCTCTCCTCTTTTCTCCTCACCTCGCCACTCCTTTAATTTTTCTCATTTTATTTTACCGATAGAGCAGTTGTCATAAAATTTAACAGCCGCCCCCCCAAGGGACGTGGGAGCATCACCAAACCTCGCCTGGTCACTTGGAGACAGGGACCTGTGAGGAAGATGCATCTCAGGGGGGGGTGTCTCGGATGCCCCAATAACACAGTGGTCAAGGGCAACAAAAGATTCCCCTGCTACCCCTTGCCTACCTCCCTCTTCTAAGAGCTGTTAAAGAAAGAGGAAGTTTGCTGTATCCCTGCCATCTAGTTTGGGTTTGGGTCTGCCTGGGATGGACTTCTCTTTCCCCAGAGCAGCCCTTCATAGTGCTGTGCTTTGTAGTTGTAGCTACAAGGGCGTTGATAACACACCAATGCTTTACCTATGGAAGCACCACAGCTGCCATTCACACCAACTGTTCTCTGCTACCACAGTCCTCCTCACCAGAAAAAGGATATTGACAGCGCCTTAACACACGGCCATTGATAAAAGCACTCCAAAGGCAGCGCGATGCTTCCAACACGTTGTGTTCCGCCAAAACCACCCTTGTACGGCACGACTGTAGCATGACACACATACTTTTTTCAAAGTTTAAGCAGAAGCAGCAGCAGCCTCTACGCACCGCCTTTACGTACGTTTGCGTACCACTTACAAAAAGCTAAGAGTTTGCTTCCTACAAGACCCAGGACACTCCTAAGCGGTTCCAGCATCACGCTTCAAACAATCGGGCAAATCACTACCTATAAACAGATCGATATTAACAGGACGAAACGTTCCACATACTTACACTGCGGGGAGGCACCAGCTCAACTTGCGGAACTATTTCCCCCAGCAACACGCACGAGACAGAGGTCATATCCCCATCCTCTATCTTTGTTGTGCAATTGCTGCCCAAAGCTTTTGTTACCTTCCACAGACACACGCCACAAAACATCAGACCTCAACAGTGCCTAGATTGACAACGGGCAACAGACAAAAGACCATTAAGTGGCCATTTGTACACGTGCGGCAACTCTCGTGGTGCAAAACTCTTAGCCGGGAGGACAGCCCGACTGACCACCACCCAGAATACGTAGATGTACATCACAGACAGACTGCCCACCCTCGGGCCCTTCATCCACAACCATCCGGAATCCCTTGGTCAGTCCCAGGTACGCAGCACGCTTCTCGACAACGATCATTAAAGGACCAAGAAGCTGGAGAAGTACAAAACCATAAATAAATTCAGAAATAAAATAAAAAGCCACACACAAAGAGGGGAGAGGGCAGGAAGAGAAGGAATCACAGCAGGGAACATCCCAGACAAACCGCTTAGCCCATTCCTAGCAATTCAACCATTGCGCTTCAAATTACCACCTCTCCCGCTGCAACTGACATTTTCCAAGGGAAGATACAAAGACCAGTAATGCACACTACTACAGTAGAGGAAAAATAAACAAACCAAAACAAAACCACCCACGCCATTTTTTTCAAGAGAGACAGTAACGGACTACAAAACACCCACAGAAGCTACGTTTGTCTCTGGGTTAAAGCCCCCATTAAAGCTTCAGGCAAAATACCCAGTTCTGCTGGAAAATAAACTTGAGGCTGCCTTTTCCGTGCGTTTACAAAGTCTTTGAACTTGACTTTTACCTATAAAAGCGAAGCACCCAGCACCTCTCAACCAGATTGCCCCTTCCTCCCTCACCCCTGACCTGCCACAAACCACAAGCCCTCTCCTCCCTATTACAAGAAATACTAATAACTCTTACTCTAGACCATGACGACAGGCATCAGACTGCGCTCCAAAACAACACTGCATTTTGCACCTGAAGCACATACCCTGCCATGAGCATTGCTTTACAACACTGCTTTTAGTCAAAACGCTCAATTCCCTTACAAGCTAGAGGCAAAGGATTATAGCACCAGAAAACCCAAAACAGCCTACCACGCCCTATCGAGAGCAAAAGGGGGGATGGCAAAAGAGTCTAGGAAATGAGGAACTAATAACGGCTACAGCTGAGCTTCCTGAAAGCTTCCCAGTACCTACAGAGTCACCACAATCTTCTGCTTCAGATAACCTCATAATTGGCTCCTTCGCCATGACTAGGAAAAGCATCGGAGTTGGGGTGAAAGGTTATGGGACGTGAGGCACTGGAAGAAGAGCAAACGGTTAAAACCTGACCGGCTTCAGAGAAAGGTAATACAGCTTGTGATATATGATGTTAATGAATTTGTATTCCTAACCAGTAAATTCAGAATTAAACTAAGAAGAAAGTGAATATGGGGCTAGACAAAGCAATTGAGACCTATAATTTTCCACAAAAACAGTGTAAGCAACACAAGGCCTTAACGAGACTAAGTTCTGTCTCGTCAATAACTGAAGCGTGAGTCTTGTTATTAAAACAAGGCACTGCCAAGGCTAACTAGGCACCAAAAGAATGAGAATATCTCCACAAAGACAACATAAAAATGCCACAACCAGCAGATAAGGGAAAAATTTTGGCTAAGGTCTAATTTTGCTCTTTAACAAGATAATGAACTCAGCAAAAACAAGAAAGGTAAAAAAGTTCAAGCTTGAGGAAGACCTCTTACTTCATCCAAAGACCCCCTGATGATCCTCGGATATCTCCCCAAGAGAGGACTCCACCTAGACTATGCCCAGAGTCTGGGTATCATGAATATTATAACGACATAATGTAATCCCTATGAATATGTATGTATGTAAACCCACCTCATTTTGAATATTCATAGGATTGTAATCATTAAAGGTGATCCTAGAGTTTTAGATTTGTGTGTGTGAGTGGAGCAGAGACTCCCCATGCACCCAGCGCTGTTTTGCTCATTGCAATTTCAATCTTAATAATTAAATTAAACCATTAACAGAATATTGAGTCTCGGTCATTTTTAACACAGCTCAAGCAAACCAACATGTCCCACTGAAGGCATACAGCAGCAGATTAATAGATACCCCAAACGCAAGCCGAAACGTTGATTTTTCTTGCGCCTCATTAATACTTTCTACATGCAGAATACAACGTATTTACAGAGCCCCCTCCACAAGTGGGATTCAGCACAAAAGAAGATGGCGGTAAAGAGATGGGCTGGTACTTCAAATAATTGGCCTCTGGTAGGTTGTAGGTTGGTGTCCTGGTTTGGGCCACGATAGAAGTGACTTTCTGTATTGTACCTGTGCTTTCAGCTAAGTCTCTTGTAAGTAGCTGCACTTGCTGAAATTAACAGCAGGTTTCTCAGACAGCGTCTGCTTCTAGAACTTATCACTTGATGTTTATAGTTACTGCTAGAGACTGGTATGCAGAACCAAGGACACTGCTCATCTCTGAGGAACATTTTACCCTCCAGAAGGAATAAAGAGGTCCCACCTGCAGCCCTCCTTTGGGGAGGAACGGACAAGATAGATGCCAGAATTGACCAAACAGTATTCCATCCCATACACGTCATACTCAGCATAAATTTGAGGGATCAAAAGGGCTTCCAGCTTCCGGCCTCCTGCCCTTCCTGCCTTTCTGCTTCCCTTTCTTCGCTCGTTCTCTGTTTCCTTTGGCATCCTGGGAGGATTCCATCCGTTCATCTGCCTGTGGTCGTGATCCATGCCAGCCCATATCTGAGTGTTCCTGCCTCCAGCTCCCTACTGCTGCCAACTCTAGGAGTCCAGCCTGGACTTTCCCAGGGCTGCCTTGCAGCCTCGGTGGTGACGTGAGAGTTATTGGGGGAAAAGGGGGGAGGAACGTGGTATCAACTTTTCTGTATATTTGAGTATTTGTAAATATTTAGCAATTTTTCCTATTTATCATTACTGTTTCATTAAAGCTGTGTAGTTTAGTTTCCAACCCATAAGTCTCTCTCCCTTATTCTCTCTCCTTTCTTTATCAGGGAGGAGAGAGAGATTAATAGAGAACATCTGTCACTCGGTTTAATTGCCGGGCCAGTGTTAAACCGTGACAGATTTATTGGCGCCCAACGTGGGGCCCAAGCTAATTGGCTCGAGTCCAGTTTAAATTTTGACTAATTTGCCTGAATACTTTCAATTCCAACTCCAGTGGAATCATAGAATCATAGAATTGGCTGGGTTGGAAGGGACCTCAGAGATCATCGAGTCCAACCCTTGAACCACCGTTGCGGTTGCTAGACTATGGCACTGAGTGCCACATCGAGTCTCTTTTTAAATATCTCCAGGGACGGAGAATCCACTACTTCCCTGGGCAGCCCATTCCATTGCTTGATCACTCTCTCCGTAAAGAAATTCTTTCTAATATCTAACCTAAACTTCCCCTAGTACAACTTAAGACCATGCCCTCTTGTCTTGTTGAAAGTCGTCTGGCAAAAGAGACCAACCCCCACCTGGCTACAACCTCCTTTCAGGTAGTTGTAGAGAGCGATGAGGTCTCCCCTGAGCCGCCTCTTCTTTAGGCTGAACAGCCCCAGCTCCCTCAGCCTCTCCTCATAGGATCTGTGCTCGAGTCCCTTCACCAGCCTGGTTGCCCTCCTTTGGACCTGCTCCAGGACCTCGATATCCTTCCTGAACTGAGGGTCCCAGAACTGGACACAGTACTCGAGGTGTGGCCTCACCAGCGCTGAGTACAGGGCAGAATGGCTTCGCTGAGTGGGAATCAGACCTTTTCTTTGGAAATTTCACAGGCTTGGAGATTAAACAAATCATGCCATACCTTTGGTATTCAGGGTACGCGATATGTATTTTTTTCAGCTGGAATGAGTGTTAATATGTGGCTTACTTTTGGTAAGCAGTGCTTGAGAAAAGTAGTTGTGACATGGTCTGCAATACTCGTATACAGTGCAGTACACGGTGCAGTGGTGTTTCATACAAGATTTAAGAACTTTGTTGATAATTACATTTTCAGCCTTCTTTTGAGGAAATATACCACTCTTGGGCTGAGTTCAATGGATTCTAATCAAAATGGCATTATGATTATTATAGTTTTGAACCTCCTGATTCTTGTAGGCATTGTTGTTCAGGTGTCCGTGAATATTTTCATGTGTTATCATACGTTGGTAAGGAGTAAGACAACTACAATTAGGGGAACGAGCACACCTCGTAAAGAGAGCACCCCCACTCCTGCCGCTTCTCGCCCCCCCTCCTCACGCAAGGACACAACTCAGATAAGGCCAGTGAGCATTGCCAACGTATCTGCTACAGCTGCAGCTGCTGCTCAGAAAGCAAGCCCTGTGGCTGCTACTGCCGCAGACGCCACAGCCTCTCCCCCTCAGCCCACACAGCTACTTCCTGACCCTGTAACTAGGAGACAAGGAAAACAATGGAAAGCAGGAATGAGCCTTAACCCTTCAAGGTCTGAACGAGACGACCAGGTGATAGAGGAAATAGAGGATACTGCCTCCTTGTAGAGCAGATAGAGCAGACTCTAAAGCAGAGTCAGCTGAGGAGGACTCAGACTCAGAATCTGCTCAGTCCTATTCCATGAGGGACTTGCGTACTCTGAGAAAAGACTACAGCCATTTTTCAAGTGAACCACTTCTCACCTGGTTACTCCGATGGTGGAATGAAGGGGCTGCTACCATAACATTAACTCAGAGGGAAGCCAGGCAGTTGGGATCCCTGGCCAAAGATGCAGGTATTGATCGGGCATCTGGGGAAAAGGCTGGAACCACCAGCCTATGGAGACGACTCTTGTCAGCTGTAAGGGAGAGATATCCCTATAAAGAGGAAATAGACTGCCCACAGGTAAAAGCAGCCAGACTTGAAAAAGCTATCAGATA
This sequence comes from Calypte anna, assembly GCF_003957555.1. Taxonomy (NCBI): domain Eukaryota; kingdom Metazoa; phylum Chordata; class Aves; order Apodiformes; family Trochilidae; genus Calypte; species Calypte anna. The sequence goes on from NC_044276.1 coordinate 20,796,507, forward strand.
TCTGGAAGAATTGGCTGTACGAGATCTGATCTATAATGATGAAAAAATTGAAGATCCTTATCACATAACATGCCCTAGACCTATGTTGCAAAGGTTTGTGCATGCTGCACCACCACCTTTTAACCATACACTATCAGAAATGCTATGGGTTCCTGTAGATACGGATGGAATTGTGGGTGATGTGATTAAAACAGCACGAGAATGTGAAGATGCTGCCATGGCCCCTCGTAAGGCCTGGCCTCGTAAGGTCTCAGCTATAAAGAGAACAACTGAGAAACTGCATTAACCCTTTTTTCCTTAGATAGGAGGAGGATGCCACATTGCAGCCATTAAGAGGAGATGCCCTCCTATGAGATGGAATCGAGAGAAACAGAATTCAGCAAGAGGAATTCTACGGGCACTCCTGAGTGAGTATGGAGAGGACATGAAAAAGTGGGATCAGAAACCTACTGCTGTCCTACAGGACCAAGTATTTAAGTTGCTGGGTAAGGCAAAGGCTGTTCAAGTCTCCAATGTGGAGTTACCCAATTCAAATATGCTGGTGACCCAAGATACCTGTACATCAGGTGTGAGTACTGGGGAGGCAAACTCCAGTAATGCACATGCTGACAATGTTGTATGTGCTCAAGCTTAGAGGTGCCCTGCCTCCAGCCAGGTGGAGGAGAGGGACAACCGAATTTATTGGATTGTGTGGATTCGATGGCCTGGCACACTAGAGCCACAAAAGTATAAAGCCTTGGTGGACACTGGTGCACAGTGCACCCTAATGCCATCGAATCAGAAAGGGACAGAATCCATCACTATTTCTGGAGTGATGGGTGGATCTAAAGAACTGACTATTGTAAAGGCTGATGTGAGCCTCATTGGAATAAAGTGGCATAAACACCCTAAAGTGACTGGTCCAGATGCTCCGTGCATCCTTAGCATAGACTACCTCAAGGGAGGTGACTTCAAGGACCCAAAAGGGTACCGGTGGTCCTTTGGTACTGCAGCTATAATGACTGAGAATGAGGAATGGCTGCATGCTTTGACTGGCCTTTCAGATAAATCCTTTGCAGCGGGGTTGATGAAAACTATAAACCAGCAGGTGCCAACTGCTACTTCAGCAGTGCATCGAAAACAATATTGCACCAAGAGAGATGCTGTGATCCCCATTCACAAGCTGATACAGCAACTAGAGAGCCAAGGAGTGATCAGCAGGACTCACTCACCCTTCAATAGTCCTATATGGCCAGTGCAAAAGCTTAATGGAGAATGGAGGCTGACACTAGACTATAGTGCCCTAAATGAGATTACACCACCACTAAGTGCTGCTGTGCCGGACATACTAGAACTTCAGAATGAGCTGGAATCAAAGGCAGCCAGGTGGTATGCTACTACTGACATTGCTAATGCATTTTTTTGCTATTCCTATTGCACCAGAATGCACGCCACAGTTTGCTTTCACCTGGAGAGGTGTCCAGTACACTTGAAATCGACTGCCCCAGGGGTGGAAACGCAGTCCTACCATCTGCCATGGACTGATCCATGATACCTTGGAAAAGGGTGGAGCTCCAGAACATCTACAGTACAGTGATGACATCATTGTGTGGGGTGAAAGGTTATGGGACGTGAGGCACTGGAGGAAGAGCAAACGGTTAAAACCTGACTGGCTTCAGAGAAAGGTAATACAGCTCAAGAAAACCAACATGCCCCACTGAACTCATACAGCAGCAGATTAACGGACACACCACATGCAAGTCGAAACGCTGATTTTCCTCACGCCTCGTTAATACTTTCTACACGCAGAATACGAATTATTTACAGAGCACCCTCCACAAGTGAGATTTGGCACACAAGATGATGGGGGTAAGGAGATGGGCCAGTACTTCAGATAAGCGACCTCTGGTACGTTTTAGGTTGGCTTGACTGATTCCTAGAGCAGCTTTTCTATTCAATGCCGTCCACGCAGAGGCACGACAGGAGACAAAGGCATTAACCAAATATGGTGAAGAACTTAGTGAAGTGGACCATCAGCGGACGTTCGTTCTCCCTGGAGCTCAACTATTATACAAAAGCACGTGAAACCTCTATGACGCTCTCTCTTACGAAGCACATCATTAAGACCTGCATTTCTACTACCGAGAACCAACTCATTACGGTTACGGGGCTGGGAACCGAAGCGAGACGGACAGCACCAGCAACCCTGAACGCCCCGCGGTAACAGGGGAGGTGGAAACGGGGAACGAGCACCGAAAAAGCGCGAGGTTGTAGGGATAGCGCAGTAAAGAGCTCCACAAAACAGAGACACACCGTCCCTCCCTCCCTCCCTCTTTCTTACCCCCCAAACACTCACCAGCAGCAACGACGCCACCCGCCCTGCCGCGCTCCCGAACACCGCGCAACCGGACCTCGGCTCGGGGTGCTTGCGAGCGCGGGGGGAGAGGAAGAGGAAAGGAAGACAAAGGGAACAGCAAAGGAACCGGGGCGGCCGGGGGGGAACCGCTCACGGAGAAAAGCTGCGGCTACTACCTCGTCCTCGTAAATGACGTTGGTGGGGATGCGCCTTGCCGAGGACCGTTCCGAAGGCAGCTGTGGCGCCACCCGGCCACCCAAGTCTCCCCTCAGCCACGGCAACGACACTTCCCGTCCCCGCGCTTCCTCCACTCGACCACTCCTTCCGCGGCGCCCATTGGGCCGCCATATCGCCGCCGCCCGATCCCGCATGGCGATTCGCTGTCTCGCCTGTCCTTTGCGCTGGTGTCCCCCCCCCTCGGCGGGTCCCCGCCCTCGTCCACCCGTGCTCTCGGGGCGCGGAGGGATCCGATCTGGGGATGGAGGGAGAAAACTTTGACGTGGGCGAGTCCGCCGAGGGATCCGTGCCGTGTAGTGCTGCCACCCTGGGGGCGGGCAACGAGGCCTCAGAAGAGGCCGTTGTAGCTACAAGTACCACGTTTTGTTATTTATTACCGCATCTAGTCCACCCCACACGTGCTTGTGGCTTTTTGCTGCTGCTGCTGCTGCTCCCTTCAGGCAAAAGGCTGCTGTTGCCAGGCCAGGGCAGGCCTTACCCTTTCAAAACATTTCGCACAACACAACAGAAGCTCCTCTAAATACTTCTCTGTGAAAACCCAACTCCAGTGGCGGACATCTCTAAGCTGAACACCTCCTGAGAGAAAGTATAATACAAAGGGTGTGTTCAGCAATGGTGGCTTGAGGGCAGGGGGGCAGATCAAGATAGGATTTTCGCTAGGCTGGGCTGGAGGCTTTGAGAAAAATAGGCAGTGCCCCCTGAGATAAATGAGACCCAAATGGGATTGTAATAAAAATTTTCATTTTATTCAGCGCATAAAAGAAAGCAAACAGCGCTTTGTGCACTGGGAGTCTCTGCCCACCAAGATGCACGGGCGCCAAATTCCGTTCCTCTCTTTCATGCATTCTTTTCTCCCAAAGTCTTCTCTCTCTTTTTTCCCAATGTGTGACATTCCAATACATATTTACAGAAAAGGTTGGTCTTTGCAAATCAATCATATCCTTGAATCATATCTATCCAGTTCTGGGCCCCTCAGTTTAGGCAGGATATCGAGGTCCTGGAGCAGGTCCAAAGGAAGTCAACCAGGCTGGTGAAGGGTCTCGAGCACAGATCCTATGAGGAGAGGATGAGGGAACTGGGGCTGTTCAGCCTAAAGAAGAGGCGGCTCAGGGGAGACCTCATCACTCTCTACAACTACCTGAAAAGACATTGTAGTCAGGTGGGGGTTGGTCTCTTTTCCCAGGCAACTCACAGCACGACAAGAGGGCACGGTCCTAAGTTGTGCCGGGGGAGGTTTAGTTTGGATATTAGAAAGAATTTCTTTACCGAGAGGGTGATGAGGCATGGAATGGGCTGCCCTGGGAAGCAGTGGATTCTCCATCTCTGGAGATATTTATAAAGAGATTGGATGTGGCACTCAGTGCCATAGTCTAGTAACTGCAGCAGTAGTGGATCAAGGGTTGGACTTGATGATCTCTGAGGTCCCTTCCAACCCAGCTAATTCTATGAAATTCTCTTCAGCGCATGCCCTCTTCACCTCTTAAGGTCTCCTCAGCTGCCCCCAGTATGACCTCAAACTTTACACATGCGCTTTATAGGCTTCTCTTTCTCACCACAACGCGGCCAGCAGCAGAACTGGTTCAAACCAATAATGTTCCCAAAAAAAAGAAACTATGTACATCTTAGGGTTGTGGTTATAGAAGGGTATGTAAGAGACTGAAATGGATTAGATGAACATATTTCACAATCCCCCATCTTCTGTTTTATGGTACTGATTGGTGTTTTTGTTTCCAATCGAGTTACCACCTGCTGAATTTGTATCAATTCTGGATTATCTTTGGTTTTTTATTATATCAAGAGGTACTGCAGATATTTGCACCTGTCCGGGTTTGGGCCACGATAGAAGTGACTTTCTGTATTGTACTTGTGCTTTCAGCTAAGTCTCTTGTAAGTAGCTGCACTTGCTGAAATTAACAGCAGGTTTCTCAGACAGCGTCTGCTTCTAGAACTTATCACTTGATGTTTATAGTTACTGCTAGAGACTGGTATGCAGAACCAAGGACACTGCTCATCTCTGAGGAACATTTTACCCTCCAGAAGGAATAAAGAGGTCCCACCTGCAGCCCTCCTTTGGGGAGGAACGGACAAGATAGATGCCAGAATTGACCAAACAGTATTCCATCCCATACACGTCATACTCAGCATAAATTTGAGGGATCAAAAGGGCTTCCAGCTTCCGGCCTCCTGCCCTTCCTGCCTTTCTGCTTCCCTTTCTTCGCTCGTTCTCTGTTTCCTTTGGCATCCTGGGAGGATTCCATCCGTTCATCTGCCTGTGGTCGTGATCCATGCCAGCCCATATCTGAGTGTTCCTGCCTCCAGCTCCCTACTGCTGCCAACTCTAGGAGTCCAGCCTGGACTTTCCCAGGGCTGCCTTGCAGCCTCGGTGGTGACGTGAGAGTTATTGGGGGAAAAGGGGGGAGGAACGTGGTATCAACTTTTCTGTATATTTGAGTATTTGTAAATATTTAGCAATTTTTCCTATTTATCATTACTGTTTCATTAAAGCTGTGTAGTTTAGTTTCCAACCCATAAGTCTCTCTCCCTTATTCTCTCTCCTTTCTTTATCAGGGAGGAGAGAGAGATTAATAGAGAACATCTGTCACTCGGTTTAATTGCCGGGCCAGTGTTAAACCGTGACAGATTTATTGGCGCCCAACGTGGGGCCCAAGCTAATTGGCTCGAGTCCAGTTTAAATTTTGACTAATTTGCCTGAATACTTTCAATTCCAACTCCAGTGGAATCATAGAATCATAGAATTGGCTGGGTTGGAAGGGACCTCAGAGATCATCGAGTCCAACCCTTGAACCACCGTTGCGGTTGCTAGACTATGGCACTGAGTGCCACATCGAGTCTCTTTTTAAATATCTCCAGGGACGGAGAATCCACTACTTCCCTGGGCAGCCCATTCCATTGCTTGATCACTCTCTCCGTAAAGAAATTCTTTCTAATATCTAACCTAAACTTCCCCTAGTACAACTTAAGACCATGCCCTCTTGTCTTGTTGAAAGTCGTCTGGCAAAAGAGACCAACCCCCACCTGGCTACAACCTCCTTTCAGGTAGTTGTAGAGAGCGATGAGGTCTCCCCTGAGCCGCCTCTTCTTTAGGCTGAACAGCCCCAGCTCCCTCAGCCTCTCCTCATAGGATCTGTGCTCGAGTCCCTTCACCAGCCTGGTTGCCCTCCTTTGGACCTGCTCCAGGACCTCGATATCCTTCCTGAACTGAGGGTCCCAGAACTGGACACAGTACTCGAGGTGTGGCCTCACCAGCGCTGAGTACAGGGGCAGAATGGCTTCGCTGAGTGGGAATCAGACCTTTTCTTTGGAAATTTCACAGGCTTGGAGATTAAACAAATCATGCCATACCTTTGGTATTCAGGGTACGCGATATGTATTTTTTTCAGCTGGAATGAGTGTTAATATGTGGCTTACTTTTGGTAAGCAGTGCTTGAGAAAAGTAGTTGTGACATGGTCTGCAATACTCGTATACAGTGCAGTACACGGTGCAGTGGTGTTTCATACAAGATTTAAGAACTTTGTTGATAATTACATTTTCAGCCTTCTTTTGAGGAAATATACCACTCTTGGGCTGAGTTCAATGGATTCTAATCAAAATGGCATTATGATTATTATAGTTTTGAACCTCCTGATTCTTGTAGGCATTGTTGTTCAGGTGTCCGTGAATATTTTCATGTGTTATCATACGTTGGTAAGGAGTAAGACAACTACAATTAGGGGAACGAGCACACCTCGTAAAGAGAGCACCCCCACTCCTGCCGCTTCTCGCCCCCCCTCCTCACGCAAGGACACAACTCAGATAAGGCCAGTGAGCATTGCCAACGTATCTGCTACAGCTGCAGCTGCTGCTCAGAAAGCAAGCCCTGTGGCTGCTACTGCCGCAGACGCCACAGCCTCTCCCCCTCAGCCCACACAGCTACTTCCTGACCCTGTAACTAGGAGACAAGGAAAACAATGGAAAGCAGGAATGAGCCTTAACCCTTCAAGGTCTGAACGAGACGACCAGGTGATAGAGGAAATAGAGGATACTGCCTCCTTGTAGAGCAGATAGAGCAGACTCTAAAGCAGAGTCAGCTGAGGAGGACTCAGACTCAGAATCTGCTCAGTCCTATTCCATGAGGGACTTGCGTACTCTGAGAAAAGACTACAGCCATTTTTCAAGTGAACCACTTCTCACCTGGTTACTCCGATGGTGGAATGAAGGGGCTGCTACCATAACATTAACTCAGAGGGAAGCCAGGCAGTTGGGATCCCTGGCCAAAGATGCAGGTATTGATCGGGCATCTGGGGAAAAGGCTGGAACCACCAGCCTATGGAGACGACTCTTGTCAGCTGTAAGGGAGAGATATCCCTATAAAGAGGAAATAGACTGCCCACAGGTAAAAGCAGCCAGACTTGAAAAAGCTATCAGATATCTGGAAGAATTGGCTGTACGAGATCTGATCTATAATGATGAAAAAATTGAAGATCCTTATCACATAACATGCCCTAGACCTATGTTGCAAAGGTTTGTGCATGCTGCACCACCACCTTTTAACCATACACTATCAGAAATGCTATGGGTTCCTGTAGATACGGATGGAATTGTGGGTGATGTGATTAAAACAGCACGAGAATGTGAAGATGCTGCCATGGCCCCTCGTAAGGCCTGGCCTCGTAAGGTCTCAGCTATAAAGAGAACAACTGAGAAACTGCATTAACCCTTTTTTCCTTAGATAGGAGGAGGATGCCACATTGCAGCCATTAAGAGGAGATGCCCTCCTATGAGATGGAATCGAGAGAAACAGAATTCAGCAAGAGGAATTCTACGGGCACTCCTGAGTGAGTATGGAGAGGACATGAAAAAGTGGGATCAGAAACCTACTGCTGTCCTACAGGACCAAGTATTTAAGTTGCTGGGTAAGGCAAAGGCTGTTCAAGTCTCCAATGTGGAGTTACCCAATTCAAATATGCTGGTGACCCAAGATACCTGTACATCAGGTGTGAGTACTGGGGAGGCAAACTCCAGTAATGCACATGCTGACAATGTTGTATGTGCTCAAGCTTAGAGGTGCCCTGCCTCCAGCCAGGTGGAGGAGAGGGACAACCGAATTTATTGGATTGTGTGGATTCGATGGCCTGGCACACTAGAGCCACAAAAGTATAAAGCCTTGGTGGACACTGGTGCACAGTGCACCCTAATGCCATCGAATCAGAAAGGGACAGAATCCATCACTATTTCTGGAGTGATGGGTGGATCTAAAGAACTGACTATTGTAAAGGCTGATGTGAGCCTCATTGGAATAAAGTGGCATAAACACCCTAAAGTGACTGGTCCAGATGCTCCGTGCATCCTTAGCATAGACTACCTCAAGGGAGGTGACTTCAAGGACCCAAAAGGGTACCGGTGGTCCTTTGGTACTGCAGCTATAATGACTGAGAATGAGGAATGGCTGCATGCTTTGACTGGCCTTTCAGATAAATCCTTTGCAGCGGGGTTGATGAAAACTATAAACCAGCAGGTGCCAACTGCTACTTCAGCAGTGCATCGAAAACAATATTGCACCAAGAGAGATGCTGTGATCCCCATTCACAAGCTGATACAGCAACTAGAGAGCCAAGGAGTGATCAGCAGGACTCACTCACCCTTCAATAGTCCTATATGGCCAGTGCAAAAGCTTAATGGAGAATGGAGGCTGACACTAGACTATAGTGCCCTAAATGAGATTACACCACCACTAAGTGCTGCTGTGCCGGACATACTAGAACTTCAGAATGAGCTGGAATCAAAGGCAGCCAGGTGGTATGCTACTACTGACATTGCTAATGCATTTTTTTGCTATTCCTATTGCACCAGAATGCACGCCACAGTTTGCTTTCACCTGGAGAGGTGTCCAGTACACTTGAAATCGACTGCCCCAGGAGTGGAAACGCAGTCCTACCATCTGCCATGGACTGATCCATGATACCTTGGAAAAGGGTGGAGCTCCAGAACATCTACAGTGAATCGATGACATCATTGTGTGGGGTGACACAGCAAGGGAAGTGTATGAGAAAGGTAAGAAGATAATTGAAATCCTTCTAGAGGCTGGTTTTGCTATTAAAAGGAGCAAGGTCTAGGGACCTGCGCAAGAGATACAGTTTCTGGGGGTTAAGTGGCAAGATGGACGTCGCCACATCCCAATGGACATGATTAACAAAATAACAGCTATGGCCCCACAAACTACAAAAAAGGAAACTCAGTCCTTCTTAGGAACTTTTGCTTTCTGGAGGATGCATATTCCTGCTTATAATCAGACTGTGAAACCTCTCTACGAGGTTACCCGGAAGAAGAAAGACTTTAAATGGGGCTCAGAACATCAAGCTGCTTTTGAGGGTATTAAACAGGAAATTGTGCAGGCAATGGCACATTAAAAACGTGCTCTACACTGGAGATGGAGGTGATGGTCCTACATGGAGCCTCTGGCAGAAAGCTCCAGGAGAGACTCGAGGCCGACCTCTAGGATTTTGGGATCGGAACTACAAAGGCTCCGAAGCCAACTACACAGCCACTGAAAAAGAGATTTTGGCCCCATACGAAGGAGTTAGAGCTGCTTCAGAAGTGATTGGTACTGAAGCACAGCTCCTCCTAGTGCCACGATTACCTGTGCTAGGTTTTATGTACACAGGTAGAGAATCTTCCCATCATGCTACCGATGCTACCTGGAATAAATGGATTGCTTTACTCTCACAGAGAGCTAGGATAGGAAGACTCAATCGTCCAGGAATTGTAGAAGCAATAACACATTGGCCAGAAGGCAAACACTTTGGAATGCCACCAGGAAAAGTGGTAAAACGGGCTGAAGAAGCCCCACCATACGACCAGCTACCAGAGAATGAGAAACAATATGCTCTTTTCACTGATGGGTCCTGCCACCTGGCAGGAGGCCATCGAAGGTGGAAAGCTGCCGTATGGAATCCTACAAAACTAGTTGCAAAAACAGATGAAGGGGAAGGTGAATCAGGACAATTTGCAGAGGTAAAAGACATCCAATTGCTTTTGGACATTGCTGAACAAGAAAAGTGGCCGAGACTTTATCTCTATACTGACTCATGGATGGTAGCAAATGCCTTATGGGGCTGGTTAAAGCAGTGGAAGCAAAACAACTGGCAACGTAGAGATAAACCTATCTGGGCTGCTGAACTGTGGAAAGACATTGCTGCTAGGTTAGAGAAACTTGATGTAAAAGTGTGTCACGTAGATGCCCACATACCTTCATATCGAGCTACTGAGGAACATCAAAACAACCAACGAGGAGATGAGGCTGCTCAAGTGTTCCAAATAGATCTGGACTGGGACCATAAAGGTGAACTGTTTTTAGCTAAATGGGCCCACAACGCTTCAGGTCATCAAGGAAGGGATGGAACATACCGATGGGCTCGTGACCGAGGGGTGGATTTATCTTTGGACGCTATTGCGCAGGTTATCCACAATTGTGACATATGTGCTGCAATTAAGCAAGCTAAAAGGTTGAAACCTCTGTGGTATGAAGGGAGATGGTCAAAATATAGGTATGGGGAGGCCTGGCAAGTCGACTACATCACACTGCCTCAAACCCGCCAGGGTAAGCGCTATGTGCTTACAATGGTGGGGGCAAGTACAGGATGGCTGGAAACATATCCTGTGGCTCATGCCACAGCCCGGAACACCATTCTGGGCCTAGAGAAACAAGTCTTGTGGAGACATGGTACACCAGAAAGAATTGAGTCAGATAATGGAACTCATTTCAAAAATAGTCTTATAAATAACTGGGACAAAGAACATGGTATTGAGTGGATATACCATATCCCCTATCATGCACCAGCCTCAGGTAAAATTGAAAGGTACAATGGACTGTTAAAAACTACCTTAAAGGCAATGGGTGGTGGAACTTTCAAAAACTGGGACAAGCACTTGGCAAAAGCTACCTGGTTAGTTAACACCAGGGGTTCCATCAATCGAGCTGGTCCTGCTCAGTCAGATCTTCTACACACAGTAGATGGGAACAAAGTGCCTGTGGTGCATGAAAAGAATCTGCTAGGGAAAACAGTTTGAGTTTATCCTGCCTCGGGCAAAGGCAAACCCATTCGTGGGGTTGCTTTCGCTCAAGGGCCTGGACACACTTGGTGGGTGATGATGAAAGATGGAGAAGTACAATGTGTACCACAAGGGAATCTAACACTAGGTGAGAATTCCTAAATTCTGCTTGTCTAGCTTAATCAGTAATGCATGGAATCTTTGAGAGTCATGAACTTGTATCCCACATTAACTACTGTTATGTGAATTATTGCATAAACTAACAGTGTTCTGTGAGTGTTTTTCAGGATGATTTTGTGTTGATGAAACCAGAACTAGGTTCATCGACTGGCATCCAGTAACTTCCTTGAAGTTAACATCTGCAACCTGTGAACCATGGACATGAACTGTGGAAATTGCTCCTTCTTTTGAGAATCTGCTACAATAGATGAACATCTGCAATCATAGACTGAATTACTTAGTGAATTTTAGCACAGGGAGATAGTAATAATTTGTGTATAGATATGTTTAGGGCTAAGAGATAGTAATGATTGGAGCATGACGCAAATGGTATGGAATAAGGGGTGGAATGGAGGGGGCACCTGGAGCAGGCATATAAAATGCCTGCTAGTAATTGTCTAGGGGTCACATTGACCTGATAGAAGCTAACACAAAATGCTTGTTTAATAGAAGCTAAGAAATTGTTTAGGTAGTCATCACCTTATAAGGGAAATATATGTGCTAAACTGATAACTATAGCAACTGTGAGATAAGAAACAGAACACGTGGTCTGCTTGGCTGAAGACTGAAGAAATGCACATGCCCAGAGAAGAAGAGGTGAAAAGTTTACCCAGAGAAAGACCTTTGCTTCATTTTTACTTCATCCCCACGACCCTCACGACCACCAATAGGAGACACTACGCAAGTGCAGGAGGGAGGAGATTATGAAAATGACCTCTTGGGACTAATTTTAATACGAATTGGGAGTAGGTGATGCATATGTATAGGTGTATTGCGAAATCTAATGAATATGTAAAACTTCAGTGTATATAACAAGAGCCTAGGTACAGGCGTGGTGTGCAAGTTAGGAGAAGAGCGCTGGAATAAAACATACCTTGCATCCAGCACTGGAATAAAACATACCTCTTTATAACTTTCCAAGTTGCAGAGTTGTTTTTTCCGCAAGTCAGCAGAGAAGGTTGGACTAGATGATCTTTCGAGGTCCCTTCCAACCCCTAACTTTATATGATTCTATGATCCTATGACTGCTTCATGGTCACTGTGGCCAAGGCAGACTCTAATCACCACTTCACTCACAAGACCCTCTGTTCACAAGTAACAAATCAAGGAAGGCACCTTTCCTGGTTGGTTCATTCAATACCTGTACCATAAAGTTATCATCCAGATGGTTTAGGAATCTTCTGGACCTGCTTGTACCAGCTATATGGTACGCACAGTTGATATCAGGTAAATTGAAGTTGCCCGTGAGAACAAGTGCAGATGACTTGGAGGCATTCCATAGTTCCTTAAAGAATGACTTGTCAGTTTCCTCATCCTGATTGGGTGGCCTATAGCAAACTCACAGGATGACATCTGTTTTAAATGTTTGCCCCTTGATCCTCACCCAGAGGCTCTTAACTGTGCCATCACCAACTGCAAGCTCCATGCATTCCAGCCCTTCCAGCCCTTGGTTGTGTGCAAACATATCCCCATGGATGTGGTCAGTAAGAGAGCAACTATGTCTCCATCAACTAATGAGAAAGAGACACAAGCCTTCTTAGGCATGGTGGCTTTCTGTAGAATGCACATTCCTGGGTGTACCCTGATTGTAAAACCCCTTTATGAAGTCAGCTGAAAGAAAAACAGTTTTGCATGGGGCCCTGAACAACAACAGGCCTTTGAGCAGATAAAATGAGAGATAATCCATGCAGTGGCCCTGGGACCCATCCAAACAGGAGAGGACTTCAAAAATGTGCTCTACACTGCAGCTGGTGATAATGGTCCTATCTGGAGCCTATAGCATAAAGCACCTGATGAGACTTGAGTGTCGCAGTGCGAGACGGGGACCCAGTTTGATGCAAACAAATGTCCGACTTTATTGAATCAGAAGGCGATATTTATACACTAATCTAAGAGCTAATGCCACGTATACATATTGCTGATTGGTGATTTCTACATCTCGTTACACACGTTTTAACTTGATTGGCTACAAAACCTTTAGCAACAATTAACTAACAAAGCTTATCTTTCACACATTCGAGCTTCTTCGTGGATGTTGCTATCGTGCCGAGTCCCTTAATCTAATCATCTTTCTTACTCCTTAACCTTCGAGTGTTCTAACGTACTGTTCCTTGTGGTTATAAAATATGCTTTAAGCAGCACTGTCCTTGCACATAGCCCAAAGCTTATGTTGAAATTATCAGCAATTGTTTGGTGCTGACAGTCTGAGGCTGTACTGCCTCACTTGAGGTTGACCCCTAGGATTTTGTAGTCACCAGTATAATGGCTCTGAGGCCAACTGAAAGAGAAATACCGGCCACCTATGAAGGAGTTCAAGCTGCTTCAGAGGTGGTTGGTGCAGAGGCACCGGTCCTCCCAGAACCCCTTAATGTGGGAAAACAGTCTGCGGAGGCTTAAGTATTCCATGTGCACATCAATATGATTGCATGAAATCGTTTATTAACAACTTGCACTCACTTTATATAGAGAAGTCTTGTTTACACCATCTTATCATGCAGGTGGCTTTGTATTCCAATTACACATACCATTCTCATGGAAAGATTCTTCTCACATAATTATTTTCCTCTTCTGTTGCCAATTAAGTTATCTCTTTCCCAGTAGCTCATTCTCAGAAAGCCTCTAACTAGGCCTCAATAACCATTAACCCAATGTGGCCTAAATTGAAGTAAGTCAAGATTGCTCACAACCTGTATATTTCTGAACTGTTTCCCCAACATATTCCCCTTTTTGTTTTTTGAGCAATTCTGACTTATTTCGTGACGTAAGATAACATGCTAATGATATATTATCATAAGCCGCATACTAATAATGCAAAAGCAATAACATACCAATAATGCAAAAGTGTCCTGGTTTGGGCCAGGATAAAGGTGGTTTTCTGTTTCTGTACTTTTGCTTTTAGCTAAGTCCCTTGTAAGTAGTTGCATTTGCTGAAATTAACAGCAAGTTTCTCAGACAGTGTATGTGCTTCTAGGACTGATAACACTTGATGTTTATAGTTACTGCTAGAGACTGGTATGCAGGGCCAAGGACACTGCTTTTCCTCAGCTCTGAGGAAAATGTTTTACTGTCCAGGAGGATAAAGAGGTCCCACCTGAACCCTCCTTTAGGGAGGAACGGACAAGATGCCAGAACTGACCAAACAGAGTATTCCATCCCATATACGTCACACTCAGTATAAATTTGAGGCATCACGAGGGCCGAGCCAGATTTTTCCAGATCTTTTCCTGATTTCCTGCTTCCCTTCCTCCCCGGCATCCTGGAAGGATCCTTTCCATTCGTCTGCCTGTGGTCCTGATCCGTGCCAGCCCATATCTGTGTGTTCCTGCCTCCGGTTCCCGACTGCTGCCGACTCCAGGAGTCCAGCCTGGACTTTCCCAGGGCTGCCCTACAGCCTTGGTGGTGACGTGAGAGTTATTGGGGGAGAGGGGGGAGGAATGTGGTTTCCATTTTCCTGTATATTTGTATATATTTAGTCATTTTTCCCTATTTACCATTACTGTTTCATTAAAGTTGTGTAGTTTAGTTTCCAACTCATAAGTCTCTCTCCCTTATTCTCTCTCCTTTCTTCATCGAGGGGAGAGAGAGATTAAAGAGAGCGTCTGTTATTCGGTTTAATTGCCGGGTCAGTGTTAAACCGTGACAGATTTATTGGCGCCCAACGTGGGGCTCGAGCTAATTGGCTCGAGTCCAGTTTAAATTTTGACTAAATTGCCTGAACAGTTTGAATTCCAACTCCAGTGAAAGAATGGCTTTCCTGAGCTGGAATCAGACTTTTTCCTTTGGAAATTTCACAGGGTTGGAAATTAAACCAATCATGCCGTATCTTTGGAATTTAGGGAATGCGATCTGTCTTTTTGCAGCTGGAATGAATGCTAATATGTGGCTTTCCTATCGTAAGAGACCCTTAAGGACCATCGTTGCAATATGGTCCTCAAAATTGATGTATATCATGGTGTATGGTGCAGTGATGTTTCATAGAAGGATTAAGAACTTTGTTCGTAATCATGTTTTCAGAGTTCTTTTGAGGAAACATACCACCCTTGGGCTGAGTTCAGTGGATTCTTGTCTAAATGGCATTATGATTGTTATAGGTTTGTGCCTCCTGATTTTTGGTGTTCAGGTGTTCATGTGCTACCATATATTGGTGAGGAGTAAGACAACTACAACTAGGGGAACGAGCTCGCCTCGTAAAGAGAGCACCTCCACTCCTGCCTCTGCAGCCGCTTCTCCCCCCCCCTCACGCAAGGGCACAACTCAGATAAGGTTGGCAAGCATTGCCAGTGTTTCTGCTACAGCTCCAGTTGCTGTGTCTACTCCCACAGACACTGCTGCTGCTCAGAAAACAAGCCCTGCTGCTGGCACTGCTGCAGATGCCTCAGCCTCTCCCCCTCAGCCCACACAGTTACTTGTTAACCCTGTAACTAAGAGAAAAGGAAAACAATGGAAATGAGAAGCGAGCCTTAACCCTTCCAAGTCTGAACAAGATGACCAGGTGATAGAGGAAATAGAGGATAATGGCTCTCCTCCCAGACCAGCTAGAGCAGCTAGTGCAGAGTCAGATGAGGACTCAGACTCAGAATCTGCTCAGCCCTATTCCATGAGAGACTTGCGTACTCTGAGAAAAGACTACAGCCGTTTTACAGGTGAACCACTCCTCTCTTGGTTATTCCGATGCTGGAATGATGGGGCTGCTACCATAACATTAACTCAGAAGGAAGCTAGGCAGTTGGGCCCTGTAGCCAAAGATGCAGCTATTGATCGGGCATTTGGGGAAAAGGCTGGAACTACTAGCCTGTGGAAACGACTCTTGTCAGCTGTCAGGGAGAGATATCCCTATAAAGAGGCAATAGATTGCCCACAGGTCAAAGCAGCCACACTTGGAAAAGCTATCAGGTATCTGGAAGAATTGGCTGTACGAGAAGTGATCTATAATGATGATGGCATTGAAGACCCTTATCACGTACCATGTCCTAAACCTATGTTGCAAAGGTTTGTGCATGCTGCACCATCACCTTTTAACCATACTCTATCAGTACTGCTATGGGTTCCTGCAGAAGTGGATACAACTGTGGGTGATGTGATTAAAACTGCACGAGAGTGTGAAGAGGCTGTCACAGCCCCTCATCGGGCCTGGGTCTCAGCTATCAAGAGAGCATCTGAGAAACTGCATTCACCCCTTTTTCCTCAGACAGACGGAGGACGCCCCATTGCCACCATTAAGAGGAGACGCCCTCCTATGAGACAGAATCGAGAGAAACAGAATTTCGCAAGAGGAATTCTATGGGCACTCCTGTGTGAGTGTGGAGAGGACATGACAAAGTGGGACAAGAAACCTACTGCTGACCTACAGGACCGAGTGATTAAGTTGATGAGTAAGCCGAAGGCAAAAGGAGGTCCTTCTAAAAAGATGGCTGCTCAAATCTCCAGTGTGGAGCTACCCAATCCAAATATGCTAGTGACTCAAGATCCCTGCACATCAGGTGTGAGTACTGGGGATGCAAGCTCCAGTAATGCACATACTGACAATGCTGTATGTGCTCAAGCTTAGAGGTGCCCTGCCTCCAGCCAGGTGGAGGAGAGGGACAACCGAATCTATTGGATTGTGTGGATTCGATGGCCTGGCACATTAGAGCCACAAAAGTATAAAGCCTTGGTGGACACTGGTGCACAGTGCACCCTAATGCCATCGAATCAGAAAGGCACAGACTCCGTCACTATTTCTGGAGTGACGGGGGGATCTAAAGAACTGACTATTGTGAAGGCTGATGTGAGCCTCACTGGAATAAAGTGGCATAAACACCCAATAGTGACTGGTCCAGATGCTCCTTGCATCCTTGGCATAGACTACCTCAAGGGAGGTGATTTCGAGGACCCAAAAGGGTACCGCTGGTCCTTTGGTACTGCAGCTATTAAGACTGAGAATGCAGAATGGCTGCATACTTTGTTTGGCCTCTCAGATAAATCCTTTGTAGTGGGATTGCTGAGGACTACAAACCAGCGTCTGCCAACTGCTACTTCAGTAGTGCATCGTAGACAATATCGTGTCAACAGAGATGCTGTGGTCCCCATTCACAAGCTGATCCGGCAATTAGAGAGCCAAGGAGTGATCAGCAAGACTCATTCACCCTTCAACAGTCCTGTATGGCCAGTGAAAAAGCCTAATGGAGAGTGGAGGCTGACAGTGGACTATCGTGCCCTGAATGAGGTTACACCACCACTAAGTGCTGCTGTGCCGGACATGCTAGAACTTCAGTATGAGCTGGAGTCAAAGGCAGCCAAGTGGTATGCTACCATTGACATTGCTAATGCATTTTTTTTCTATCCCTATAGCACCAGAATGCAGAGCACAATTTGCCTTCACCTGGAGAGGTGTCCAGTACACTTGGAATCGACTGCCCCAGGGGTGGAAACACAGTCCTACCATCTGCCATGGACTGATCCATGACACCTTGGAAAAGGGTGGAGCTCCAGAACATCTACAATACATCGATGACATCATTGTGTGGGGTGACACAGCAAAGGAAGTCTATGAGAAAGGCAAGAAGATAATTGAAATCCTTCTAGAGGCTGGTTTTGCTATTAAAAGAAGCAAGGTCAAGGGACCTGCACAAGAGATACAGTTTCTGGGAGTTAAGTGGCAAGATGGACGTCGCCACATCCCAATGGACGTGATTAACAAAATAACAGCTATGGCCCCACCAACTACCAAAAAGGAAACACAGTCCTTTTTAGGAACTGTTGGTTTCTGGAGAATGCATATTCCTCTTTATAATCAGATTGTGAAACCTCTCTATGAGGTTACCCGGAAGAAGAAAGACTTTAAATGGGGCTCAGAACAACAAGCTGCTTTTGAGAATATTAAACAGGAGATTGTACAGGCAATGGCCCTTGGACCAATTCGAACAGGGCCAGACATCAAAAATGTGCTTTACACCGGAGATGGAGGTGATGGTCCTACATGGAGCCTCTGGCAGAAAGCTCCAGGAGAGACTCGAGGCCGACCTCTAGGATTTTGGGGTCGAAACTACAAAGGCTCCGAAGCCAACTACACAGCTGCTGAAAAAGAGATATTGGCCGCATACGAAGGAGTCAGAGCTGCTTCAGAAGTGATTGGTACTGAAGCACAGCTCCTCCTAGTACCACGATTACCTGTACTGGGTTTTATGTACACAGGTAGAGAATCTTCCCATCATGCTACCGATGCTACCTGGAGTAAATGGATTGCTTTAATCTCACAGAGAGCTAGGATAGGAAGACTCAATCGTCCAGGAATTGTAGAAGCAATAACACATTGGCCAGAAGGCAAACACTTTGGAATGCCACCAGGAAAAGTGGTAAAACGGGCTGAAGAAGCCCCACCATACGACCAGCTCCCAGAGAACGAGAAACAATATGCTCTTTTCACTGATGGATCCTGTCGTCTGGTAGGAGGCCATCGAAGGTGGAAAGCTGCCGTATGGAATCCTACAAAACTAGTTGCAAAAACAGATGAAGGAGATGGTGAATCAAGTCAATTTGCAGAGGTAAAAGCTATCCAATTGGCTTTGGACATTGCTGAACAAGAAAAGTGGCCAAGACTTTATCTCTATACTGACTCATGGATGGTAGCAAATGCCTTATGGGGTTGGTTAAAGCAGTGGAAGCAAAACAACTGGCAACGTAGAGATAAACCCATCTGGGCTGCTGAACTTTGGAAAGACATTGCTACTAGGTTAGAGAAACTTGATGTAAAAGTGCGTCACGTAGATGCCCACGTACCTTCATATCGAGCTACCGAGGAACATCGAAACAACCAACGAGCAGATGAGGCTGCTCAAGTGTTCCAAATAGATCTGGACTGGGACCATAAAGGTGAACTGTTTTTGGCCAAATGGGCCCACAATGCTTCAGGTCATCAAGGAAGGGATGGAACATATCGATGGGCTCGTGACCGAGGGGTGGATTTATCTTTGGACTCTATTATGCAGGTTATCCACGACTGTGACATATGTGCTGCAATTAAGCAAGCTAAAAGGTTGAAACCTCTATGGTATGAAGGGAGATGGTCAAAATATAGGTATGGGGAGGCCTGGCAAGTCGACTACATCACACTGCCTCAAACTCGCCAGGGTAAGCGCTATGTGCTTACAATGGTGGAGACAAGTACAGGATGTCTGGAAACATATCCTGTGCCTCATGCCACAGCCCGGAACACTATCCTGGGCCTAGAGAAACAAGTCTTGTGGAGACATGGTACACCAGAAAGAATTGAGTCAGATAATGGAACTCATTTCAAAAATAGTCTCATAAATAACTGGGCCAAAGAACATGGTATTGAGTGGATATACCATATTCCCTATCATGCACCAGCCTCAGGTAAAATTGAAAGGTACAATGGACTGTTAAAAACTACCTTAAAAGCAATGGGTGGTGGAACTTTCAAAAACTGGGACAAGCACTTGGCAAAAGCTACCTGGTTAGTTAACACCAGGGGTTCCATCAATCGAGCTGGTCCTGCTCAGTCAGATCTTCTACACACAGTAGATGGGGACAAAGTACCTGTGGTGCATGAAAAGAATCTGCTAGGGAAAACAGTTTGGATTTATCCTGCCTCGGGCAAAGGTAAACCCATTCGTGGGGTTGCTTTCGCTCAAGGGCCTGGACACACTTGGTGGGTGATGATGAAAGATGGAGAAGTACAATGTGTACCACAAGGGAATCTAACACTAGGTGAGAATTCCTAATTTCTGCTTGTCTAGCTTAATCAGTAATGCATAGACTCTTTGGGAGTCATGAACTTGTATCCCACCATAACTACTGTTATGTGAACTGTTGCATAAACTAACAGTGTTCTATGAGTGTTTTTCAGGATGATTTTGTGGTGATGAAACCAGAACTAGGTTCATCGGCTGGCATCCAGTAACTTCCTTGAAATTACCATCTGCAACCTGCAACTTGTGGACCATGGACATGAACTGTGAAGACTGGTCCTTCTTTTGAGAATCTGCTACAATAGATGAACATCTGCAATTGTAGACTGAATTACTTAGTGATTTTTAGCACAGAGAGATAGTAGTAATTTGTGTATAGATATGTTTAGGGATAAGAGTTAGTAATGATTGGAGCATGACGCAAATGGTATGGAATAAGGGGTGGAATGTCCTGGTTTGGGCCAGGATAAAGGTGGTTTTCTGTTTCTGTACTTTTGCTTTTAGCTAAGTCCCTTGTAAGTAGTTGCATTTGCTGAAATTAACAGCAAGTTTCTCAGACAGTGTATGTGCTTCTAGGACTGATAACACTTGATGTTTATAGTTACTGCTAGAGACTGGTATGCAGAGCCAAGGACACTGCTCAGCTCTGAGGAAAAGTTTTACCCTCCAGAAGGAGTAAAGAGGTCCCACCTGAGCCCACCTTTGGCCCCAAAAGTGTCCCCAGACCCCTCCCGGATCACGGCACAGTGGAGTCCTGGTTTCCTCCATGGTTGCCGAATTGAAGCCCAAAAAGCCAAATAAAATTGTTTAGAGACAAAACTCCAAGCCTATAAACAGCAAAAGCACACACACTCACTTTTTTTTTTTTTTTCTGCTGTGGTGTCTGCAGCAGGGCTCATTTTCTGAGCAGCAGCAGTGTGTGCGGGGGGGCGAGAAGCGGCTGTGGAGGCAGGAGTGGGGGTGCTCTCTGTACCAGGAGCAACTCTTGCTCTCCACAGCAACTTTCAGCCTCCAAAAAGGCATACTCATTCTCATAACTGTGTTTTTTGTCTTACTTCTCACTAATATATACGAAAAACTAACAACAACCACTAGAAGTTTCAAAAATGAAATGATATTGCTACTAAAATCTGGTAAAGTCACCCTGAAACAAAATGAAATGGTACAATTTCCTAAACCAAAACTGCAAGTATAATTACCAACCAAGTTTTTTTATCTCTGTATGAAACACCAGTGTACCATGCACCACAATATACATCAATATTGAGAACTATATTGCAATGATGGTTCTTAAGCAGCTTTATCTTAAGCATCTTTACCTCAAGCAGCTTCTAAGAATTGGGCTGCTGTAGCACCTTTTTGGGAGTAGTCCTAATGCACATTTAGGTTTTTTATTAGCATTGTCATATGCCGACATATAAACAAATTTTTTTATTATTTTATTTTTTTTTTTTTATCAAATCGAGATGTGATATTACCACTGAATAGAAGTGATCCACAAATTTTGAATATGACTCTGCTCTCCTCTGTTTAATATTTGTAAAGGAAAGGTTTGCTTGTGCAGGATCATGAACAATTTGCAAAGCTTTATATGCCAATTCTTTTGAAAGTTTTAACACTTCAGTTTGAAACCATGCCTGCAAATCTGCAGGTACAAAAGGACAAGCACCCAGTAACTTTTGTGCTTGGACTCCGTGTAATGCATCAGTGCTCTGTCTAGGAATCACAGCTGCATTTTCACATAGCATTTACCATTTATGATGAAATTGCAATTGTTGAGAAGAAGCTAACAGAGTATTAATGAGCATTTTTGTGTCATATGGCATCAACAATTGAGCAGTAAAAAGATGTTGCAAAAGAGATTGAGTAAATGACTCAAACCGATTTCAAACCGTACTGTGCAATGACAACTTCGACTTCTTTTATCATTTTCCAATCTAATGCAACCCATTGACCTCCTCCTCCTGGTCCCACAATCACTGGAAAACCATCGGACTCATATTGGGAACCATTTTCCTTCAACTATAGCATTTGAATAATTCCCTTCCATCTAGTTACTGGATACACACTACCACCCCTTCCCACTACCCTCCCCTCCCCATGTTGGATCTGGAAGAGGTAGAGCAGTGGGTGTTAGAGGGTTAAGGGAAATAGAAGCAGGAATAGGAAACGGATCAGGGGGTAAAAATGGATTAGTGCCCCATTGTTCGGGATGTTCCCTGGAGCAAAAACTAGGTTTTTTTTTTTTCAGGGGTATACTCATCCTTGGTCTCCAGTTCTTTCAGTTTCTTCAGCAGTTCCCTTAGTTGCTTGTCTCCGAGTCCCAGTTCTTTCCTTGGTTGTTGCTCTATAGCAGGCACTGATGGTGTTGACAGGTAAAGCAGAGGATTAATTGATGGCAACTGTGGTCAGGAAGATAAATCAAGCTTCCGAGGTGGAAAGGTGGCAGAGCAGTCGGGAGCCGCGGCAGGCGGGCGCGAGGTGGGGAGTCTGCATTCCAAGATTCCTCGCCTGTGTTCTCCGGCTTCTCTCCCTCTGGGAACTCCGATGATTTTGGTGGTGTTTTCGGTCGCTTTTGGTTTTGCTTCTCGGTCCCATTTTTACTTTTCATCCAACCCCCAGGGTCAAATGGCACAGCTGACTGAGCTTGAATCAGTACAGTCCCTTCAGGTGCTGGTAAGGGTATTTTAGGTGTCTCAAATAACTGTTTAGAGGTCAAGTTCATATTTTGAGCATTCAGCGGTACTGGTAGATCAGGCATTAAGACAGCAAATGCTGAGGCTTTTGCTGTCCTCTCACTTTTCATTTAAGGTTTCTCTAATCAATTTCCAAAGTGTTGCTAAGCGTTGTGCCTCCTTATCTCCATCGCTAATTTTATCCCATAGGGCAATACCTATGGCTTCCCAAGTAGGTAACTCAAAAACAGCACCCATCGAGGGGATCAAGTCTCTACCCTGTGCCCATTTCAGTAATTCATGTAAGGTCCTGCCTTCATGTAATAAATCTCTCTTAGAGAGAATATATTGGAGGAGCTTAACTACTGCCTCTTCTTGTTGTACATCAGAGTGTAGACCCCATCTCCTCCCCAGCCGCTCACCTGATCAGGGCAAGATTCTTCAATTTCGAGCTCATTTATTCCGTAGCTGGGCACCAGCTACATAGATTGCCGGGGCAGCAATCTCCTTTCGGCTGGCTTCTCCGCTCCTCTCTCATTTGAGCTGTCTTCATCGCTCCTGGAAGCAACAGCATGAGAGTCCCTGGTCCGGGCCATCCTTAGTCCCTGGTCCGGGCCACCCTGGGTCCCTGTTCCGGGCCACCCTGAGTCCCTGTTCGGGCGCCATTTGTGGGAAAACAGTCTGCGGAGGCTTAAGGATTCCATGTGCACATCAATATGATTGCATGAAATCGTTTATTAACAACTTGCACTCACTTTATATAGAGAAGTCTTGTTTACACCATCTTATCATGCAGGTGGCTTTGTATTCCAATTACACATACCATTCTCACGGAAAGATTCTTCTCACATAATTATTTTCCTCTTCTGTTGCCAATTAAGTTATCTCTTTCCCAGTAGCTCATTCTCAGAAAGCCTCAAACTAGGCCTCAATCACAATTAACCCAATGTGGCCTAAATTGAAGTAAGTCAGGATTGCTCACAACCTGTATATTTCTGAACTGTTTCCCCAACACCTTAACTGCCAGTTTTGGGCTGGATGTTTAAGGGGAGGATCTCTTCTACACACTATGCCACTGATGACAGCTGGAGTAAGTGGATAGCTGTGATAACACAGCGTGCTTGAATAGGGAGCCCTAATCACCCAGGAATCATGTAGGTTATTACAAACTGGCCAGAGGATAAAGATTTTGGAGTGCCACCAGATGAGGACCTGTACTGAAGAAGCCCTCCCATATAATAAACTCTCAGATCATGAGAAGCAATTTGTTCTTTTTGCTGATGGATTCTGCCATCTTGTAGGAATTGGAAGGTGGAAAACTGATCTTTGGAGTCCTACATGACAAGTCACAGAGGTGGCTGAGGGAGAAAGTGAATCAAGGCGATTTGCAGAGGTGAAAGCCATCCAGGTGGCCCTGGATGTTGCTGAATGAGAAAAGTGGCCAGTACTTCACCTCTATGCTGATTCATGGATGGCAGCCAATGCCTTGTGGAGGTTGCTAAAAGCATGGAAATGGGACAACTGGCAGCACAGGAGGAAGACTATTAGGGCTGCCACCATGTGGCAAAATATCACTCCCCAGCTAGAGACATTAATGGTAAAGGTGTGGCATGTAGATTCCCACATACCTAAGAGCTGGGCCAATGCAGAACACCAAACAACCATCAGGCGGACCAGGCAGCTGAAGTGTTCCAAATGGATTTGCACTGGGAGCACAGAGGTGAACTGTTTTTAGCTTGGTGGGCCCATGACACTTCAAGTCACCAAGAACAAGATGCAACATACTGATAGGCTCATAAGCAAGGCATGGATTTAACTTTAGATGCTATTGCGCAATTTATCCACAATTGTGACATACGTGCAGCAATCAAACAAGACAGATGGTTAAAACCTTTGTGGTATGGGGAATGTTGGTATAAATACAAGTATGAAGAAACATGGCAGATTGACTCGGTCAAACTCACCAGGGTAAATACTATGTGCTTGCAACAGTGGAAGCAAGCACTGGGTGGCTGGAAACGTATCCTGTGCCTCATGCCATCTGCCTGTAATACTTTTCTGGGCCCTGGAAAGGCAAGTGTTGTGGTGGCATAGTACTCCAGAGAGGACTGAGTCAGACAATGGAACTCATTTTAAAAAGCAACCTAAAAGACACCTTGTTCAGAGTAATCTCAAGCACAAATACAGGTTGATCAGAGAATGGATTGAGAACAGCTGTGGCAAAAAGGACTTGGGGGTTTTGTTTGATGAGAAGCTTGACGTGAGCCAACAATGTCTGCTTGCAGCCCAGAAAGCCAACTGTATCCTGGGCTGCATCAAAAGAAGTGTGGCCAGCAGGTCTAGGAAGGTGATTATCTACCTCTAATCTGCTCTCACGAGACCCCGACTGGAGTACTGTGTCCAGGAAGGACATGCCACTCTTGGAGCAAGTCCAGAGGAGGGCCGCAAAGATGATCAGAGGGCTGGAACACCTCTACTATGAGAACAGGCTGATAGAGTTGAGGTTGTTCAGCCTGGAGAAGAAAAGGCTCCAGGGAGACCTTATAGCAGCCTTCCAATAACTGAAGGGGGCCTTCAGGAAAGCTGGGGAGGGAGTTTTTCCAAGGGCATGTAGTGATAGGACAAGGGTAATGGTATTAAAGTGGAAAAGGGTACATTAGTTTAGACATTAGGAAGAAATTCTTTACTGTGAGGGTGATGACACACTGTCACAGGATGCCTAGGGAAGTTGTGGATGCCTCATTCCTGGAAGTGTTCCATGCCAGGTTGGATGGGGCTTTGAGCAACCTGGTCTAGTGGGAGGTGTCCCTGCCCATTCAGGGTTTTGGAACTAGATAATCTTTTAGGTCCCTTCCAACCCAAACCATAGTATGATTCTCAGACTAGGTAGTCAAGGTCAAGGACTGTGGTGCTATCCTGGGTGAATGGTTTCTGATAAGTAAGTTAATTCTTTCAGAACTCATTTGGGTGTGTTGGCCTGGCATACCCCCAGACCATCTAAATATAAGTGTTTAATTATGGAAAAAACTGAAGACCTGACCCCAAACCATGCTTATAAACTTTTTGTCAGCATGGGAATTGGGAAGAAGTAAACTATTTAAATGGAAGGAATAATGTAGACCATTCAATTCTAGAATTCATCCCCAGCCTTTATTAAGTTTCAGAAAATAATTTAAACTGTTATTTAAATTAAATTGTAATCAGTATTCCCTATCTTCCCACTTTCTGTTACTGTAAACACAGTATATTTAAAATATTCACTTTGGATGATAATACTTTTTAAACACAAGGTGTTTTCTCTCTTTGTGTTTAGCAGCAAGTAGAGGCTAAGATGAGTGTCCTAGTTTAATAGGAACAGCATAACAGAGAGCATCTGTCACCTGGTTATTGGCTAAACCTGTGACAATGAGAAAGAAAATATAATGAGAGTCCTAATCTAGGAAAGCACTAAAATTATACCTATTTTAGCTTCAGCAATTTGGTTTTGTACCCAGAATTAATGGGTCTGTTCCACAAATTGTCCTCTGGTTAGTGCCTTCCTTTCATACATTAAAAATAGGAATAAAAAATTTTCCTGTCTCACAAGATAAATCCGTTTTTATTCATGGAAATCTGATATATCACTGTGATGAATGCCAATAATTCTGGGTGAAGCCCCTGAAACACTTACTTTCAAGAGATAATGGGTTAAAGCATAGGATATAGAGCATCTGGAGAAAACTCAGCATTTAGGAAAACCACAACCATAAATTAGTTGAGGAATGGAACACAGTGGCAGGGAAGAGAGATAGGAACAGGTAGTGATAGAGCTCAGCGCATTCCAGAACCAACGAGGTCGGCTTGACCCAAAGGCCTCTGCCAAGCCATGGGGGCCAAGCCAAGTACATCGGAGATTGCCCAAATTAGGAAGAAGTTCAAAAGTTTAAAGGAGGAAGACTCACAGGACGCCCCCTGCCAATGATGAAGGCAACCGGAACGACCACCAAGATGCTCCTCAAAAGAAAGGCTCCACCCTACACCCCGCCTATACCACGCCTCTATATACATATGCATGATTATGTATGTACTATGATGTAATTCTGTAATCAAAATGTATAAAAAGGCTTGCATTTGTCACGGGAATGCAGAAATCCCTTTGCGATTTCTCCGACGCGCGTCGTTAATAAAATACCTCCTGCCTATTTGACTCAAACCAAGTCTTTGAGGCAGTTTATTCTCGCCTTTTGGGGCAAAATTCGGCATCATTTTCTGGCGACCCAGATGGGACCAGACAGGAGATCCAGACCCTAAGGGGGTCCTCCTGAGCCGGGTCCGGGGGACGGGACCCTCTGGGCGCCCCTGACGAATTTCTGTCGGAAGGAGGGACCCTCCCCCCGGAGCAGCGCTCTTTGGTGGACGAAGGCTTCTCTGCATCTCCTGCTTCAAATTAAGAGGTATTTATTATTGTCTATGGGTTTTGGATAAAGCGCTTTGTTTGGGAACCGGGGGTCAGACGTGACCGCCTGAAAATAAGCCGTGGGGACGCCCAGGCAAAGGCAGGTTGAGAGTCCTGCAGGCAGGTTAGAGTCCTGCTAAGAATTGGTATCTGTTTTTGGTCATTGTTTGGCAGGTTAGAGTCCTGCTAAGAATTGGTATTTGTTTTTGTCATTGTTTGGCAGGTTAGAGTCCTGCTAAGAAGTGGTACCTGTTCTTGTCATTGTTTGGCAGGTTAGAGTCCTGTTAAGAAGTGGTACCTGTTTTTGTCATTGTTTGGCAGGTTAGAGTCCTGCTAAGAAGTGGTATCTGTTTTTGTCATTGTTTGGCAGGTTAGAGTCCTGCTAAGAAGTGGTATTTGTTTTTGTCATTGTTTGGCAGGTTAGAGTCCTGCTAAGAAGTGGTATCTGTTTTTGTCATTGTTTGGCAGGTTAGAGTCCTGCTAAGAAGTGGTATTTGCTTTTGTCATTGTTTGGCAGGTTAGAGTCCTGCTAAGAAGTGGTATCTGTTTTTGTCATTGTTTGGCAGGTTAGAGTCCTGCTAAGAAGTGGTATCTGTTTTGTCATAGTCTTGATGTTGCTACCTTGCTTAAGGGTACTTGGTATTCTCTTATAACTGTGTTTGGCAGGTTAGAGTCCTGCTAAGAAGCGGTATCTGGTTTTGCCAAAGTCTTGATGTTGTTACTTTGCTTGAGAGTACTTGTTTTCCTCTTATAACTGTGTTTAAAACTATGATCTAAGGGTTAAAAGAGTAGTTGGTCTTTTGTTTCTTTTCTGAACCAAAACCCGGGAATAGTTCCAGGCTGACCGGCAGCACGTTCAACAAAACCCGGGACTCTGTCCAATTTTCTCCACTCCCTTAGAAGAACTTTGAAAGGATACAGACGTTTTATGCCTTTGTCTAACTCTGTCGTATGCTTTTGTTTGACCTTGTCGTATTGATTGTAGGAATTTGGCAAAGAGGCGAATTTAATGTTTTTGTGTTGTCTATAATTTGTTGTGATATTATCTGCAAAACCGTACCTTGGTTTACAGCTGTTTTGCGGGTGAGTGACAGCCCGAAGCCGACCAGTATCGGTACCTTACGGTCTGCCAGCAGCATCTCGCGGTAAAGCAACGTGTAAGGTTTTGGTGTAAAAGTTTACCCGTGCAGAGTTCCGACTGAAAGTGTGTGTGTGTGCGTGAAAGTGAGTGACTGAGACGCAATTTAATTGCGAAGCGAGTGCGGAGTCCCGATCTGCGTTTCCGTGCCACCCGTGAGGGGGCCGGCCAGAGACGGACGAAGCGACTGGTGTGAATGTGGATTGTGGAAACAAAAAGTACGCTTGAATGCTAGAATAAGTTGAGTAAGGTGTTGAAATTGTAAATTGCTGAAATCTGAATAGAATTTAGTAATCCAGAAAGTGTTCTAATAGTTGTAACCTCGTGATTAGGCATAATGGGGACTGAACAGAGTAAGGAAATTGATGCTAAAACCCCTTTGGGATGCATTTTAAAACATTGGAAAGAACTTGGTGGAAGAACTTGGGGAAATATAAGAAAAAGACACTTGTGAAATATTGTCAAGATTGGTGGCCGCTGTATAGACTAAATGAGGGGGAAAGGTGGCCACCGGAGGGAAGTTTAAATTATAATACCATCCAACAACTTATGTTGTTTCTCCATAGAAGAAGAAAGTGGGATGAAGTGATATATGCAGACATGTTTTTTCACTTTAAGGGGTAAGCCAGAATGGCAAAAGGATTGTGGAACAAATGTATCACCCCAAGATCCCTTGGTTTTAGCCCTGGAATGGGATCAGAAGAACAGCGAAGTTAAGGAACGCTGTGGTGATGCTTGTAGTACAGCAGCAGTAGCTTTGCAGAATTGGAAAGCGAGAGAAGAAAAGAGTTGGAAAGTGAGGAGAGAGAGGAATTGGAATGTGTTCCGCAAAATTGGCAGGGGAAGACAAAGACGAGGAGAAAGCCCTGAAGGAGACAGGGGAAAAGAAAAAAAGAGGAAAAAAAAAGAAAAAAAAAAAAAAAAAAAAAAAAAAAAGAGAGAAAAAAAAAGAGAAAAAAAAAAAAAAAAAAGAAAAAAAAAAAGGAAAAAGGGTGAAGAAAAGGAAAAAGGTGAAGAAGAAAGACATGTTGTGGGAGCGACAGGCCAAGCAGAAACGGCTTTCTTCCTGAAACCTCTTAAATACAAAATTGGGAAACAGATGGGGATTCATCAATTCTTATACTTACCTAATTCTCCAAAACCTCTGCTAGGGAGAGACCTATTAGAGAATTTAGGAGCTGTAATAAAATTTGATAAAAACAAACTTGAACTCCAGGTAAATGAAGAACAATTCATAACTGCCCTAAGTCTGACTATCAGGTGTGCTAAACCGGAATCTGATAATCATAACATCACCCGAATCACAAACGGAACATATCCGTCCGTGTGGGCAACTGATGTACCTGGAAAATCAAAACAGGCTGCTCCCGTCGTTATCGAATTAATACCAGGGGCCAAACCAGTAAATAGAAAGCAATACCCCCTGAGGCTAGAAGATAGGAAGGGAATAGAGCCATTGATAGAAAGGTTTTTAGAATTAGGGCTATTGATAGAATGTGAATCAGATTTCAATACACCAATATTACCAGTCAAGAAACCAAATGGGACTTACAGACTGGTACAGGATTTAAGGGCTGTGAATGATATTACAAAGACTCTACATCCAGTGGTAGCCAGCCAATCCTTATACACTTTTGACCAAACCCAAAGATAATCTGATCTGGTTTACAGTGTTAGATTTGAAAGATGCATTTTTTTTTGCCTTACCTTAGCCCCAGAAAGCCAAAAGATTTTTGCCTTTGAATGGGAATCTGTTGGTAAAGGGAGGAAAACACAACTAACCTGGACGGTGTTACCTCAAGGTTATAAAAATAGCCCTACAATATTTGGAAATCAATTGGCCAAAGAATTGGAACAGTGGGAGCGGCCACAGGGAGAAGGCACGCTTCTGCAATATGTGGATGATTTACTGATAGCAACTGAAACAGAAGAACAATGTGTTGAGTGAACAATCTCGTTGTTAAATTTCTTGGGTTTAAATGGTTATCGAGTCTCCCAACAGAAAGCACAGCTGGTACAAGAAAAGGTAGTCTACCTTGGATACGAGATCTCTGGAGGACAGCGATCCCTAGGAACAGCGAGGAAAGAAGCCATCTGCCAGATGCCCAGGCCTGAAACGGTGAGAGACCTGCGAGCCTTCCTGGGAGTGACAGGTTGGTGTCGCCTGTGGATATACCAGTACGGCATACTTGCTAAACCCCTCTATGGTTTGCTGAAAGAGTCTAAAAATATTCTAGTCTGGACTCCTGAGGCAGAAACAGCCTTTAAAAGACTGAAACAAGAACTAATGAAAGCTCCGGCATTAGGCCTGCCCGATGTAACAAAACCATTTTGGCTGTTCTCACATGAGCGCCAGGGAATGGCCCTGGGAGTCCTGGCTCAACAATTGGGACCATACAAAAGGGCTGTGGCTTACTTCTCTAAGCAAACTAGACGAAGTAAGTAAAGGATGGCCCACACACTTGAAGGCAGTGGCTGCAGTAATCATAAACATAGAAGAGGCCAGAAAATTCACCATGGGCCAGAAAATGACTGTATTGGTGTCCTACATTGTATCAGTGGTGCTGCAGCAGAAAGGTGGCCATTGGCTGTCACCTTCTCGGTTCCTGAAGTACCAGGCAATTTTAGTTGAATCAGATGACATAACAATTCAAGTCACTAATGTTGTCAACCCAGCATCATTCCTAGAAGGAAGAGTGTCAGCAGAGCCAACTGAGCATGACTGTCTAGAAACCATCGAGGCTGTGTATTCCAGTCGTCCAGATCTCAAGGAGGAGCCACTCGAAGGGGCAGACGACTGGTTCTCGGATGACAGTAGCTTTGTAAAGCAGGGAGTAAGGATGGCTGGCTACGCAGTAACTACAACAGAGCAGGTAATCGAATCAAATCCCTTGCCTGTGGGAACTTCAGCATAAAAGGACGAACTAATAGCTCTTACTCGAGCCCTCGAGCTGGCAAAAGGGGAAAGAATTAATATATGGACGGACTCTAAGTATGCTTTCTCTGTCGTGCATGCCCATGGAGCAATCTGGAAGGAGCAAGGACTGCTGACTGCCCAGGGAAGACCCATAAAATATGCAGCAGAAATCCTACAGTTGCTGGAGGCTGTTCAGCTCCCAACCCAAGTGGCCATAATGCATTGCAAGGGGCACCTGAAAGGTAACACCGTTCCAGAAATAGGTAATAGAGCAGCAGATGCAGAAGCTAAATTAGCTGCTGCAAGAGCCAATGATTTAGTATTGGCCCTGGTACCAGAAGAATTGGACACTAATTTTCAACCAGAGTACCAGGAATCAGACCGTAAGTGGATACAAAGAAACAAAGGTAAAATGTTAGTGGATGGGGTCAGCTAGAAACAGGACAACTGGTACTGCCAGAGAAATTAGTATGGCAGTTTGTAAAGACAGAATATGACAAGGCCCATTGGGGATTGGATCCCCTTTATCAGCATTTAAAAGTTAGAATAGCAGGGCCAAAGCTGTTTACAGCAGTGAAACAGGTCACATCCCAAGGTGAATGCTGTTTGAAAAATAATCCAAACACGGGAACAAAGGTTCACCAGGGAGTAATTGGTAGATGAAAATTCCCAGGGGAAGTGTGGCAGATTGATTTCTCTGAACTTCCAAGGAAAGGGGGGTATAAGTACCTCTTGGTTTTGACTGATACATTTTCTGGGTGGCCTGAAGCGTTCCCATGCAGAACAAACAAAGAAAGAGAAGTAACTAAAGTCTTGTTTAATGATATTATTCCGAGGTTCGGGGTGCCTAGGAGCATCTCCTCGGACAGAGGCTCGCACTTTTGTGCTAAAATTGTGCGAGCAATAAGTAAGGCACTGCAAATCAAATGGCAATTGCTAGTGGGCAAGTGGAAAAGATGAATCATCTTATAAAACAACAAATTGCAAAAATATGCCAGGAAACTAATTTGCACTGGTACCAAGCCTTACCTATTGCTCTAATCAGACTAAGGGTGAAGCCCCGGTCAAAAGAAAAATTGAGCCCGTTTGAAATTTTATATGGGAGACCTTATGCTATGCAGACTGTAAATAGTGAGGCTGTAGATTAAATAGGTAATCAATATGTGTATGATTATGTTATAGCTGTGGGGAAACACTTTGATAAAAATGCCACGGTGGTGCACGAATAGTTAAGGTACTGCCATGGGTTGGTACACCACGCGTGGCATTACACCCTGAGTCTGGCTTAAATATTCATGTGTTACGTAACGACCAGCTGTATGAGCAAAAAGACTGGAATCAAAATAAAGGCCAATTAGACTCCTTAACAGGGGAAAAAGGGGATGAAATCCAGATAGAGTGTAAGAGTAATACTGTGAAAAGACAGGACGGTGATCTAATCAAACTAACTGTGAAACCTTTGAGACCTGCGTCACCAACACTTAACCTGGGACCCGCGATATGGGTCAGAAGGGAGGGACCAGCCTCTTGCACCTGGGAAGGGGAATCCAGTTCACAACAGTGGGTGCAATCGGTGGCGGCAGGAATAATGAGAGAAGGAATGTCAGGGACGTTGCCCCAGGAAGTAAGGGAAACTATATTGAAGGATAGTCACACTACGCAATTTGAAAGGGACCATCAAGCCTGGTGGCAATTAGTAAACTTCACTTACGTGCCATAACATGAGCACATTGAGGCCTATGTTCTCACCATTGGGGCTGCAGAAGAGAAGGCGATTTTCCCTATCCTTACCCTAGGGACGGTACATCAGAATGTCCTTGTTAGGCCAGTGGATCATAATGTCTGGGCAAGCTATGACAACGCTAAAAACAAGTGGCAGTCTGTTAGTACAGAAGCATGTATTCCTAGGGGGCAATTAGGTTACATTTGCGAAAATGCTATAGTAGAAGCAGAGGATTTATACTTAGATACTGAAAATAGTGTATGCACTTTTGAAATGCTTTCACACAATAGAGTACGGTCGCAAGTCTACTATATAGGGAATGGATGTGCCTGTGTTAGAACAGCTTGCAGTAACGTAACTGTAGATAGTTGCCAAGAGGAAACTAACAATACTAACTTCTGTGTGTGTAATTTTACCAGGATCATAGGTTGTGACTTTAACTACACCGCTCCTGTGTAGCAGCAGCTAATTAACGCAGAATACGACTTGTACCACGAGCTGCCAAAATTACAGATAGGTATGGATGTTGAGGTTCTCAAGGCGATGCTTGTGCATCCGGAAGTAGAGAGACTGGTGCAAAGGGTAAACCAAACAGCTAAGTGCACGGTCCTGCAGGTGGAACACAACTCAGAAAAAATAAAAAAGGTATTGACTGAAGTAGAACAGGTAGGCCAACATCACTGGTGAGACATTTTTACAGGATTCTCCCCAACAGCAACACAGGTTTTCCACTACCTGGTGCACCCGATACTAATCATAACCATAGCAATGCTTTTACTAACCCTTATGAACTTATGCCTGTGGTGGAAGCTAAAATCCATGATGAAAAGGATTCAAATGATTTGGGCAATGGTACGGGCGTATCAACGCCCCTTAGGATTAGAACTTGACGAAAGAATTCGTAAGTTATAAGAAAAGGAGGGAAATGAAGCCCCTGAAACACTTACTTTCAAGAGATAATGGGTTAAAGCATAGGATATAGAGCATCTGGAGAAAACTCAGCATTTAGGAAAACCACAACCATAAATTAGTTGAGGAATGGAACACAGTGGCAGGGAAGAGAGATAGGAACAGGTAGTGATAGAGCTCAGCGCATTCCAGAACCAACGAGGTCGGCTTGACCCAAAGGCCTCTGCCAAGCCATGGGGGCCAAGCCAAGTACATCGGAGATTGCCCAAATTAGGAAGAAGTTCAAAAGTTTAAAGGAGGAAGACTCACGGGACGCCCCCTGCCAATGATGAAGGCAACCGGAACGACCACCAAGAT
Organism: Calypte anna; assembly: GCF_003957555.1. Classification (NCBI taxonomy): domain Eukaryota; kingdom Metazoa; phylum Chordata; class Aves; order Apodiformes; family Trochilidae; genus Calypte; species Calypte anna. The sequence goes on from NC_044276.1 coordinate 20,830,192, forward strand.
GCTCCTCAAAAGAAAGGCTCCACCCTACACCCCGCCTATACCACGCCTCTATATACATATGCATGATTATGTATGTACTATGATGTAATTCTGTAATCAAAATGTATAAAAAGGCTTGCATTTGTCACGGGAATGCAGAAATCCCTTTGCGATTTCTCCGACGCGCGTCGTTAATAAAATACCTCCTGCCTATTTGACTCAAACCAAGTCTTTGAGGCAGTTTATTCTCGCCTTTTGGGGCAAAATTCGGCATCATGGGTGCAGCATAGACTTAGGATACTTTGCACTAAATAATGGAGTGGCCAGAAATTGAATTAACAGGGCTGAACAACTGCACTTTCTCTCATCCAGCACTAAATGAGGCAGCGATACCGTAGGGAAAAAACACTGAGCCATCATATAATTATGGATTGTGAACACATTTAAAGACACATCCACACAAAGAATATGTAAATACAAACTCATTTCCTGCACCTCCTAGCATTTGAGTGTTTCACTCTAGTGAAGCTACACGTAAAACTTGTTCCATGTAGGATGGTGTCCTGGTTTGAGCCAGGATAGAAACAATGTTCTTTCTTATAATTTCACTTTCAGTTCAGTCTCTTCTATGTAGCTGCACTTCTCAGTCAGTGTCTGCTTCTAGGACTGATAATGCTCGATGTTCATAGTTACAGCTAGAGAATGATATGCAAACTTGTCCTTTACCCTGACTTTCTCAGCAGCCTTAGGGGCCTGGGGCTTCTGAGGGCATCCTCCAGCAGTATACACTGAGGCAAAGAAGGTATTTAGTAATCCTGCCTTCTTTGTATCTTCTATCACCAGGGCACCCACCTCATTCAGCAGTGGGCCTACATTGCCTCTAGTGTTAGTTTTATCCACTATGTATTTGAAGAAGCCCTTCCTGTTTTCCTTAACCTCTCTTGCAAGGTTTAATTCCAAGGAGGCTTTAGCTTTCCTAGTTGCCTCTCTGCATTCTCAGACAACAGTCATATTCCTCCCAAGTGGCCAGCCCTTCCTTACACAATCTATAGGTTCTCTTCTTCCATTTGAGTTTACCTAGCCAGTTCCCTGTTCAACCATACTGGTCTCCTAGTTCCCTTTCTTGATTTCCTTCCCATTTGGATGCACTGGTCTTGAGCTCAGAAGAAGTGGTCCTTGAATGTTAACCATCCATCTTGGGCTCCTTTACCTTTTAGTACCCTGTTCCATAGGATTTTCCCCAGCAATTGTTTGAAGAGGGCAAAGTTGGCCTTTCTGAAGTTCAGGGTTCTGATTCTACTTGGAATCCTGTTTCTACCACATAAGCCTCAATATTTCTGTGATTCTGTGATTCATTAAGGGGTTTGAAAAGGTGGATTGGCACTTGCTCCCTGCGGAGCAGTCTAATAGGGATTGTGGTGGAGGGATTGTGGTGGTTCCTCCATCTGGTCCCTTACAACAACCCCAGCTCCTTCAGCCTGTCTTTGTTGTAGAGGTGTTCAGCCCCCTGATCATTCATTAAAAAAAAAAAAAAAAAAAAAAAATTGTGGTCTTCCAGTATCTTAAAGTGGCCTAGAAGAAAGCTGGTGAGGGACTCTTTAGGATTTCGGGTAGTGGTAGGACTAGGGGAAATGGGTTAAAACTAGAGTTAGGTAGATTCAGATTAGACATTAGGAAAAAGTTCTTCACCGTGAGTGGTGAGACACTGGAACAGGTTGCCCAGGGAGGTGGTTGAAGCCCCATCCCTGGAAGTTTTTATGGCCAGGCTAGGTGAGCCTCTGAGCAACCTGATCTAGTGGGAGGTGTCCATGCTCAGGGCAGGGGCTTGGACCTAGCTGATCTTAAAGGTCCCTTCCAACCCTGACAATTCTATGATTCTATAAAGCATTAGCTGCCATCCAAGAATCAGTGTACAGGTAAAGTATTGGCCATTTCTCTCACTCAGCAATTCTTAGGCCAAGTTGTATAGTTTTGACCTCTGCGAATTGTCTCAATTCAAATTTTCCCTCCTTCACTTCTGCAAGCTGTCAAGTAGGGCTCCATACTGCAGCTTTCCATCTCTGCTGGTTCCCTACAAGGTGACAGAATCCATCAGTGAAAAGAGCATAGTGTTTGTCCTGATCTGAGTAGACTTTATATGGGGGGAGGGGATGTTTCCTTGGCATGAGTCACTGCCTCTTCTGGTGGCATCCCAAATAATGTGCCCTCTGGCCAATTTCTCATAACTTTCACAATGCCCAAGTAATTTGGGCTCCCTATTTGCCCTCTCTATGTTATTAGGGCATTCCATTTACTCTAGGTAGCATCAGTGGCATGGTGGGTGGATGGTACCTTCCCCTTGTACATCCAGGATAGGACTGGTATTCGTGGTACCAGGAGGAGCTGTGCCTCAGTGTCAATAACTTCTGAAGCAGCTCTAACTCCTTCATAGACAGCCAATATCTCCCTTTCTGTCGAAGTGTAATTGGCTTCTGAGCCTCTATAACCCCGAGTCCAGAATCCTAGGGTGTTGGGGAAACAGTTCAGAAATATACAGGTTGTGAGCAATCCCGACTTACTTCAATTTAGGCCACATTGGGTTAATGGTTATTGAGGCCTAGTTAGAGGCTTTCTGAGAATGAGCTACTGGGAAAGAGATAACTTAATTGGCAACAGAAGAGGAAAATAATTATGTGAGAAGAATCTTTCCGTGAGAATGGTATGTGTAATTGGAATACAAAGCCACCTGCATGATAAGATGGTGTAAACAAGACTTCTCTATATAAGTGAGTGTAAGTTGTTAATAAACGATTTCATACAATCATATTGATGTGCACATGGAATCCCTAAGCCTCCGCAGACTGTTTTCCCACACTAGGGGATGCTGCCCTCACATCCCTGTTCGTGTTTTCTGACAGAGGCTCCAGGTAAGACCATCATCCCCTGCTGCAGTGTAGAGCACATTCTTTATCTCTGGTCCTGTTTGGACAGGTCCCAGGGTCATGGCATGTAGAAGAACAGCAGAGGAGTAGGCCTGCATAGGATAGAGGAGTGCTGCAGATTCACTGGCATTCACTGACCCTGAAGAAGAACAAAGAGTTGTAAATAACTTCAGGAATTTGCCATGTGGCCGATGTTATGTCCGGGTACCAGGTGCCTCTGGTGGGAATGGATAGATAAGGCTTTATGTTAGTAGAGAGAGCACTTTGAGGTGCAAATTGTAGATCAATCAATAGATATCAGGATACTACATGTGTAACAAACCACACAATAAACAGATTCTGATTGTGCACAGCAATTGGGGTCCGTACCTTCATGTCTTCCATCATATGGTACTCCACGTGAGGCTTTCAAGAGAAAGTGAAGGACTCGGGAGATTTCTGCAACTCTGGGAAGACACCCCCCAATGAGCTGAACGGGAAGGTGAACAAAGACATATTCATCCTCGAGAAAAGATAATCGAGGACTGCGGACAGGGAACGAATTAAGATGGGTTAGTCAGCAACCAGATCCCAGCAGCTTCATCATGAGGTTTTGCTGCATATAGCGAGGGAACAGGGGTTCAAAATAAACCCCCAGAAATTGACTTTGTTATTACTATGGATACATCGTAACTGTCCATGGTATCCATAATCAGGGACTTATGAAGTTATGGAATGGCAAAAAGTGGATGACGAATTGACAAAGGCGCAGGTCGCCGGTCAAGATTTTTCACCTGATCATTTAATAACATGGAGAATGCTAATAACTGCCATGAGTGTATTATATACTCGCCCGACTAACTTGCTGATGCTATCTGATTCATGTCCTGTTGCTTGAGAAGCAGGGCAGTCTCAGAATGCTGGCGACCAGAAAAAGACCGAAATAAATCTCATGTTGTTTTCCACAGAAGGTGCGGGAGCCATAGCCAAGCCGCTTGTCCCTACCACGGAGGGTGCGGCCAACACAGCCAAACCGCTTTTTCATGATGCAGTAATACAGACTGGTCTTATTGATATACCTGCTGAAACAGAGAAAGACCCTGACAGGGTTAACTCCTGGCGGGATAAATTCCTGTAGCTTTCCACTGAAGCAGTGTGAACTTCTTCTGTCTTGTAAGTACAGATCTTGCTTTTAAAAAAAACAAGACACTGCCAAGGCCAACTAGGCAGCGAGGGGATTAACTTCTGTAAAAGTGGAGGCCTTGTTCTCAAAACAAGGCACTGCCAAGGCTAACTAGGCATCGGGGGAGTGCGAACACCTGCAAGGAGACAGGATGAGGCTGCCACAACCAGCAGATAAGGGAAAGATTATTGCAAGGGTCCAATTTTGCTCTGTAACAAGAGGATGAAGTCATCGAAAACAGGAGAGATAAAGAGTTCAAGTTTTGAGAAAGATTTCTTACTTCATCCAAAGACCCCCCCTACATCTCCGCCCAGACTCCGCCAGACTCCGCCTAGACTCCGCCTGTCATGAATATTATAATTACACATTGCAAACTTATGAATATGTATGTAATCTCCCCTATAAATACCCTAACCCTTTCCCCCGGGGCAGGAACTCTTTGTCCAGTGCGAGCTGGGAGTTCCCCGAATCTGAAAATAAACACCTTTGCTGTTTAAAGGCTCAAAACTCTGTCTCTAAACAGTTTTGCTGGCCTTTTTGGGCTTCATTTTGGCGACCCAGATGGGACTGGACTCCGTCGTGCCGTGATCCAAGGGGTCCAGGGATGCTTTTTGGGGCCCTCTGACGAATTCTGTTGGATAAGCCTCCCCTACTCCCTTGTCTCTACACGCCAATGGACACCAGACCTTCCTCATACTGAAAAGGTATTTATATATATATTTGTTTAGGTTTTGAGGCCTCTAGAATTTTTTGGGGGGGTTCGAGTCCCCCAGGATTTACAGGGATGCGGGGGATGCCCCCAGACTGGCAGGTTCGAGTCCAGGCCAGGTCTGAGTCCCTTTTCAGGGTTAAGCAGTTCGAGTCCGGTCAACTCTGATTCTCAAGGAGAAGGGTTCGAGTCCCTTTCGGGGTTTGAGTCCCCAGGAGAATTGTATGGTATTGATAACGGGCTTCTGTTAATGCTGTGATCGTTGATTCTGGGATCCCTCGCTTAAATGTTGATTGTTGATTGTGCTATTCTGTTGCGCCGCTTGTAAGTGATTTAAGTGTTTTGAGTGGTTACGCGTCCCTATCGAAGAAAAGTTTTATAGCTTTACCTTCGGGGAGGGTCGCTGGGGCTGCTGCGACACCGGCAGGTGTTCGCGGTCTATAGCGACATCTTGTGACCCTAGGCGGTAGAGCAACGTGTAAGTTTTGTGTAAATTTTACTTGTGCAAAATATGCGTGTGTGAATGAAAGTGAGTGACTGAGACGCAATATAATTGCGAAGCGAGTGCGGGGTCCTGATTTGTGTTTCCGTGTCACCCGCGAGGGGGCCGGCCAGAGACGGACGAAGCGATTGGTGTGAATTGTTGGTACGAATAAGCTAAGTAAAGTGTTGAAATCTGGAAAGAATTTGGTAACTTAGAAAGAGAGAGCCCCTCTTCAGTTGTAACATCTCGAGTGGGTATAATGGGGCCTGAACAAAGTAAGGAAATCAATACCAAAACCCCCTTGGGACTCATTTTAAAGCATTGGAAAGAACTAGGTAGAATTCCAGGGGGAAATATAAGGAAAAAGACACTTGTGAAATATTGCCAAGATTGGTGGCCTCTGTATAAACTAGATGATGGAAAAATGGCCACCAGGCAGAAATTTAAACTATAATACCATCCTATAACTTCTGATGTTTCTCTGTAGAATGGAAAAATGGGATGAAGCAATGTATGCAGACATTCTTTACCATAAGGGATATGCCGGAATGGCAAAAGATTGTGGAATAAATGTATCACCTCAAGATCCCTTTGTTTTAGCACTAGAATGGGATCAAAACAGAAAAAAAACCCCAGCAAGTTAAAGTAATGCTGTTGTGATGCTTGTAGCATAGGAAAACAATGCCTTAAGCTGAAAGGAAAAGACAATGAAACAGAAAGTGCCATTAGCCTCCAAGAATATCAGCCTTTTGCATCAGGATATGGAATACTGCTGCCAATATCACAACAGAAAGGCAGCAGTAGCTCCCTAGAATCGGGAGATGAAAGAGGAAATTTCCAACGAGCCAGAGCAGGCCCAAATCAATGTTCCTATTGTTGGCAAATAGGACACTGGTGACGAAATTGCCCTAAGCGAGACAAGGAACCTGGGGGGGCTACTGTTGCTCATAATGATGGTAACTGAAGGGGACCGGTGAGTCTTTCCCTAGCAGACCCACTGGTTAAAATAGAGCTAGGGGAAGGTAAAATGGAATTGGATTTTTTAATCGACACTGGGGCCACATATTCGGTTTTGAATCAAGAATTAATACCAAAGACTGATGAATTTGTACAAGTTATGGGGGCGATGGGCCAGCCAGAAAGGGCTTTCTTTTTGAAGCCTCTTAAATATAGAATTGGGAAACAGATGGGGATTCATCAATTTTTATATTTACCTAATTCTCCAAAACCTCTTCTAGGGAGAGATTTGTTAGAAAATTTAGGCACCGTGATAAGATTTGACAAAGAAAAGCTTGAATTCCAGGTAAACGAAGACCAACTGATAGCTGCCCTAAGTCTAACCATTAGTTGCGTTAAACCAGAACCTGGTAATCATAATATCAAACGAATCACAAATGAAGTATATTCGTGGGTCTGGGCAAGTGACGTACCTGGAAAATCAAGACAAGCTGCCCCCATCGTTATTGAATTGATACCAGGGGCTAAGCCAGTGAATAAAAGACAATATCCCCTGAGACTAGAGGATAGGAGAGGAATCGAGCCAATGATAGAGAGGTTTTAGAATTAGGGCTATTAATGGAATGTGAATCAGATTTCAACACCCCAATCTTACCAGTTAAAAAAACGAATGGGACTTATAGACTGGTACAGGATTTAAGAGCCGTAAATGAAATTACTAAGACTCTACATCCAGTAGTGGCTAACCCTTATATGCTCCTGACCAAACTGAAAGATAATATGATTTGGTTTACAGTGTTGGATTTGAAAAATGCATTTTTCTGCCTTACCCTAGCCCCAGAAAGCTGAAAGATTTTTACCTTCGAATGGGAGTTTGTTAATAAAGGGAGGAAGACACAGCTAACCTGGACAGTGTTACCTCAAGGTTACAAAAATAGCCCTACAATATTTGGAAATCAATTGGCTAAAGAAATAGAACAGTGGGAGTGACCACAGGGAGAGGGCACCCTTCTGCAATATGTGGATGACTTACTGATAGCAACTGAAACAGAGGAACGATGCGTTGAGTGGACAATCTCGTTGTTAAATTTCTTGGGTTTAAACGGTTATCGAGTCTCTCAACAGAAAGTACAGCTGGTGCAGGAAAAGGTGGTCTACCTGGGATACGAGATTTCTGGAGGACAGCGATCCCTGGGAACCTCTAGGAAAGAAGCCATCTGCTAGATGCCCAGGCCTGAAACGGTGAGAGACCTACGAGCCTTCTTAGGGATGACAGGTTGGTGTCGCCTGTGGATATACCAGTACTGGATACTTGCTAAACCCCTCTATGATTTGTTAAAACAATCTAAAATTATTCTAGTCTGGACTCCTGAAGCAGAAGCAGCCTTTAGAAGACTGAAACAAGAGCTGATGAAAGCTCCAGCATTGGGCTTGCCCGATGTAACAAAACCATTTTGGCTGTTCTCGCATGAGCGCCAGGGAATGGCCCTAGGAGTCTTAGCCCAACAATTGGGACCATACAAAAGAGCCATGGCTTACTTCTCTAAGCAACTAGATGAAGTAAGTAAAGGATGGCCCACATGCCTGAAGGCGGTAGCTGCAGTAATAATAAACATAGAAGAAGCTAGAAAGCTTAATATGGGCCAGAAAATGACTGTGTTAGTGTCCCACACCGTATCAGCGGTGCTGGAACAGAAAGGTGACCATTGGCTGTCACCCTCCCAGTTCCTGAAGTACCGGGCAATTTTAGCCGAATCAGATGATGTAACCATTCAAGTGACTAATGTTGTCAACCCAGCCTCATTTCTAGAAGGAAGAATACCAGCAGAACCAATTGAGCATGACTGTCTAGAAACCATCGAGGCAGTGTACTCCAGTTGCCCAGATCTCAAAGAAGAGCCACTTGAAGGAGCGGATGACTGGTTCTTGGATGGCAGTAGCTTCGTGAAGCAGGGGGTAAGAATGGCTGGTTACGCACTAACTACGACAGAACAGGTAATTGAATCGAATCCTTTACCTGCAGGAACCTCAGCGCAGAAGGCTGGACTGATAGCTCTTACCCAAGCCCTTGAGTTAGCAAGAGGGAAAAGAATTAACATAGGGACAGATTTGAAATATGCCTTCTCCGTCGTACATGCCCATGGGGCAATCTGGAAGGAGCGAGGACTGCTGGTTGCCCAAGGAAAAGCCATAAAACATGCAGAAGAAATCCTACAGTTGCTGGAGGCTGTTCAGCTCCCAACCAAGTCGCCATAATGCATTGCAAAGGGCACCAGAGAGGTAACACTGTTCCAGGAAAAAGGTAACAGAATAGCTGATGCAGAAGCTAAATTAGGTGCTGCAAGGACCAGGCATTTAGTAGCATTGACTCTGGTACCAGAAGAACTAGATACTAATTTTCGACCAGAGGACCAGGTATATGAAGAAATAAAGGTGAAATGTTAGATAATGGATGGGGTCAGCTAGTAACAGGACAACTAGTACTACCAGAAAAATCAGTATGGCAATTTGTAAAAACAGAACACAACAAGGCCCACTGGGGATTAGATCCTCTCTATCAGCATCTAAAAATTAGAATAGCAGGGCCAAAGCTATTCACAGCAGTGAAACAGGTCACATCCCAATAATCCAAACACGGGAACTAAAGTATGCCAGGGAGTAATAGACAGAGGGAAGTATGGCAGATTGATTTTTCTGAACTCCCAAGGAAAGGGGGGGTATAAGTACCTCTTGGTTCTGACAGATACATTTTCTGGGTGGCCTGAAGCATTCCCATGCAGAACAAACAAAGAAAGAGAAGTAACTAAAGTCTTGTTTAATGAAATCATGCCGAAGTTTGGAGTGCCTATGAGCATCTCCTCAGACAGAGGCTCGCACTTTTGTGCTAAAATTGTACGAGCAATAAGTAAGGCATTGCAAACGAAATGGCAATTGCACACGCCTTATAGACCTCAAGCTAGTGGATAAGTAGAAAAGATGAATCACCTTATTAAACAACAAGATTGCTAAAATATGCCAGGAAACCAACCTGCAGTGGTACCAGGCCTTACCTATTGCTCTAAATTAGGCTGAGAGTGAAGCCTCGTTCAAAAGAAAAATTGAGTCCGTTTGAAATCTTATATGGGAGACCTTATGCAATGCAGATTGTAAATAGTGAGGCTGTGGATCAGATAGATAATCAATATGTGTATGATTATGTTATACCTGTGGGGAAGTACTTTGATAAGAATGCCACAGTGGTAATGTATCACCAACCTAAACAGCCTGATTGCAAATTGTATCCTTTTAATCCTGGTGACTGGGTATGTGTTCAGAATCTTCTAGGAAAACCTCTTCAAGAGAAGTGGGAAGGACCCTTCCAAGTATTACTGACCACCTTCACTGCAATCCGAATTAAGGAATGGCCCACCTGGATCCACTATTCCCGAGTCAAGAAGGCCCCCGAGCTTTGCAACGAACAATCCTGAGGAACCCCGACACTATGAACTGGCGACCCTGAGTGTGTATGCTCGGACTTTGGATAAGTATAACCTTATCACAAAACCCTACCCAGAAATGGCCATGGTCAGGTATACGGATAATTAAAGAGAGACCATGGGTTGATACACCACTCAAGATATTAGACCCGGTGCCTGGCCTAGACATCTACGTCCTACGTAACCACCAGCCATATAAGCAAACGGACTGGGGTCAAGGCCAAGGCCTATTAGACTCTTTAATAGGGGAAGGAGGAGATGAAATCTGAATAGGGTGCAAAAGCATTAATGCGGAAGGACAGGAAAATGAACAGATCAGATTAACCGTAACTCCTTTGAAAAATGTATCACTTACATACAACCTGGGACCCGAAATGTGGGTCAAAAGTAAAAGATCAGCTCTTTGCACCTGGAAAGAGGACAAAGAAAAGAAAACAGACAAAACTGACAAAGCTGAGTGCAAAGTAAAAGTAATATTAGAACATCCGATTGCAGTCACATGCTTATGGTTTAGCAAGTACGGAGCTGCTTCTCACCAGTTTCTAATTAAACTCATTGAAAGAACTACTACTGAAGCACCCACACATTCAGCCAGGAAGAACAAATGCTGATTACACACGGCGAAAAGAAAAGGAATAAACCAAACACAAGGAGAACATAAATCCATTCTCCTATATTATTTACGAAGGAGAAGAAAGATGTCCATCCAGGATGTTCCCATATTTGGACTGGAGTTTTTGCAATTGTGGTTAATTCTTTGGCAAGGTTTTTCACCGCTTTACCATTATTATCTATTTTGAGACAGCAATTGGTGAGATTCAATTTTGCACACACTCCACCTTCAGAAGCTAAGAAATAATCCAGGGCCAGCCTATGTTGGTATACAGTGTCTCGTAACTGCGTAACTTCATCTGCTAACAAGGACAGAGCTTGGCTTGTACCATTGGCTACCAATTCCACAACAGCTTGGAGCCTAATAATTCTATTTAGGTTATCAATTGGATCTTGTGCCCCATTAATAATTTCATAAGGATTCCATGTTGCAGGGTCATAATACCTAATTATTCTTTCAGGTGTCCATTCAGTTCCTGTCCACTTTTGTGAGCCAGATTTTGCCACATCGAAATTCACGAAGGATCTCTTTGCTCTGGTCAGTTTTAGGTGCGGTGTGATTTCATTAGGCAATACTTTAAAATAAGGCCTGATTACCACCACATAGCATGTTCCTGCCCATTTCTGTGGAAGCTTACGATAGGCTTTATGCCCACAAATGAAATGGTGACCTTTGATTGCAAATAAGTCTCCTTGAAGGAAATTACTATCATAATAATAAGTTTCACTTTGGTGAGTGGGGGGGGGCACTGCATGGAAGAGATTTAAATCAGATCTTGTACACAGCCAAACTCCCTCCTCGGTTTTACATTTGAGTCATGTATTCTGAGGTCTGTCAGAATTATCCACTGAGGACCAATATTGCTTAAAAATAGCTGGACGTCCCGAGCGGTCCTGCCAAGCCAAACCATAATACATTTGGTTATGGCGTGGACTGTTACTTGTGCCACAAACCTCAGTCCTGTCCTTAGCCAAAGGGCGTGTCAAACAGTCTATGGTGGTGCAATTTCTATCCTCACAATGCCATCCCAGAACCAGGGTGTATTTGCATCTGGAGAAACCTAGAGTTTTTCAAGTACCTGATTTAATATCCTGATCCGTCAGCTTACGGCTGAGGCAAAATTCCCCTTCTGGGACATGATGAAGGTCCCAGGCAGGTGAATCATTTTCCCAAACAACAGGAGTTTTACTCATACGTGCTTTAGAATAGGGATGCAACATCCATTTAGGGTGGACAGGGTGTGCCATCCACGGCCATTGTGTGAATCCCTGATGTGAGCCACAGACCCAACAATTTTGCAAATCCAGGACTGTACTTATATTTTGTCCCAAATTGAGGAAAGAATTTTTATCCCAGGGTTCGTGAATCAATGTATTCCTTGGCATACCAATCAAATCAGATTCTGCGAAACCAACCAAACATGTTACAAGCAACAGCATTTCCGGAACAATTAGAAATAAAATCATGTTCTTATAAATCACTGCGTGTAAGCAAAAAAGGTGGCTAATCTTCCGGCTGTCATGTAGTAACTTCTTCGGCACCCAGTATCAGAGTAGCCAATTCTGAGACTGAGCCGGAGGGGGTTTCCTGTTTCCAAGAAACGCTGAAGCTGGTAAGCACATCTTCCTCTCACAATACACAAAACCTAATCACACAAAAGGACCAAAGAGACACATTCGTATCCAGAATACAAAGTAACCATTTACTGCACACAGACTATCCAGTTCGTACTAATCTTGTGTTGTTTGTCATTCATATCAGTTGCCACCCATGTGTTTGAATTCAGTGGATTCTGCAAAATTAATCTAAATTTACCTATGTTAGGTAAATTCACATAAGCAGTTTGTCCAGGTTGTAGGCCTTGTCTGAAATTCGTGGGAGGCTGCTTCTCAGTGTTGTTATCTTGATTAGGCGACAGGGGAAAGAATGCAGTCAGACATCCCTTTACACCCCACCTATTATTGACAGTAGTAACTGCATAATTAAGTCTGTCATGCCAATTACTCTCTTGAGGCCTAATGAGCCTTTTTAGCAACCCATTAGTCTGTTCTACAATTCCATTAGCCTGCGGATAGTAAGGGAATATGAAATGCCCAGTTAATATTTTCACTTTTTGCCCATTGCTGGACCAAGTGGGAAGTGAAATGAGTACCATTATCAGATTGTATACTGGTAGGCTTAGGCAAAATGCCAAAGACCTTTTTCAAGAAAGAAAGTGTATTTTCTCCATTTGCTTTTGCATAAGATTCAGCACAAGTTAATCCAGAGATAAATTCCACCATTACAATAACATATTGTTTGTTTCCTGACCTCCGGAAGGGTCCTATATAATCTATTTGCCAAATAGACCATAATGTTTTACCATCTCTGAGGTGTAAATTGTCAGCAGTCAGAGGATGTTCTCCCAACCGAATTTTACACAAATCATGAGCAGAAATGATTGTTTTACATTGCTCCCGTGTCACAGACCATCCACGTGATTGTGCCTCTTTATACAAATCAAAGATACCAGAATGACCCCTTTTGCAATGAAGCCATTCTAATAACTTTCCCCATTCTTGGATTTCACCTTGATTGAGAGCATCTCTGATTTCAATGACATTAATTCTTGCCAATTCATCAACTAGGTTATTGTATTTGCTTGCTTCATCTTTCAAATCGGATTGGTGAGAAGGTACCCATCCTACATGAAAATTAGGATTTCGTTTAGCAATTTGTAGGATTTCCTTCCATTTTTCTGTATGCCATACCGATACACGATTAATTTCCCAGTTATTAATTTCCCAAAAAGTTACCCATTCAAAACAGCCTTTAAATACAGCGAAAGAATCTGTATAGATATATACAGGTTCAGTAGTGGCTTTTTCTTTTACAAATACATTCAAAACAGCATCCAGTTTGCCTACTTGAGCACTTCCTTCATCTTGGTTAATTATTTGTTCCCCCGTGGAGGGTTTAATTGCAGCAGATTTTAAAAAACATGTTTTCCCTTGTCTTCTGGAAGAAGCATCTGTGAACCAGGCATTATGCATACTGCTTTCAAATTCTTGGGCTTCCTTAATAGGGCTAGGAGTTTTCATAATTAAATCTTTTTCATTCCTGGAGTCAAGGGGTTCCTGAATTTTTAACTGCTTTTCTGGCCCTTCAACAATTTGAAACAGCTTAGCAAAATATTCAATTTGACTGTACCATTTCCTGATCGTTCCTTTCTGAGAAATCCCATCAGGGGGCGGTTTCCCAGATAAGACCTGGTTAACCACTTTAAAGGGTCCTTGCAGGATTACCTGTTGTTTTTTAATTATCTTGCTTATCTCCTTCAGGGCAGTACTCACTGTGAGAAGGCCTTTTTCCAAAATAGCATATCTCTTTTCTGAATCTTTTAATGACTGTGAATAAAAAGAGATGGGCCTGGTGGTTCCAGATGGACCTTGTTGCCAGAAATGATAAGATAATGCACTGTTGGAAAAAACCCATTCAATTATTATCGGATCATCAGGGTGGAGAGGTCCCAGGGTCTGAAAGGTTTGTGCCTCTAGGAGTAGAAGCTTTAAAGCTTCCTCATGGTTGTGATTCCACTCCCAGTGGCGATGCTTTTTCAATAAATCATACAACGGCCTAGCTATTACTGACAGGTCTGGTATGTGCTTCCGCTAATACTGCAAAGTTCCCATAATTTCCTGTAGTTCCTTTTTATTTGTGGGTGCCTTTATTTCTCCCAGGTGAGAGAGAGTATCTTGCAGGATATTCCATGTCCCACCTTTCCATGTGATTCCTAGAAATTTTGTTTCTTGGGAGGGAGGTTGCCTTTTATCCTCAGGAATTTCTATTTGTAAGCTCATAAAGTGCCCAATTATGGCATCATAAGCTGCTCTCATGGCTTGCTCATTTTGACCACCTATCAGCACATCATCAATGTATTGATAGATTTTCACATCTGGGCTATTTTTAATTTCTGTAATACTTTCCAGCTCCTGCGATAGAGCATGGTGGGCAAGTGTGGGTGATTGTTTATAGCCCTGAGGTAACCTGGTGAAAGTATATTGTACTCCATTCCAAGTAAAAGCAAAATATTTTTGATCTTCAGGGTCAATTGGAATTTGGAAGAACATATCTTTCACATCGAGAGAGGCAAGCACTGGGTGTGCTGCCTCCTGGATTTCTAGCACCAGATCTGCAATGTTTGGGACAGCTGCAGTTAAATTTTCAGTATTAGCATTCAGTTTTCTATAATCTACCATCATTCTCCATTTGCCATTTGGTTTTCTTATGGGCCAAATCGGGGAATTATAAGGTGAATGACAAGGCACAATTATACCTTTCTGTTTCAGGTCAGAAATTACATCCCTGATACCTTCTCTTGCTGCTAAGGGAATAGGATACTGCTTAACATTCGTAATTTTGCTTTGGGGGAGGCGAGGGGAGGCTGTTAGCAGTCTAACTTTAAGACTGGGGGTGCCGAAATTCCAAAGGCGACCGTTTTCATTTCTCCACGACCTGCCAATCAATACATCCATTCCTAACAAATTGTAAGGAATGTAATCCACAATCATCTGGGTTTGGATTAACTCTTCGTCTCCCGGCAGCTTAAGGGAAACTTTAGCTGTCTTCTGCAACACAGGGGTTCCCAAAGCACCACTAACAAATATTGGTTTGAGTGAAGAATTAATACCACATTTTTTGGCTACATCAGATTTTAACGTGGAGATCTGTGCCCCCGTGTCTACTACAAATGTGACAGGGTAGCATTTTGGCCCAACAGCACATGTAAATTCCAAATCCCCATTTTTATTCAAGACCAATCTTAGCACATTTTGCCAGTCTTTTGGAGGGCTGGATATTTTAGGATTTGATTGTTCATAATTTTCAGAGCAGTAATTTTGATTTGAAGGGAGGGTTTCCCAAGGTTCATTCAGGGGGTTAGGAGATTTTACTGAACTGGGATCAGGACCTGTCTCCTCTCTCTGCCGTCTTTTTGCTTTCTTTTTAGTAGCAGAGAGAGGGCTTTCTAGTTTCCCGAATTATGGGAATTTCCCAATCTTTCTCCTGAATTTGACCTGACAGGCCATCCTCTACCAACGCTTGTAGATGGCCATAGGTAAAATTGTGAGTCAAAAGTGAAGGAGGGATGCCTTTTTGCTTAGCTTCCTCTTTAAGCTTTGCAAAAGGTCCCAATTCACATGGTGGTGAATTATTTCTGTCTCGATTGGGCCTATTTGGACGTGGAGTATTATTATTAGTATTATTATTATAATTATTATTATTATTATTTCTGTTGTTATTATTTCTTCGTCTGCCTCCTCTATTTGCAACTGTCCAGTCACCCCGTGATTCCTCCTGCTGGTGGGGAGGAATTTGGGGAGGTCTGGCAGCTGCAGCGGCATACGTCAATTTTTGATTACAATTATAATTTTCTGGGGTTTGAAGAATTCTTACAGATGCAGACTCAGCTTCAGGTGCCACATATTTGTGTCCAAATTCTGTCAATTCAGTAAGTAGATCGGACCACATATATTCCGAACCTAATAGAGAATTTCTATTTGAATTTTCAATTCTAGCCTTGATCTGTAGGGCTAGATTTTGCAGTTGCGTAGGTAGCCCTCTGATGAGAATATCCATCTTCTCAGGTTTTACCTTTAGCATAAGTGGGTCCTCCTGGTTAATCACCAGAGCATGGTCATAAATCATTTGGATCACACTGGCTTTATGAACATTGTCCAGTAGCTGGGTGAGACCCCCTCGCAATACATGGGGTTCTCCCCTAGCTATGGGGTCAGTGAAGCCCACATTATAAGCAGCTCGTTGGGTCAGGGACCATGGAGCTCTGGAATTACCAGTAATCAACATAAGCCCAGGACCCCAGTAGCCTGATGCTTCTTTTTCTGATAATAAAAAGTGGTCTCCACCCGAAGATGAAACCCTTACCACATAGTCTATATCAGTTTCCAAAGGTAATCTGCCAAATTGTCTCTTTAATTGGCTCAGTTCCAGAGGAGAGTATGGAAATTCTTTATGAGTAATTAGTTCTCGTCCTGTATCTAATTCACGTGTGCGTTCTGCTCTTATTACAGGATGCAGACGCTTATGTGTTATAGGCATGCTTTCATCTTCTGAACTATCAGAAGTCTCATGACAGGAGGAAGATTGAGTAGAGGACTTCTCGCTCATCACAGCGAGCTGCTGGACCTTTTCCTCCAATTTATCAAATTTTTTAGCTCCAGTTCTTATAAATGTGCTGACCCATTTGCGTAATTCAGCCATTTCTCCCTCGGGTGGGTTAACAGCCTGAGGGGGAGTGCCTGCTTGTGCGTGTGCAGCTTTCAGCTGCGGTTTTGATTTTAAAATGGAGGGTCTGCCCCTCTTTTTAGGTGCAAAATGCACAGTTTTTCTGAGGGGTTTTTCAGGAGATACATGTTCCCCATCGTCCGCTGTATATTCAGACGCAGATGTAGTGCCTTCCAGCATTGGGCCAGGGTCAGTACTGATTTCAGAATTTGGCTCAGCTTCGTCAATATTTCTTAGGAGGTCCCCGAATTCTACAAACATGCCACTTTCAAGATTTTCCAATCTTTGGCGCATTTCTTCTTTCTCCTGCCAAATTATAGCAGCCAGGATAAAGAAGGCACGAGCACTGAAAAAGTCTACCCCATGGTTTTTCTCTGTTTTTTTGCAATCTTTGTCCAGAGCAGAAGGATTGTCTAAAATTTTTACAGATTTAGCAAGGGCGGTAAAGTCACCACTCTTATAACTTGTGTAAATTAAATCATAAAGAGTATCCTTCGGGGTATAGTTATGAGTTGTTAGGTGGTCCCAGAAGGGGCGAACGAGAGCATATTCACGGAATTCTTCCTCCTTATAGAGGGAAACAGTCTGGTTTTTACCTCCACTGGATTTGGCAGAACAAGCTATGGCCTCCATTTGTTTTTACTTTGACTTTAAGTTATTTTAAATTTCTTTAAAAGTTAGTTTTCAATTCAGGCGTCAGACTAAACGTAGGCTCTGATATTGTTCCTCGATTTTATCCTGTCCGTGACGCCAATAAATATGTCGTGATCCGCTTATTATTTTATATATTGATTATGAGGATAAATCAGCCACTAACTATAGACGACGCTTGAATTTACAAAAATAACAAGACTGTTGGATTTAAAATTAGTTACAAGGGTTTATTTTTAAAAACAGGAAAGCCTGTTTACTGGCTAAAAGGCCTTTGCATAAAGTAATCACCTTAACGCAAGGGTCGTTAGAGTAAAAGAGGGGAGAACAAAAAAAGAAGTTATCACCATCTGTGTGACCTGGCCTTGGGCTGGGGTTGCTCCTGGTTCTCCGCTGTTCGAGCACTCTGCTGTGTCTTTCCGTAGCTGGAAGCCAAGGTGCTGAGAGGAGGGGGCGTCTGGACGAAGAAGCCGCATTTTCCTTTTTTCCTAGGGTTTTTTATACCCCAAAAGAAAGAGGGGTCCCTTCACTGAATAAGGCCCTGATACATACAAATCTCCAGGCTTCCGGGGTTGAGTCATCCTTATCTTTTGTTTCCTGGCGTCCTGCTAGTTTTGGTCGACCTGATAAGTAATCTTATCTTCTAGGTGTCTGTCAGGCATATATTGAGGTAAACATATGGTAATTACAAGCAGGATGAAGGAAAGAGGAAAAAAAACTGATTCAAGAGATATTTTATATTTTCAGTTCCACGTGTATCCCACAAATGGATTCTGTCCCTTTCTGATTTTATGGCATTAGGGTGCACTGTGCACCACTGTCCACCAAGGCTTTATACTTTTGTGGCTCTAATGTGCCAGGCCATCGAATCCACACAGTTCAATAAGTTCAGTTATACCTCTCCTCCACCGGTCTGGAGGCAGGGCACCTCTAAGCTTGAGCACATTCAGACCTGTCAGAAAGTGGTTACTGGGGCTTGCATCCCCATTACTCATATCTGATGTGCAGGGATCTTGAGTCACCAGCATATTCGTATTGGGTAACTCCAAACTGGACACTTGAGCAGCCATCTTTTTAGAAGGACCGCTTTTTGCATTCGCCTTACTCAGCAACTTACATACTCGTTCTTATAGGACAACAGTAGGTTTCTGATCCCACTTTTTCATGTCCTCTCCACACACACTCAGGAGTGTCCATAGAATTCCTCTTATAAAATTCTGTTTCTCTCGATTCCCATAGGAGGGCATTTCCTCTTAATGGCTACAATGTGTCATCCTCCTCTTATTTGAGGAAAAAGTGGTAAACACAGTTTCTGAGCTGTTCCCTTTACAGCTTAGACCCAGGGCAGATGAGGAGCCATGACAGCATCTTCATATTCTTGCTCTGTTTTACTCACATCACCCACAATTCCATCCATATCTCCAGGAACACAGAACATTACTGATAGTGTACGGTTAAAAGGCATTGGTGCAGCATGCACAAACCTTTGCCTCATAGGCTTAGGGCATGGCATGTGATAAGGATCTTCAATGTCATCACCATTATAGATCAGATCTCATACAGCTGTTGGGAGACAAACCTTTCTTTAGGGATCAGCGCCTCGAGGTCTAACTAGGTGTTGCAATAGAGACTCGTGAGCTGTGCTCTAAGTCTATCACTCACATAGTGGAACTAGCCTCAATCAGTCTGTTGCTCAAAGAGTTACTGGCCTCTCTCTTGACTAGCCCAAGAGTGAGCTAGTCTGTGGGTGTGAGCCTCACCTTTTATTGGCCCCCTGGTCCTGCGCATGCTCAATAGGGGGCTTGCCCTAACTAGGCACAGGTGGACTTGATACCAGCTCACACCCACTCCTCGGTAATTAGAGGCATCTGGTTGCTTTATTCCACTACATACAGCCAATTCTTCCAGATATCTGATAGCTTTTTCAAGTCTGGCT
The DNA here is from genome assembly GCF_003957555.1 of Calypte anna. Taxonomy (NCBI): domain Eukaryota; kingdom Metazoa; phylum Chordata; class Aves; order Apodiformes; family Trochilidae; genus Calypte; species Calypte anna. The sequence continues at coordinate 20,849,362 of NC_044276.1, forward strand.
GCTTTTACCTGTGGGTAGTCTATTCCCTCTTTATAGGGATATCTCTCCCTTACAGCTGACAAGAGTCGTATCCATAGGCTGGTGGTTCCAGCCTTTTCCCCAGATGCCCGATCAATACCTGTATCTTTGGCCAGGTATCCCAACTGCCTGGCTTCTCTCTGAATTAATATTATGGTAGCAGCCCCTTCATTCCACCATCGGAGTAACCAAGTGAGAAGTGGTTCACTTGAAAAATGGCTGAAGTCTTTTCTCAGAATACGCAAGTCCCTCATGGAATAGGACTGAGCATATTGTTCTGAGTCTGAGTCCTCCTCAGCTGACTCTGCATTAGACTCTGCTTTAGCTGCTCTACAAGGAGAGGCAGTGTCCTCTATTTCCTCTATCACCTGGTCATCTTGTGCAGACTTTGAAGGGTTAAGGCTAATTTCTGATCTCCATTGTTTTACTTTTCTCCTAGTCCCAGGGTCAACTAGTAGCTGTGTGGGCTGAGGGGGAGAGGCTGAGGCATCTGCAGCAGTGGCGGCAGCAGGGCTTGCTTTCTGAGCAGCAGCAGTGTCTGTGGGAGTAGACACAGCAACTGGAGCTGTAGCAGATATGCTGGCAATGCTCACCAGCCTTATCTGAGTTGTGCCCTTGCGTGAGGGGGGGCGAGAAGCGGCTGTGGAGGCAGGAGTGGGGGTGCTCTCTGTATCAGGGGCAGCTCTCACTCTCTGCAGCAACTCTCAGCCTCCGAAAAGGCATACTCATTCTCATGACTGTGGTTCTTCTCTTACTCCTCACCAATATATGAGAAAAACTAACAACACCCCCCCCAGAAGATTAAAAAATCACAGAATCATAGAATCATAGAATCCTAGGGGTTAGAAGGGACCTCGAAAGATCATCTAGTCCAACCCCCCCTGCCAGAGCAGGGCCACCTAGAGTACATCGTGCAGGAACGTGTCCAAGCGGGTTTTGAATGTCTCCAGTGAAGGAGACTCCACGACCCCCCTGGGCAGCCTGTTCCAGGGCTCTGTCACCCTTACAGTAAAAAAATTTTTTCGAATATTCAACTTGAACCTCCTGTGCTCCAATTTACACCCATTACCCCTTGTCCTATCACTGGTCATCACTGAGAAAAGCCTAACTCCATCTCCCTGACACTCATTCAAAAATGAAATGCTACTGCTACTAAAATCTGGTGGAGTCAGCCTGAAATAAGATGAAGTGGTACAATCTCCCAAACCAAAACTGCAAGTGTTTAACCAACACTTGGTTAAACCAACCAAGTTTTTACCTCTGTATGAAACACCAGTGCACCATGCACCACGCACCACAATATACATCAATATTGAGGACCATATTGCAAGGATGGTTCTGAAGCATCTCTTACAAAAAATAAACCACATAGTAACACTAATCCCAGCTGCAAAAACACATATCACATACCCTGAATACCAAAGGTACAGACGGCACGATTGGCTTAATCTTCAAACCTGTGAAATTTCCAAAGAAAGAGGTCTGATTCCTGCTCAGCAAAGCCATATTGGTATCCTCTCACTGTAGTTGGAATTCAAACTATTCAGGCAAATTAATTGAAATTTGAGCTGGGCTCAACCTAATTAGCTCGGTCCCCACGTTGATCGCCAATAAATCTGTCACGGTTAAACAGTGTCTCAGCAATTAAACCGAATAACAGATGCTGTTACAATCCAAGCTATTATTTTATATTTTGATTGTAAGGAAAAATCGGCCACTATTCATAGATATCACAAGATTTAAAAAAAATAGTCTTTATGATTTAAGTATATTACAAATATTTATTTCAGTGAAAGGAGACAATAACACTGATAAAGGAAGTAGAGAGAATAAGGAAGAGAGACATGGGTTGGAACCACATGGGTTGGACACCACCCATGACCGTTCACCAGCCAGATTTAGTTCCATTCACTACTACTCTTTCAATCCGACCATCCAGACAATTTTTTAACCAATGCAGGTTATATTTATCCAAGCTTAGTGCCTTAAGTTTCTGAAGAAGAATGCTGTGGGAGACAGTGTCAAAAGCTTTAGTGAAATCCAGATAGACAATGTCCACAGCTCTTCCTTCATCCACTAGGTGAGTCATCTTGTTTGTGGAAGGAGATAAGGTTAGTGAGACAGGACCTACCTTTCATAAACCCGTGCTGACTGGGCCTGATCACCTGCTTGTCTTGTATGTACCATGTGATGGTACTTAAGATGACCTACTCCATAACCTTTCCTGCCACCGAGGTCAAACTGACAGGTCTATAGTTCCCCGGATTATCCTTTTGGCCCTTCTTGTTGATGGGCGTTACATTTGCTAGTTTCTAATCAACTGGGACATCCCCAGTTTGCCAGGACTGTTGATAAATAATGGAGAGTGGCTTGGTGAGCACTTCTGCAAACTCCTTTAGTACCCTTGGGTGGATCCCATCCAGTCCCATAGACTTGTGCACATCCATGCAGCACAACAGGGCACTGATCATTTCCTCCCAGACTATGGGGGCTTGATTCTGCTCCCCATCTTGGTCTTCCAATTCAGGGAGCTGTGCCCTCAGGGAGTAATTGGTATGGACAAAGACTGACGTGAAATAAGAACTCAGCAGTTCAGCCTTTTCCTTGTCCATGGTCACAAGTTTCCCTCCCATGTAAAGGAGAGGGAGGAGATTCTCCCTAGCTCTTCTTTTGCTATTTATGTATTTATAGAAACTCTTCTTTTATCTTTAATTATACTGGCCAGATTTAATTCAAGCTGAGCGTTGGCCTCTCTAATTTTCTTCCCACATATCTTTGCAGTAACTTTGTAATCTTCCCAATTTTCCTACCCTTCCTTCCATAGCCAATAGACTCACTTTTTTCCCTGAGTTCTGCTCAAAGCTCCTTGTTTAGCCAGGCTGGTCTTGTACCATGATAGCTCATTTTCAGATGTGCAGGTACAGTTTGTTCCTGTGCCTTAAGGATTTACCTCTTGAGGACTGTCCAGCCTTCCTGGACTCCTTTGTCCTTGGGGACTATATCACACGAGATACCACTGAGCAATCTCCTAAACTTATCAAAGTCTGCCCTCCGAAAGTCCAGGGAGGAAGTTCTATTGACCTCCCTCCTTACTTCCCCAAGAACTGAAAACTCAACTATCTCATGGTCACTTTGTCCAAGACAACCACCAACCTTTACATCTCCCAGATGATTAATTAATGTGCTGTAATTATGTGTGCACATAATTAGAAAAGGAATATACGTACATTTTGACAGTTAATAACCCCCGTGCTCTCCAGAATACTGTCAGATACAGCGTTAAACTAAGTGTGGCATCACCTGTAAAACTAGAAGATTTTTTTTTTTAACAATTAGCTGGTGATGTAAACACTTTGAAAATATGAAATATGTATCTCAAAATAGCATTTTTCTACTCTTTTAAAAATATATCAAACATATTCTCAATTAACAGATTTTTACCCCAAACCTAACTAGCTTCTGTTTTGTATCATGCCTGACAGGGACCTAAAGATAAGACTGCTAATCAGAAGGTCCCCTGGTACGCTGTCAAGACAAAGACAATAAATTTAGCAAGTTAAAAAGGACTGAAGGATTACAATAATTTAAAGAGAAGTTCTCAGGATGGCAAATCTTTGCCAGTGTGTGCTAGTGATTTATGAAAAGAGAGAACCCCTTTTTGCTGTATAAAAACTCTAAGAGAAAAGGAGAAGATGCGGCTCTCTCTTCCCCCCTCCCCTTCTTCTCTCGCTACTTCGGCTTCAGCTACGGGACAGCACCAGCAGAGGAAAAAAAGCGGAGAACATCGGCGGGTCCTATGCCACCGCCCCCCCCAGCCAGAGGCCAGGGCCGACGGAAGGGTGATAAAACTTAATTGATCTCTTGCTTTCTTTCCTTTTCTTAACAACTCTCTCCTCAAAGTGACTAATTTATGTAAAATCTCTTATAAACTTGTTTTTTCTTTTAATGGTGGCATTATTGTCTCCTTTCCCTGAAATAAATCTTTGTAACTTGCTTAAATCATAAAGCCTGTTCTTTTTGTGAATTCATGTGATGTCTATGGGTAGTGGCTGATTTTTCCTCACAATCAAAATATAAAATAATAGCTTGGATCGTAACAGCTGGTTTTGTGTTTTCCTTTCATTTCTAACCAGCTAGCTTTCCTTTTAATGTGGCTTTGTCTTTGACTGCTAATGCTTCCCAAACGGTTTGTTTTTTTGTTTTTGCAGTGAGTAGAAGTCTAAAAGCATTCATGTATTATCTCAGAAGTAGGAGATAAAAATTACTCAACTATTTATACTAGAGTGTTAGTGATAGGTTATTAACAATGGAAGTGTCTATGTGCGGTCAAATAGGAATTAGGGCAGGTGCAGTGGGATAGGAGGGTTGAAGACTAGGGCAGCTGACCCAAGCTGGTCAACCAAATTATTCCATACCATAAATATCATGCTCACTATATTTTGGGAAGTTTGCAGGGTTGCTTCTTTTCCCTCTACTGTGTCTGCCTTCATGAGGGGGTCTGTCATCCCAGCTGTCATCCCATGCACTCTGCACTGGGTTAGGAACTGGCTGGACGGCTGGGCCCAGAGAGTGGTGGTTAACAGTGCTGCATCCAGTTAGTGGCTGGTCACTAGTGGTGTCCCCCAGGGTTCAGTGTTGGGCCTAGTTCTGTTTAATATCTTTATTGATGATTTACATGAGGGGACTGAGTCCACCATCAGCAAATTTGCAGATGACACTAAGCTGGAGGGGAGTGTCGATCAACTGGAAGGCAGGAGGGCTCTGCAGAGGGACCTGGACAGACTGGAGAGTTGGGCTGATTCCAGCGGGATGAGGTTCAACAAGGCCAAGTGCCGGATCCTGCACTTTGGCCACAACAACCCCATGCAGCGCTACAGGCTGGGGACAGAGTGGTTGGAGAGCAGCCAGACAGAAAGGGATCTGGGAGTCTGGATTGACAGGAAGCTGAACATGAGCCAGCAGTGTGCCCAGGTGGCCAAGAAGGCCAATGGCATCCTGGTCTGTATCAGGAACAGCTTGGCCAGCAGGTCCAAGGAAGTGATTCTGCCCCTGTACTCAGCACTGGTGAGGCCACACCTTGAGTACTGTGTCCAGTTCTGGGCCCCTCAGTTCAGGAAGGATATCGAGGCCCTGGAGCAGGTCCAAAGGAGGGCAACCAGGCTGGTGAAGGGACTCGAGCACAGACCCTATGAGGTGAGGCTGAGGGAGCTGGGCTGTTCAGCATGGATTAAAGGAGGCTCAGGGGAGACCTCATTGCTGTCTACAACTATCTGAAAGGAGGTTGTAGCCAGGTGGGGGTCGGTCTTTTTTCCCAGGCAACTATCAGCAAGACAAGAGGGCATGGTCTCAAGTTGTGCCAGTGGAGGTTTAGGTTAGATATTAGGAAAAAATTTTTTACAGAGAGAGTGATCAGACATTGGAATGGGCTGCCCTGGGAGGAAGTGGCTTCTCCATCCCTGGAGATATTTAAAAAGAGACTGGATGTGGCACTTAGTGCCATGGTCTAGTAACCGTGGCGGTAGTGGAGTGAGGGTTGGACTCGATGATCTCTGAGGTCCCTTCCAACCCAGCTGATTCTATGATTCTATGATTCTATGATGTGTGAGGCCTACTCCTCCACTTACTGTGACCATCAGGAGCTGTCAGTTAAAAACTGCCCCACACCTTCCCCAAAGTAAAATTACAAATGTTAAACAGTATTCTATTCCCATAGCAGCAAAAGAAGGTATCAGAGAAGTAATTTCTGACCTGAAACAAAGAGGTATCATTGTGCCTTGCCATTCACCTTACAATTCCCCGATTTGGCCCATAAGAAAACCAAATGGTAAGTGGAGAATGACCATAGATTATAGAAAACTGAATGCTGGTCCTGAGAAATTAACTGCAGCTGTTCCGAACATTGCAGATCTGGTGCTAGAAATCCAGAAAGCAGTACACCCAGTGCTTGCTTCTCTTGATGTGAAAGATATGTTTTTCCGAATTCCCATTGATTCCGAGGATCAAAAATATTTTGCTTTTACTTGGAATGGAATACAGTATACTTTCACCAGGTTACCTCAGGGCTACAAACACTCACCCACGCTTGCCCACCATGCTCTATCACAGGAGCTGGAAAATATTACAGAAATTAAAAATAGCCCAGATGTGAAAATCTATCAATACATTGATGATGTACTGATAGGTGGTCAAAATGAGCAAGCAGTGAGAGCAGCTTATGATGCCATAATTGGGCACTTTATGAGCTTACAAATAGAAATTCCTGAGGATAAAAGGCAACCTCCCTTCCAAGAAACAAAATTTCTAGGAATCTCTCTCACCTAGGAGAAATAAAGGCACCCACAAATAAAAAGGAATTACAAGAAATTATGGGAACTTTGCAATATTGGCGGAAGCACATTCATGACCTGTCAATCATTGCTAGGCCATTACACGACTTGTTAAAGAAACACAGACACTGGGAGTGGAATCAAAATCATGATGAGTCATTAAAACTCTTACTCCTAGAGGCAGAGACCTTTCAAACCCTGGGACCTCTTCACCCAGAGGACCCAATAACAACCGAATGGGGTTTTTCCTCCAGTGCTTTATCATATCACTTTTGGCAATGGGGTCCAGCTGGAGCCACAAGACCCATATCTTCTTAGTCATTAAAGGACTCAGAGAAACAGTGGGTATTCAGTCCTGGAAAAGGGTCTGCTCACAGTCAGCACAGCACTTAAGGAGATAAGCAAGGTAATTAAAAAACAAAAGGTAATCCTGCAAGGGCCTTTTAAGGTTATTAACCAGGTACTGTCCGGAAAGCCACCTCCTGAAGGAATTTCTCAGAAAGGAACAATTAGAAAATGGTATAGCCAAATTTAATACTTTTCTGAACTTTTCCAAATTGAAGAAGGCCCAGATAAACAACTGAAAATTCAGGAACTGTGGAGGCGGGCTTGCGGAGCAAAGAGACGACTCATTATGAGTTAGCAACAAAGCTCAGTTTTATTAAGCAAAGTGTTACATTTATATGGTCTTGGCATCTTCATGGCTCATGTTGATTGGCTGCGTGTTGCTGTCCACACACCTGTTGTCACGTTGCGATAGGGTACTGCTTACTGTACTTGTCCTGCTTTGTTGATCACAGGCATCCTATTTACAACTTTTTATCTGCCGTAACTTTCTTCTTCTCAGGGGCTCAGAACTGGTTAAATACAAATGTTTATGTGCTGTCTATGCGATGCTTTCCCATCCTTTCTTCTTTTTTGCTGCCAACTCCCTTATCTTTTGCACATAGCTGATCTTTTAATAACCTTGCAGCTGGGCCTCAAGGCCCTTAGCTCATTCTGGCTAATGTAGTCAGGATTGCTCACATGTCCGTTTTCTTCCAAAAACTCCCAACAAGGAACCAATTGGATCTACAAATGAAAAAGATTTAATAATGAAAACTCCTAGCCCTATTAAAGAAGCCCCAGAGTACAACAGTGATATGAATGCAGCCTGGTTCACAGATGCTTCTTCCTGAAGGGAAGGAAAAGTATGTTTTTTTAAGTCTGCTGCAATTAAACCTTCCACAGGTGAACAAATAATAAATCAAGATGCAGGAAGTGCACAAGCAGGCAAACTGGATGCTGTTTTGAATGTATTTGTAAAAGAAAAAGCCACTAAGGAACCTGTATATATCTAAACAGATCCTTTTGCTGTCTTTAAAGGCTGTGTAGAATGGGTGACATTTTGGGAAAATAATAACTGGGAAATTAATAGAGTACCTGTATGGCGTACAGAGAAGTGGAAGGAAATACTACAAATTGCTAAAAAAAATCTCAATTTTCATGTAGGCTGGATACCCTCTCATCAATCCAGTTTAAAAGATGAAGCCAGCAAATATAATAACCAAGTTGATGCATTAGCAAGAATTAATGTCATTGAAATCAGAGATGCTCTCAATCAAGGTACAGTCCAAGAATGGGGAAAATTACTAGAATGGCTTCATTGCAAAAGAGGTCATTCGGGTATTTTTGATTTGTATAAAGAGGCACAATCTTGTGGTTGGTCTGTATCACGAGAACAATGTAAAACAATCATTTCTGCTCGTGATTTGTGTAAAATTCGGTTGGGAGAACATCCTCTGACTGCTGACAATTTACACCTCAGAGATGGTAAAACATTATGGTCTACTTGGCAAATAGATTATATAGGACCCTTCTGGAGGTCAGGAAATAAACAATATGTTATTGTAATTGTGGAAGTTATCTCTGGATTAACTTGTGCTGAAGCTTATGCAAAATACGCTTTCTTTCCTGAAAAAGGTTTTTGGAGTTTTGCCTAAACCTACCAGTATTCAGTCTGATAATGGTACTCATTTCACTTCCCACCTGGTCCAGCAATGGGCAAAGAGTGAAAATATTAACCTGACATTTCATATTCCCTATCATCCACAGGCAAATGGCATTTTTGAACAAACAAATGGGTTACTTAAAAAACTCATTAGACCTCACGAAGGTAAATGGGATGAGAGGCTCAATTATGCTATTGCCATGGTCAATAATAGGTGGGGTGTAAACGGTTGTCCCAGAATGACAGCATTCTTTCCCCTGTCGCCTATTCAAGATAACAACACTGAGAAGAAGCCTCCCAGAAACTTCAGAGGAATTTTGCAGCCTGGCCAAACTGTTTGTGTGAATTTACCTAACACAGGTAGAATTAAACTCATTTTGCAAAATCCACTGAATTCAAACACATGGGTGGCAACTGACATGAATGATAAACAGCACAAAATTAGCACAGACTGGATAATCTGTGTGGAATAAGGTTTATCTTTTACCCTGTGTACTGTAAAGCAATGTTTTCTTTTAGGTCGTTTGTGTAACTAGGTTTTGTGTATTGGGACAGAACGAGGATGAATTGATGTGATTACAGGCTTTGGCGTATCTCAGAAACAAGGAACCCCTTTGAGTTCAGTTTCAGAACTGGCTACTCTGCTACTGGACACTGAAGATGGTTACTGAGTGACAGCCGAGAGCCTAGCCAGCTTTAGGCTTAAGCAAAGTGACTTGTAAGATCATGGTTCCTTTTATGATTTTTCCGAAATTGCTGTTACTTGTAACATGTTTTATTGGTTGTGCAAAACCTGATTTGTTTGGTATGCCAAGGAATACACTGGTTCACGAACCATGGGAAAAAAATTCTTTCCTTAATTTGGGACAAAATATAAGTACAGTCTTGGATTTATAGGATTGTTGGGTCTGTGGATCACATCAGGGGTTCACACAATGGCCATGGATGGCACAGCCTTTCCATCCTTAATGATGCTGCACCCCACCTCTAAAGCGTGTATGAGCAAAAGTCCTGTTGCATGGGAGAACGATTCACCTTCCTGGGACCTTCATCATGTCCCAGAGGGGGAATTTTGTCTTAAACAAAAGCTAACTGATAGAGAAATTAAAACAGGTACTTGAAAAGTTCTAGGTTTTTCAAAATGCAAATACACCCTGGTTATGGGATGGCATTGTGTCCATATGAATTGCAGTACCATAGACTGCTCAAAACACCCTTTGACTAAGTATATGAAAGAGATTTGTGGAACGAGTGACAGTCCACAGCATCAACAAATGTATTATTGTTTGGCTTGGCAGGACCACTTAGGACGTCCGGCTATTTTTAAGCAACACTGTAGCAGACAAACCTTTCTTGGGGCACGGCACTTCGAAGTCAAACAGGTGTTCTGCCCAAGGTGCATAAACAGTGCTTCTCTGTTGCTGCCTTTAGACTTGGCTAGCCTTGTTTGGTGTTTCTGCTCCAGACTCAGCTAACCTCCTCTGGCTGCTCAAGAGTGAGCTGAGTATGCATTCAGAAGCTCACCTTTTATTGGTCGCCCAATCCTGCTCATGCGCAGCTGGGGTAAGCCCTAATTGGGCACAGGTGGGCTTAACACAAGCTCATGCCTCCCACCTTGTAATTAACAACACCTGATTGCCTCATTTCACTACACAATATTGGTCCTCAATTGATAATTCTGACATGCCCCAGAATGCACGACTCAAATGTAAGGCCAAGGATGGAGTATGGCTGTGTAAACGATCTGACTTAAATCTTATCCATGGAGTAACACCCCCCACTCGCCAGAGTGAGATATATTATTATGATAATAGTTTCCTTCATGGAGAACTATTTGCAATTACAGGTCACTATTTCATTTGTGGACATAAAGCCTATCATAAGCTTCCACAGAAATGGGCGGGAACATGTTATGTGGGGGTAATCAGGCCTTATTTTAAAGTATTGCCCAATGAAATTACACCACACCTAAAACTGACCAGAGCAAGGAGGTCCATCATAAATTTCGATGTGGCAAAATCTGGTTCACAAAATTGGAAAGGAGATGAATGGCCTCCTGAAAGAATAATTAAGTATTATGACCCTGCAACATGGAATCTCTATGAAATTATTAATGGAGCACGTGACCCAATTTATAATCTAAATAGAATTATTAGGCTACAAGTGGTTGTGGAATTGGTAGCTAACGACACCAGCCAAGCCCTGTCCTTGTTAGCAGATGAAGTAACCCAGTTATGAGATGCTGTATACCAACATAGGCTGGCCCTGGATTATCTTTTAGCTTTCGAGGGAGGAGTGTGTGCTAAATTGAATCTGACCAATTGCTGTCTCAAAATAAATGATAATGGTAAAGTGGTGAAAAACATTGCTAAAGAATTAACCCCACTAGCAAAAACTCCAGTCCAAACATGGGAATCTCCCAGGTGGACTTCTTTATTTTCCTTCTTAAATAGTATAGGAGAATGGATTTATGTTCTGCTTGTGTTTGGCTTATTCCTTCTTTTCTCACCGTGTGTAATCAGCATTTGTTCTACCTGGGTGAATGGTGTCTGGGTGAGACGAATTCAGCAAACATTCTCCCCTGACCAGGTTGACTCAAATACAGATAAGAAATGCCCCAGTGTCATGACCCAGGTGTGAGGAAAATTGATCCTGTAAAACTTCAACGTTTTACCTTTCTTTAATTTGTATGTGTATGAAATGGGCCTATGTTATATACTTGTGATTATTTAATTGTATCTTATTTTATAATTATTATAATTCTTATAATTGTTATTACTATTGCTATTGTTATTGTTAGTTCTCATATATAAGCATCTTCTTCTAAATTAATTGCTAAGATTCTGTAAACGTCAATATTTTCCTTTTCTTTCTATACATGTTGTAAATGTCACTATCTGAGACAATTGCTTTGTACATGCACATACCTTACTCCTATTAAGTTGATCCTTTGTAACCTTTCATATATGCTCTCTGCTACCTTTTAGACTTTATGTGTTTGCAATATATCTCGATACATTGTTGCAAAAACTTCCCAATGCTGGTGCAAGGAAAAAACAACACCAACCCAAATATATGTATATATATATGTATATGTTTATCCCAAAAACACACTCCTCTAGCCTCAAAACCCACGGGGTGAGGTGATGTGATAGGGTGAGGTATATACGATGTGGCAAATGTGTGGTACAACAGACAGTTTACCACCCCCCCCCAAACACATGAAACACATGTTAAAAATATACTGGCTTTTGAGCCAGGTAAGACGTGCAGTGGGAAGAACTGTGCCAGGCAGGGCGCAGTTCCTGGTTGCTCCTTAATGGAAACCTCGGAGATGGAATCGGCCTGCTAAAAAAGCAGAGATTACAAAAAGAGCCACATGACACAAGATAACCACACAAAATGGGATATATTTATATAAATATTTAAATACATATAAAAAATGCTGACTCAAGAGCCACGGGGTGAAATGATGTAAACACTTTGAAAATACAAAATATGTCTCTCGAATCAGTATTTTTTCTGCTCTTTTAAAATATACCAAACATATTCTCAATTAACAGACTTTTACCCCAAACTTAACTAGCTTCTGTTTTGTATCATGCTTGACAGGCACCTAAAGATAAGAGTGCTTATCAGGTCGCCTCCATGTACATGGTACAGACAAAGACAATAAAGTTAGCAAGGTAACAAGGACTGTAAGATAAGAATAAATAAAAGAGAAATTCTTGGGATGGCAAAGTCTGTGTCATCTTTAGCAAGTCTGTGTGCCAGTGATTTATGAAAAGAGAGAACCCCTTTTTGCTGCATAAAAACTCCAAGAGAAAAGGAGAAGATGAGGGTCTCTCTTCCCCCCCCTTCTCTCTCGCCACTTCGACTTCAGCTACTGGACAGCAGCAGCGGAGGAAAGAAAAAGCAGAGAACATCAACCAAGCAGGAACGACAGATCCTACACCCCCCCACTCCAGCCAGAGGCCAGGGCTGGCGGACGGTGATAAAACTTCATTGTTCTTGTTTTCTTTCCTTTTCTTAACGACTCTCTCCCCAAAGTGACTAATTTGTGTAAATTCTCTCCTCTTGTAAACTTGTTTTTCCTTTTAAAGGTGGCGTTATTGTCTCCTTTCCCTGAAATAAATCTTTGTAATTTGCTTAAATCATAAAGCCTGTTATTTTTGTAAATTCGTGCAACGTCTATGAGTAGTGGCTGAATTTTCTTCACAATCAAAATATAAAATAATAGCTTGTGGGAAAACAGTCTGCGGAGGCTTAAGGATTCCACGTGCACATCAATATGATTGCATGAAATTGTTTATTAGCAACTTGCACTCACTTTATATAGAGAAGTCTTGTTTACACCATCCTATCATGCAGGTGGCCTTGTACTCCAACCACACATACCATTCTCACGGAACCTTCTTCCCACATAATTATTTTCCTCCTCTGTTGCCAATTAAGTTATCTCTTTCCCAGTAGCTCATTCTCAGAAAGCCTCTAACTAGGCCTCAATAGCCATTAACCCTATGTGGCCTAAATTGAAGTAAGTCAAGATTGCTCACAACCTGTATATTTCTGAACTGTTTCCCCAACATATTCCCCTTTTTGTTTTTTGAGCAATTCTGACTTATTTCATTACGTAAGATAACACGCTAATGATATATTGTCATATGCAGCATACTAATAATGCAAAAGCAATAACATACCAATAATGCAAAAGCAATAATAACATATATAACTAATAAGCCTTGCCTAATTAAATCTATAAGCCAACAAGCTAACAGGTATATTTTATGATTTTTATCAATTCTTACCAAAGGCTTTTCCTCTTGCTATGTATGATACAAATGAAACAGCAAGAAACCCAAATTTCAAATTTTCACTTATATTCTAGGCCTAATTGTTGCATTGACTGGTTTGATCACAAATGTTATTGATAACTCATTAGTGCTCTCATGAGGTCACGCTCTTTTTTCTTCTCATGAGGGTATATGCTCTTCCCTTTTTTTTCTCTCTCTTTTTTTTTTTTTTTTTTTGATTGTAATGAAAATAGTTTTATTATCAAATCATGTGTTCTAATAGTTTCAAACTAAACTTGAAGAAATTTCTTTCTATTACACCACACCCTTGCACAGTATTGTGCAGTGCAGCTTTGCAGCTTTGAGCATCTTTTAAAGTCTTTCAAATAATAGATCAAATTATAATCAATGTGCCCAAAGTAAGTTGTTTTAGAATATCTGGAGTTTGCATAAAAGCAGAGTAGTGATGCAACTTAATTGAAGCCAAATTATTTCTATTTCAAGGATAGCGAAAATCTCCTTTCAAAGAAAAGAAAATATCACTATCCTTCATGAGTAGCAGGTAACCCTCGAGTTACTGCTTACCAAAATTCAGGCCTGGACATTTGATGCCCAGAACAATGTAAAAATATTTCCCACTTCTGCTTCATACCTTTGAGAAGGCATTAGAAAAACTTTTTTTTTTTTTTTTTTTTTCTCTTTAACGAGGCTATGTGGTGTCCTTTCCTCCCTCTCCCAGCAGGGCTCACAGCTACAGTATCTGCGGGGGCAGAGGCAGCACCTGCAGCTGTAGCAGCCTTGCTGGCAGCACCGCCAGGCACATGAAGGGGGGTTGAAAAGCAGCCGCGGGGGAAAGAGGCAGGGGGGGGACGGGGGGGACGGGGATTTCTTTCTCTCCGCAGCATTTCTCGGCCTCTGAAAAAACATTCTCGTTACTCTATCATACTCTTTACCAATATATGAGAAAAATTTAACAACACCTACTAAAAACTCTAAAACCCAAAACACTATTACTACTAAAATCTAGCGGAATCAGCCTAAAATAAAATAAATCAGTACAATCTCCCAAACCAAATACTTGTATCAGAAATATTATCACTGTGAATCCACATTTAAAGGCGTTTGTTTCCATGGTCGAACCCATCTGCTTGGTACCCAACGCACTCCAGTACCTGTAAGTAAGCACATATAACCTCGACCAGTCAGTTTCACCTCTGCCGGCCCTTCCCATTGTCCAGTGATGGAATTCTTGAATTCCACCAAAATTTTGTGGGAAGGTTCCGAACCAAAGTCTGCTAAAGCTTTTTGGTGAATCAGTATCGGAGGTTCTGTACGTTCTCCTGTAAGGCGTAAATAATTCATGACATACACAGCCTTACTTAACCGGTCCTGAGGAGGACTCCCTTCCTCCCCCCGTTTTTGTCTTTCAAGGAGTGTCTTTAGTACCGAATGGCAACGTTCCACTATTGCTTGTCCTGTAGGGTTATGAGGAATACCAGTAACATGTTGAATACCCCATTGTCCACAAAACTGCTGAAAAGGAGCAGAAGAATAAGTGAAGCCATTGTCCGTCTTAATAGACTGAGGTACTCCAAGAACCGCAAAGGATACATATAGATGTCTGATAACATGTTTCGTTGCCTCACCAGTCTGAGCAGAGGCCCAAACGGCCATAGAAAAAGTATCTATAACAACATGCACATATTTTAAGCGTCCAAACTGTTGTACATGAGTGACATCCATTTGCCACAGTTCCAAAGACTTTAAACCTTTAGGATTGACTCCCATCCCAATACCAACATCAACCTTTTGGCAATCAGGACAAGATTTCACAATTCCCTGGGCATCCCCCAGAGGTAAATGAAATTGCTTCGCTAGCACTTTAGCAGATTGATGAAAAAATGCATGAGATTGTCGAGCCTGTGAAAAAACGTCAACAGAAGGACCAGTCCACGCTGGTGCAACTAAATAGTCAGCTCGGTTATTACCAATAGCCAAACCTCGGTCACTAAAATGACTCCGGATATGAGTGATAAAATAAGGATGTTCTCTTTCTGCTAAGAGTCTTAATAACTTCTGCAATAAGAAATACAAATGCTTATTTGAAACTTCCTTCAAAATGGCATGATACATTCTTAAAACAATACCTACTACATCAAGTGAATCAGAGACTATATTTACAGCAGTATTATTCCACGTTTCAAAAACCCAAATAACCGCGGTAAGTTCAAGGGTTTGCAAAGAGTCAAATGACTTCCCTTGAATTAAATGCTCTTTCCATTGCCCAGGTGTCTCCTCCCAGGTAACAACAGCTTTATGGGATTTTCTGCCAGCATCCGTAAAGACCGTTAAGCCGTCCACTGGACTGTCAGACAAAAAACTACATGACTCCCACTGCATGTTAGATAAAAGCGGTAATGAGCGATATGAGGGGTAAGAATTCGTGATTTCCCCACCAAACTGTGCTAAGGCTATTTGCAGGTCTGTAGAAGTTCGCAGCAACCAAACCAAATAGTCTTGCATAAGGGGCAAAATGATCTGTCCTGGGTCCACTCCAGCGATGTCTTGACATCGCGCTCTGCCCTTTATAACAATTTGAGATAAAACTGCAACTCTTGTTGTAATTGCTTTGCGTAAACGGATTGACAAAAAGATCCATTCTAAAATTCTTAAAGCTTGTGTTTTCTTAGCATCCCATTGAGCTAATAACCCAAAAGGATGAACTCGATCTTGACCTGAATTTATTACCATTAACGTTATCGGCAACTCGGCTACAAAGCGAGATGCATGACACGTTAAAATTTTCTCCTGAATAACAGTCAAGGCCTTTTGATGTATGGGCTGTAACTCTCTTTTATCAGTCACATTAGACGTGGTACCCAAAAGATCAAGCAAAGGCTGTAAATCATCATTAGTAATCCCACAAAGTGATCTTACCCATTGGATATCACCCACAAGTTTCTGTACATCACTTAAAGTATTAATTTCTGTTTTAAAAGCAACCTTCTGTGGCTGTACTGCACTCCCTGTTATTGTCCATCCCAGATATTTCCAAGGCTCATGCTTCTGTACCTTTTCTGGGGCAATTTTTAAACCACGTTGTTCTACAATCTGTGTTACGTGAGCTAAAACATCATCGTGGTTAAGTGTTCTCCCTGCAATTAAAATGTCATCCATATAATGATAGATAATCAACTCAGGAAATTGCAATCGTAAAGGCTGTAGGGCCCAGGCAACATAATTCTGACACATTGTTGGGGAGTTCTTCATTCCCTGCGGTAATACAACCCAGTGATATCTTTGTGCCGGCTCAGCCTTATTAACAGAAGGAACCGAAAAAGCAAAACGTTCATCATCATCTGGATGTAAAGGAATTGTAAAGAAACAATCTTTTAAATCTATTACCAACAGATCCCAATTTTCTGGTAACATTACTGGGGACGGTAGTCCAGGCTGTAACGCTCCCATATCCTCCATGACTGCACTGATAGCACGCAAGTCATGCAGTAAACGCCACTGTCCAGATTTTTTAGGAATTCTAAATATAGGCGTATTCCATGGTGAGGTAGATGGTACAATATGTCCAGCCAGGAGTTGTTCTTTTACCAATTCCTTCACATGCTGCAGCCGTTCATTAGTTAGCGGCCACTGATCTATCGAGACAGGATTGTCGGTAGACCACTTGATTTTTAGGATAGGCTGCTCCTCAGTGACCGCTACTAAAAAGGCTGTGTTACGAGCCTAGCATTCAGCTGACTGAGTACATCTCTCCCTATTAACATAATAGGTGCACACATAACATACGGTCTAACTGACACTTGAGAGCCGTCAGTAAATTGCAAAGCAACTGGATCTTTACTAATCCTAGTCTCCTGCTATCCTACTGCCTTTTGGAATGGATACCGGTGGAGTAATAGTATAAACCATAATTTTTACTAGCCCAGTAGAATCAGCATCAATCACACCAGGAACTACAAAAATACCTTGCCTAGAAGTAGATGACCGTCCTAAAAGTAAAGCACACAAATTATGTCCTAAGGGTCCCTGAATATTCCAGTCCACTAAATGCACGTCAGTGTTTAACAATGTTACATCTACTGCGGTTTCCATGTCAACTCCGGCACTCCCGTGCGTGGCGGAGCTGATGGTGTCCAGGGCCCCTGAGGTCCCTGAAGTCCCTGAGGTCCCTGACCAGCGGACCAAGCTCCCCAAATTTGTGTCTTGGCGCGCGGGTAATTCGCGCTCCGCGGACGGTTTCCCGATTGTCGGCACTCAGATGTATTGTGATTATCTCTATTGCAATTCGAGCACCATTTCCGTCTGAGTCCTGCACCTCTGCATTGCGATTTAAAATGACCTGCTTTACCACAATTAAAACATTTTTTATCATTCGCCAACCTGCCTTTTGGCGCTATTGAAACCACATCTTTTAGCGCCGCAGCCATAAAGGCGGCCTTTTCTGATTGCCGAGTGCGTTCTACGAGCTCAATCATGTCTGCAACCTCAGCTATTCGAGGCAATGGTCCTAAAATTTGCCTTGTTTTATCATTCGCATTATCAAAAGCTAAAACCCTAAACATACGCTGTCTGGAGTCCTCATCCAAATCAGGGTGGTTTTGGATCGCCCTGAACAGTTTATCAACAAAATCAGAAAAAGACTCATTTAAACCCTGTCTGATATGAGCGAAAGCATGCGGTCGGCCAGGTTCCTGGATCGATGTCAGCGCCTGTAAAGCAAGCTTTTGAGTTAACTGCAACACCTGTGGCGCAAATTGAATTTGCACATTGTTATCGGCGAAAGGACCTTGACCCATTAGCATTTGCACCTGAACACCATACAATGGGTCGTTTTGTTGTCGTGGCTGAGATGCTTCAGCACTGCATAATTTATGCCATTCCCTAGAAAACAATAGTAATTGTGAGGGAGAAAGCAAAATGTCAGTTAACTGAGATATATCTTGCGGTGTCAACAAATCACTCGTAAAAATATATTTCAACATTTGTTGGACCATAGAAGACTTAATGCCATTTTGACTTATTGCTGCTCTAGCCTTTTCTAGTATTTTCCAATCAAAAGGCTCCCATCTTCGTGTCCCATCCGCTTGTATCGTCACGGGGAACGCCGCCAAGTTAGATACAAATTGTCCCTCCATTATTGCATCGCGTACGACCCCTCTCCACCTTTGTCCAGATCCGGATTCTCCTGGAAGCTCAGGAACCGGATTCCGCAAATTAGGTGGAATAAGTGCTCCTGCACACGGAGGAGTCTGTGAAGAGTTAAGCGGTACCAGGGCCGAAGACTCTAAACCCAAGCGCTCTCCTGCCGGTTTAGCTGTAAGATCTCCCAGTTTTTGGATAAGGCTGTTTAACAACTTTTCAACAGATCCTTCTCGTTCCGAGCTGATAAGAGGATTATCTGACAATGGTGGACACTCTGTGCTCTGTAAGGCTTCCGATCGGTTAGCACGCTGGGCATCAGATAAAGTACCAGACTCATTATTTAAAAAAAATTGTCTTAACTCATCCTCACTCGGAGGAGGCGGCAAATCGGGTTCGTTAGATGTACTTTCTCCTGCACCCGCACATTCCAGCTGTCCGCGCGATGTTATGGTGCCGAAAAATCCCCGTAAGGGCGGTGGCGGGCTACTGGCAAAAGGATTCAGTGGAAGCGCCTGCGGCATTTCGCTAGCAGGAGCCGCGGCGGCTGAGCAACCAGTCCTAATGCTTCCACTGGTCTCCTCAGCAATCAGTGCAGCGAAAACAGAGGCTGCTGCCGCTCTTTCACTTTCCATCTCTTCTAAGGTTACTTTAATCAATTTCCAAAGTAACGCTAAGCGTCCCGCCTCCTTATCTCCTTCGCTAATTTTTTTCCACAGGGCAGTACCTATGGCTTCCCAGGTAGGTAACTCAAAAACGGTACCCATCGAGGAGATCAAGTCTCTATCCCATGCCCATTTCAGCAATTCTCGTAAGGATTTGCCATCATATGATAAACCTCTCTTAGAGAGAATATATTGGAGGAGCTTAACTACTGCCTCTTCATCTTTAGAGAGTGTAGACCCCATCTCCTCCCCAGCCGCTCACCTGATCAGGGCAAGATTCTTCAATTCCGAGGTACCTCTTTTATTCCGTAGCCGGGCACCAGCTACATAGATTGCTGGGGCAGCAATCTTCTTTCGACTGGCTTCTCCGCTCCTCTCTCATTCCAGCTGTCTTCATCGCTCCTGGAAGCAACAGCATGAGAGTCCCAGGTCCGAGCCGTCCTTAGTCTCTGGTCCGGGCCACGCTGGGTCCCTGTTCGGGGACACCCTGGGTCTCTGTTCGGGCGCCATTTGTGGGAAAACAGTCTGCGGAGGCTTAAGGATTCCATGTGCACATCAATATGATTGCATGAAATCGTTTATTAGCAACTTGCACTCACTTTATATAGAGAAGCCTTGTTTACACCATCCTATCATGCAGGTGGCCTTGTACTCCAACCACACATACCATTCTCACGGAACCTTCTTCCCACATAATTATTTTCCTCCTCTGTTGCCAATTAAGTTATCTCTTTCCAGTAGCTCATTCTCAGAAAGCCTCTAACTAGTCCTCAATAGCCATTAACCCTATGTGGCCTAAATTGAAGTAAGTCAGGATTGCTCACAACCTGTATATTTCTGAACTGTTTCCCCAACAATAGCTTGGATCGTAACAGCACCTGATGTCTAGCCAAGGTTAACCCACCACAGGCCATTATATGCTCTTGAGAGGGGAAAAAAAAGCTCTGACATGCTGTCATCTTCTGAATTTGAGGAACTAAAAAAGGAGGGCTTTCAGACTCTGAGAGGAGTGGAACACAGAGGGATCTTTTCCCTCCCATTTCCTGCCCATATTCTATAAAATGCCAGGCAGACCAGCAGCCCCTCATCTCTTTTTCACTCCTGGCTTCATTGCTCTTCCCCTGCGCTCCTTTACCACCAGCTCGCCACTTCCTCTTCAGAGTCCATACCTATCAGGTGCTGTAAAGAGCTGTGGACCCTCCCTTCTGAGTTGGCTCTGCCACGAGGTGCCCTCAGGTACCTATCCCTGCTGCCACCAAGATTGGGTTGTATATATATATATATTTGCATATATTTGTATTTTTGTTACTTTATTCCTTATGCTATTGCCTTTCCTCTGTGCTAGTAAACCTGTCTCCAATTGTTTTTAATTTCCAACTTCAAGTCTTCAGTCTTTATTCCTCTTTTATCTTCCCTTTGTGTGTGGAGGGGAATAGAGAGTAGTTCTGTCCTTTGGTTTGAGATCTGCCCAAACTGCTAAGCTGTGACACATGCACTGTGGAACATATTTAAATGCCATTAATTTTATGTGGCCAGATATGCTTGTCATAAGTTTTTGTGACATGAAAATTTTGAACTGGAAGACTTTCTTCAAGTACATATAAAGCATGCGTCACTGAAGTTAAATTTGTTAAAGTCAAACTAAATAATGAATAGGTGATACTCTTCATCTTCTAGTAATTTTTAATAAATCAAGATTTGGGTTTATTTATAATATGTAAGACAAAACTACATTGAACCCTGTCTTTTTGTTCATTTAAAATTATATTTTGGATAAACTTGGTTGTTTTCTGGATAGCATGTTACTGTAAGTTTTAATTTATTCTGTGATGTATGAATAGAAATGGTCAAGGAAACGAGCAAGTTTTTTTCAGCCACATTTTGAATGAAGAGACTGTCTGTAACTTGAGGCTGAAATTCAGTGTAATCATTAGCTTCAGAAGGCATTCTGTGACATTTATAAAAAAAATGAGGGTTTTCCCTATTAATATTGAAATATTAAACTGAGTAAAAATAAAAAGGACCAAATTATAATATAATTTCTGAAAAGCAAAATCAGCTGTATTAAAAAGAAGAAAGAACTTTTTGCAATGAGGGTGGTGAAACACTGGAACAGGTTACCCAGAGAAGTGGTATATGTCCCATCCCTGGAAACATTAATGTTCAGATTAAATGGGGCTCTGAGCAACGTGGTCTAAGTGAAGATGTCCCTGCTCATTGCAGGAGAGTTGGACTAGATGATCTTCAATGGTCCTTTCCAACCCAAACTATTCTATGAAAATTCTGGAGATGAGCACTTGTCATTTTGGAAAAGATGATTTTAAAATGGTGCGCAGAGAATGTTATTCGAAGTATATTTAAACTTGCTTTTTAGAATTCACCTAAGATTAAAGGAAACTAAATTTGTTAGTTTAAGATACAACTTTTTATGGAAAAACTGCTCAAAGTTCTGCCAAAATGGTGCAAATCTTTCGGGTTTAAGATTTATTCTTTATTGACTATTTTATCTTTTCTTTCTGCCATGTTGATGTATACAACTTGAATTGAAAATACAAAATATGTCTCTTGAATCACCTTTTTTTTTCTCTTCTCTTCTCTTCTCTTCTCTTCTCTTCTCTTCCTCTCTTCTCTTCTCTTCTCTTCTCTTCTCTTCTCTTCTCTTCTCTTCTCTTCTCTTCTCTTCTCTTCTCTTCTCTTCTCTCTTCTCTTCTCTTCTCTTCTCTTCTCTTCTCTTCTCTTCTCTTCTCTTCTCTCTTCCGGCTTGCAATTAACATATGTTTACCTCACCATACCCCTGACAGACACCTAAAAGATAAGATTGCTTATCAGGTCGCCTCCTGGTGCATGGTGGAGACAAAAACAATGAAAGTAGCAAGACCCCAAAAGACAAAAACATAAGGATGACTCATCTCCAGGAAGTCTGGAAATCTGTATGTATCGGGGACTTAGGGAAAAAAGGGACCTCTCTTTCTTTCTTGCTGTATAAAAAGCCCTAGAAAAAAAGGAAAAGGGAGCAGCTTTCTTCTAGACATCCCCCTTCTCTCGGCGCTTGGGTTTCCAGCCACGAGGCAGACACAGCGGAGGATCAAACAGCAGAGAACCCAGAAGCAATTCAAGCCCGAGGCCAGGTTCAGCACAGATGGTGACAAAACCTCTTTGTTCTTTCCTTTTACCTTAATGACTCTCTTTCCAAGGTGACTAATTTATGCAAAGGCTTTCTGCTAGCAAAACCGGTTTTCCCTGTTTAAAATAAATCCTTGTAACTTGTTTAAATCATAACGCCTTGTTATTTTTGTAAATTCATGTGTGGTCTATAAGTAGTGGCTGAATTGTCCTCGGAATCAAAATATAAATAATAACTCGGATCGTAACATTTTTATTGGCGTCACGGACAGGATAAAATCGAGGAACACTATCAGAGCCTGCTTTTAGTCTGACGCCTGAATTGCAAAACTAACTCTTAAAGAAATTAAAAATAATTTAAAGCCAAATTAAAAACAAATGGAGGCCATAGCTTGTTCTGCCAAATCCAGTGGAGGTAAAAACCAGACTGTTTCCCTCTATAAGGAGGAAGAATTCCGTGAATATGCTCTCGTTTGCCCCTTCTGGGACCACCTAACAACTCATAACTATACCCCGAAGGATACTCTTTATGATTTAATTTACACAAATTATAAGAATGGTGACTTTACCGCCCTTGCTAAATCTGTAAAAATTTTAGACAATCCTTCTGCTCTGGACAAAGATTGCAAAAAACCAGAGAAAAACCATGGGGTAGACTTTTTCAGTGCTCGTGCCTTCTTTATCCTGGCTGCTATAATTTGGCAGGAGAAAGAAGAAATGCGCCAAAGATTGGAAAATCTTGAAAGTGGCATGTTTGTAGAATTCGGGGACCTCCTAAAAACAATTGACAAAGCTGAGGACTCCAGGGAGCCAAATTCTGAAATCAGTGCTGACCTTGGTCCGATGCTGGAAGGCACTACATCTGTGTCTGAATATACAACAGACAATGGGGAGTATGTCTCTCCTGAAAGACCCCGTAAAAAAACCGATGCATTTTGCACCTAAAAAGAGGAAAAGAAGACCCTCCATTTTAAAATCAAAGCCACAGCCGAAAGTTGCCAACACGCAAACAGGCACTTGTAGAGAAACAAGATAAACCAGGTGCCTCGAGTTGCCAAAGAGTGGGTGTGAGTCCACCTGTGCCTGGTTAGGGCAGGCCCCCTATTACCAGGGGGCCAATAAAGGTGGGACACACAGCCACAGAGAGAAAGCTCACTCTTGTGTGAGGCAATGGAGAAGCCAGCAGTTCATCAAGCTTCAGGAGCAAAAAAGGCTCTTCCTGCTACATTTGGTGGAGAATATGGGCAACTTGCAGAAAACTTGAGTTGAGGAGGTGGCAACAGGAACTGTGAGAACATTCTCCCTGATTTGAAAAAAGTGCCTGGGCTAACGCTCTCCCTGAAAGGTATGACCAGCAAGCTCTTTGGATTGGAAACCCCTGAGCAGAGGGAAGCCAAGATAAGGATTCTCTCTTTGGAAACCCCTGAGCAGAGAGAAGCCAGGAGAATGGAATCCCATGAGGAAGGGTTAAAACCCGTGTATGGAATCCCATGAGGAAGGGTTAAATCCCGTAATCCCATGAGGAACCAGAAACCCATGAGGAACCAGCAAGCTCTTCGGAAACCCCTGAGTAGAGGGAAGCCAAGATAAGGATTCTCTCTTTGGAAACCCCTGAGCAGAGGGAAGCCAAGAGAAGAGCAGATACAGGAGGGAGAAGAACAACTCAAGTCGGAAAGGCAGAGACTTTGTGAAAAGTGCCTGGGCTGACATAGAACGGTTTGCCTAGGCTATGTTTATGTTTGTAAGCTAGGGTTAAATCCCGTAAGCTATAAGTGTATGTTTGTGTCAGTCGAAAAAAAAAAAAAATGTGTAAAAATCCTGTGTGTCAATCTTAAGCTAGGGTTAAATCCCGTAAGATATAAGTGTATGTTTGTAAATCCTGTAATGTATGTTTGTGTCAGTCGAAAAAAATGTGTAAAAATCCTGTAAGCTAGGGCAAACTGGGAAAGCTTTGCTGTATAACAAAGGGTTAAATCCCATAAGAAAAAAAAAAAGGGGGGGGGGGAAATGTAAAGAAACAAGATAAACCAGGTGCCTTGAGTTGCCAAAGAGTGGGTGTGAGTCCACCTGTGCCTGGTTAGGGCAGGCCCCCTATTACCAGGGGGCCAATAAAGGTGGGACGCACACCCACAGAGCTCAGCTCACTCTGTGCGAGGCAATGAAGAGGCCAGCAGCTCGTCGAGCCTCAGGAGCAAGAAAGGCTCTTCCCGCTACAGGCACTCCCCCTCAGGCTGTTAACCCGCCCGAGGGAGAAATGGCTGAATTACGCAAATGGGTCAGCACATTTATAAGAACTGGAGCTAAAAGATTTGATAAATTGGAGGAAAAGGTTCAGCAGCTCGCTGTGATGAGCGAGAAGTCCTCTACTCAATCTTCCTCCTGTCATGAGACTTCTGATAGTTCAGAAGATGAAAGCATGCCTATAACACATAAGCATCTGCGTCCTGTAATAAGAGCAGAACGTACATGTGAATTAGATACAGGACGAGAACAAGTTACTCATAAAGAATTTCCATACTCTCCTCTGGAACTGAGCCAATTAAAGAGACAATTTGGCAGATTACCTTTGGAAACTGATATAGACTATGTGGTA
Organism: Calypte anna; assembly: GCF_003957555.1. Taxonomy (NCBI): domain Eukaryota; kingdom Metazoa; phylum Chordata; class Aves; order Apodiformes; family Trochilidae; genus Calypte; species Calypte anna. Next base: position 20,874,027 of record NC_044276.1, read on the forward strand.
AGGGTTTCATCTTCGGGTGGAGACCACTTTTTATTATCAGAAAAAGAAGCATCAGGCTACTGGGGTCCTGGGCTTATGTTGATTACTGGTAATTCCAGAGCTCCATGGTCCCTGACCCAACGAGCTGCTTATAATGTGGGCTTCACTGACCCCATAGCTAGGGGAGAACCCCATGTATTGCGAGGGGGTCTCACCCAGCTACTGGACAATGTTCATAAAGCCAGTGTGATCCAAATGATTTATGACCATGCTCTGGTGATTAACCAGGAGGACCCACTTATGCTAAAGGTAAAACCTGAGAAGATGGATATTCTCATCAGAGGGCTACCTACGCAACTGCAAAATCTAGCCCTACAGATCAAGGCTAGAATTGAAAATTCAAATAGAAATTCTCTATTAGGTTCGGAATATATGTGGTCCGATCTACTTACTGAATTGACAGAATTTGGACACAAATATGTGGCACCTGAAGCTGAGTCTGCATCTGTAAGAATTCTTCAAACCCCAGAAAATTATAATTGTAATCAAAAATTGACGTATGCTGCTGCAGCTGCCAGACCTCCCCAAATTCCTCCCCACCAGCAGGAGGAATCATGGGGTGACTGGACAGTTGCAAATAGGGGAAGCAGACGGAGAAATAACATTAACAATAATTGTCAAAGTAGACCCTCCAGAGACAGAAATAATTCACCACAGGGTGAACTAGGACCTTTTGCAAAGCTTAAAGAGGAAGCTAAGCGAAAAGGCATCCCTCCTTCAGTCTTAAGTCACAATTTTACTTATGGCCATCTACAAGCGTTGGTAGAGGATGGCCTGTCAGGTCAAATTCAGGGGAAAGATTGGGAAATTCCCATAATTCGGGAAACTAGAAAGCCCTCTCTCTGCTACTAAAAAGAAAGCAAAAAGACGGCAGAGAGAGGAGACAGGTCCTGATCCCAGTTCAGTAAAATCTCCTAACCCCCTGAATGAACCTTGGGAAACCCTCCCTTCAAATCAAAATTACTGCTCTGAAAATTATGAACAATCAAATCCTAAAATATCCAGCCCTCCAAAAGACTGGCAAAATGTGCTAAGATTGGTCTTGAATAAAAATGGGGATTTGGAATTTACATGTGCTGTTGGGCCAAAATGCTACCCTGTCACATTTGTAGTAGACACGGGGGCACAGATCTCCACGTTAAAATCTGATGTAGCCAAAAAATGTGGTATTAATTCTTCACTCAAACCAATATTTGTTAGTGGTGCTTTGGGAACCCCTGTGTTGCAGAAGACAGCTAAAGTTTCCCTTAAGCTGCCGGGAGACGAAGAGTTAATCCAAACCCAGATGATTGTGGATTACATTCCTTACAATTTGTTAGGAATGGATGTATTGATTGGCAGGTCGTGGAGAGATGAAAACGGTCGCCTTTGGAATTTCGGCACCCCCAGTCTTAAAGTTAGACTGCTAACAGCCTCCCCTCGCCTCCCCCAAAGCAAAATTACGAATGTTAAGCAGTATCCTATTCCCTTAGCAGCAAGAGAAGGTATCAGGGATGTAATTTCTGACCTGAAACAGAAAGGTATAATTGTGCCTTGTCATTCACCTTATAATTCCCCGATTTGGCCCATAAGAAAACCAAATGGCAAATGGAGAATGATAGTAGATTATAGAAAACTGAATGCTAATACTGAAAATTTAACTGCAGCTGTCCCAAACATTGCAGATCTGGTGCTAGAAATCCAGGAGGCAGCACACCCAGTGCTTGCCTCTCTCGATGTGAAAGATATGTTCTTCCAAATTCCAATTGACCCTGAAGATCAAAAATATTTTGCTTTTACTTGGAATGGAGTACAATATACTTTCACCAGGTTACCTCAGGGCTATAAACAATCACCCACACTTGCCCACCATGCTCTATCGCAGGAGCTGGAAAATATTCCAGAAATACAAAACAACCCAAATGTAAAAATCTATCAATACATTGATGATGTGCTGATAGGTGGTCAAAATGAGCAAGCCATGAGAGCAGCTTATGATGCCATAATTGAGCACTTTATGAGCTTACAAATAGAAATTCCTGAGGATAAAAGGCAACCTCCCTCCCAAGAAACAAAATTTCTAGGAATCACATGGAAAGGTGGGACATGGAATATCCCGCTAGATACTCTCTCTTACCTGGGAGAAATAAAGGCACCCACAAATAAAAAAGAACTACAGGAAATTATGGGAACTTTGCAGTATTAGCGGAAGCACATACCAGACCTGTCAATCATCTCTAGGCCGTTGTATGACTTGCTAAAGAAGCACCGCCACTGGGAGTGGAATCACAATCATGATGAAGCGTTAAAACTCCTCCTCCTAGAAGCACACACCTTTCCAACCCTGGGACCTCTTCACCCAGAGGACCCAATAACAATCGAATGGGGTTTTTCTTCCAGTGCGTTATCTTATCATTTTTGGCAACGGGGTCAGGCTGGAGCCATCAGACCCATATGTTTTTATTCTCCGTCATTAAATGATTCAGAGAAGTGGTATTTGGTCCTAGAAAAAGCTTTGCTTACAGTCAGTAGGGTGGTGAAGGAGATAAGCAAGATATTTAAAAAACAAAAGGTAATCCTTTTAAGGACCTTTTCAGATAATTAACCAGTTTTTTTTGGAAAGCCACCTCCTGAAGGAATCTCTCAGAAAGGCACAATTAGGAAATGGTATACCCAGACTGAATATTTTGCTGAACTTTTCCAAATTCAAGAAGGTCCTGATAAACACCTCAAAATTCAAGAACCAATTGAATGAACAAATGAAAAAGATTTAATAATGAAAACTCCTAGCCCTATCAAAGAAGCCCCAGAATAAAAAAGTGATATGACTACATCCTGGTTCACAGATGCTTCTTCCCGAAGGGAAAGAAAAGTATGTTTTTTTAAGTCTGCTGCAATTAAACCTTCCACAGGTGAACAAATAATAAATCAAGATGCAGGAAGTGCACAAGCAGGCAAACTGGATGCTGTTTTGAATGTATTTGTAAAAGAAAAAGCCACTAAGGAACCTGTATATATCTAAACAGATCCTTTTGCTGTCTTTAAAGGCTGTGTAGAATGGGTGACATTTTGGGAAAATAATAACTGGGAAATTAATAGAGTGCCTGTATGGCATACAGAGAAATGGAAGGAAATTGTACAAATTGCAAAACAAAATCCCAATTTTCATGTAGGCTGGATACCCTCTCATCAATCCAGTTTAAAAGATGAAGCCAGCAAATATAATAACCAAGGTGATGCATTAGCAAGAATTAATGTCATTGAAATCAGAGATGCTCTCAATCAAGGTACAGTCCAAGAATGGGGAAAATTACTAGAATGGCTTCATTGCAAAAGAGGTCATTCGGGTATTTTTGATTTGTATAAAGAGGCACAATCTTGTGGTTGGTCTGTATCACGAGAACAATGTAAAACAATCATTTCTGCTCGTGATTTGTGTAAAATTCGGTTGGGAGAACATCCTCTGACTGCTGACAATTTACACCTCAGAGATGGTAAAACATTATGGTCTATTTGGCAAATAGATTATATAGGACCCTTCTGGAGGTCAGGAAACAAACAATATGTTATTGTAATTGTGGAATTTATCTCTGGATTAACTTGTGCTGAAGCTTATGCAAAAGCAAATGGGGAAAATACGCTTTCTTTCCTGAAGAAAATTTTTGGAGTTTTGCCTAAACCTACCAGTATTCAATCTGATAATGGTACTCATTTCACTTCCCACTTGGTCCAGCAATGGGCAAAAAGTGAAAATATTAACTGGGCATTTCATATTCCTTACCATCTCCAGGCAAACGGCATTGCGGACAAACAAATGGGTTACTTAAAAAACTCATTAGACCTCACGAAGGTAAATGGGATGAGAGGCTCAATTATGCTATTGCCATGGTCAATAATAGGTGGGGTGTAAACGGTTGTCCCAGAATGACAGCATTCTTTCCCCTGTCGCCTAATCAAGATAACAAGACTGAGAAGCAGCCTCCCAGGAACTTCAAAGGAACCTTGCAGCCAGGCCATGTAGTGAAATGAGGCAACCAGGTGCCACTAATTCCCAGGGAGTGAGCATGAGCTTGTGTTAAGCCCACCTGTGCCTTATTTGGGCGGGCCCACACTGTGCATGAGCAGGATTAGGGGGCCAATAAAAGGTGAGTCCTGAATCACAGGTTCAGCTCAGTCCTGGAACTCACAATCTTGGCATGTTTGGCTTTAAGTGCTGCATCCAGCACTGCACTACCTTTATTGCTCCACTAGAGCTCATTGCTGTCAGGGTGAGGCTTGAGTGGTGCAGCCAGCTAAGCACGCTGTTAGACACACAACCGGAGCAATGCTGGAGGCCGTGGGTTCGAGACCCCTCAAAGCCTCACCCTGACAGCGATGAGCTCAATAAAGGTCGTCTATAAGTAGTGGCTGATTTTTCCTCGCAATCAAAATATAAAAAATAACTCGCATCATAACACCATGTTACCCAGAGATCGTCACCTTCTGGAAATTGATCTCAAAGACTGCTTCTTTACTGTTCCCTTACATCCCAAGGACACGGTTCGCTTTGCCTTCACCATCCCATCGATTAACAAGAGCGAACCTTCCAAAAGGTACGAATGGGTAGTGCTACCCCAAGGGATGAGGAACTCCCTAACAATGTGCCAGTTTTATGTTGTCGGAGGGTACGGGCTTACGGAGCAAAGAGACGACTCAGTGATTTAGCAACTAAGCTCAATTTTATTAAGCAAAGCGTTACATTTATATGGTCTTAGCGCCTTTGTGGCTTATGTTGATTGGCTGCGTGTTACTGTTCACACACCTATTGTCATGTTGGGATAGGGTACTGCTTATCGTCCTTGTCATGCTTTGTTGATCGCAGGCATCCTGTTTGCAACTTTTTATCTGCCGTAACTTTCTTCTTCTCAGGCGCTGAGAGCTGGTTAAATACAACTGTTTATGTGCTGTCTATGCGATGCTTTCCCATCCTGTTATTCTTCTTTTCCGCCGCCAACTCCCTTATCTTTTGCACATAGCTGATCTTTTACTAACCTTGCAGCTGGGCCTCAAGGCCCTTAGCTCACTCTGGCTGAAGCTAATTAGTCAGGATTGTTCACATGTCCGTTTTCTTCAAAAAAACTCCCAACAGTATGTGGATTGGGCACTCTCGCCAATTCAAAAAGAAATGCCGGACAGCCTGATCTATCATTATATGGATGACATACTGCTTTGCCAGGAAGCCCCGTTCCCCAACAATATTAATCAGACGTTGACCACTCAACTAAAGGCGAAAGGATTAATTGTAGCTCCTGAGAAAATGCAGTCACAATCACCCTGGCGCTACCTAGGGTGGCAAGTCACTCACGCCATGGTCAGACCGCAAAAGCTAGAGGTAATCAACTCAGTCAAAACATTGAATGATGCCCAAAAGCTAGTGGGCGAGCTTCAATGGGTTCGACTCATCATAGGTCTCACCAATGCTGATATCCACCCCTTTCTCTCTTTGTTGTGGGGCACGTGACCAGATGCACTAGTGGACTGGACCAATGAGCATGCCAGTGCACTAAAACGGGTCGTCCACAAACTGGTAACCGGCTTTGCAGACTGTCGAGATGCCACTCAACCCATCGGAATCTGGATATGCAGTCACCCTTTATTCCCTTTCGCACTGCTACTACAGGACTTCAATTGGCAAAGGAAAAATGGGGAGCAGCACTATGGTGACTATGATCGAAGCTGTAATTGGAACGCTTGGGGATCAGAGTCAATAGCTATATTGGAATGGCTATTCCCACCCCACACGGCTCAAAAAGGTATCTGGCAGCAAGCTGAAATCATAGCACTCCTGATACGAAAGGGACGACAGCGTTGCCTTGAAGTAGATGGTCGAGAGCCAGGTTGGATCAGCATTCCTATCAAAATGATTGATTTTGATTGGTTGCTGCAACGCTCTACACCATTGCAACTTGCCTTGTTCAAATATTCTGGAGACATCCGTCATGGAGGCCCAAAACACAGGCGCCTACAGGCCATTAGCCAGTTCTGCTGGATAGAACGACCAATTGTTTCAGAGCGTCCAGTGCCTGGTATCACCATGTTCACTGATGCTGGAAAAAGGTCATCCTGCGTATGGCAGGATGAGGGTCAGTGGAAACAACACTTGATTCTGGGCACTGACAAAGACAATTTGCAAACTCTGGAACTATTGGCTATCATTTGGGCCTTAACACAATGGTGACGTGTCCCCCTTAAAATAGTCTCTGACTCGCAATATGCTGTAGGAGTAGCGAATCATATCGAGGATGCTCTCTTTAAGCCAGTGCAAAACCAGTGACTATTAGAGCTCTTTCTTACATTACAGCGTGTACTGAAAAATTGCACACAACCGTGCTGCATCTTGCACATCTGTAGCCATAAAACATCTTTAGGCCTAGGAGAAGGAAATGCAAGGGCTGACTCCCTGGTCAGCAGAGGAATGCAGGGTCCTGTAATCCAGTTTGGGAAGGCTCAAAACAGTCATTCCTTATTTCACCAAAATTCCAGGGCACTGAAGTGCATGTTTGCAGTTCCATGGGAAGATGCCAAAGGGATTGTCAAAGCATGCCCTCAGTGCGCACAATTTGGCCCTGCCCTAGGAGTGGGAGTCAACCCACGTGGGTTGCAAGCAGGAGAGATCTGGCAAATAGATGGTACCCACGTTCCGGAATTTGGACGACTTAAATATGTCCACGTGTCAATAGATACCTTTTCAGGCATGCTTTGGGCCACGGCTCAGACAGAGGAGAAGGGTTTACATGTGGTCTGTCACCTGACCAATTGCTTTGCTGTAATGGGGGTCCCCCAAGTAGTAAAAACTGACAATGCGCCTGCTTATATAGGAGGAAAGGTCGAGCAGTTTCTTACTACTTGGGGAGTAAAACACATTACAGGGATCCCTCATTCATCCACAGGCCAGGCGATAGTGGAAAGAGCTAATCGCACGCTGAAAACATACTTACAAAAGCAAAAAGACAGCAAGGATTTGGACCCACAGATGCGGCTTAGCAAAGTGCTTTTTTCATTGAACTTTTTTAGTCTAAGCCGCGATTCCCAACAACCGCTCGTGTTACTACACTACTTGTCCCAAAAAATCAACCGCCTGCCGGAAGTACAAATCAACTACAAGGATCCTTCTACAGGTCAATGGGTAGGGCTCAAGCCATTACTGTTTACTGGAAGAGGCTACAGCTGTGTCTCCGCAGACTCCGGACCTCTTTGGGTACCCAGTAAATGGCATGCCCTGCCATGACTGGATCTCCAACGGACAACTCGGCACCCATTTCAAACAACGGCGCATCGTCCAGCAGTTCAAACTGAATAACCTTGCTGAACTCGTATGTTTGGACATCGTATATTTTTTTGCTTGTTGTTTGTGTTCTTTTCAAAAAAAAAAAAAAAAAAAAAAAATTGAGGGATCACAAGGGTCAGTCTTCTTCCTGGGAGGATTCTGTCTATTTGTCTTCCTGTGGTTCCGATCTGTGCCCTTCTGAATCTGTTTTCCTGCCTCCAGGTCTCATTTGCTGCTGAGCCCAGGCTGCCTGGGGCTTTTCCATGGCCTGCCCTGCAGCCTTGGTGGTGATGTGAGCATTGTTTGGGGGAAGGGGGGAGGGACATGATATTGCATTTGTATATATTTAATAATTTTCCTTTTTAATTTTTACTCTTTCATTAAAGGTGTGTAGCTTAGTTTCCAACCTGTAAGTGTCTATCCCTTATTCTCTCTCATTCTTCCTCAATTGTGAAAGGGAGGGGGATTAATAGAGGGCATCTCTCAATTGTTTAATTGCAGACCTGTAGTGAAATGAGGCAACCAGGTGCCACAAATTACCAGGGAGTGGGCATGAGCTTGTGTTAAGCCCACCTGTGCCTGATTAGGGCAGGCCCCCACTGCCCATGAGCAGGATTAGGGGGTTGTTGGTGTGGTTTGAGCTATAGAACTTGCAATATTCTGTCTTTTAGGTGAACTTAGCTCATTATAATATCATGATATTTAAAAAAATCGCACCCCCAGCTCAAAAAGACCCCAGCCCAAGTGACGACACTTTCCGAGATCATGTGTTATAGTAGAAATAGTGACGTAACCATATTATAATTATATGTACATTTCTAACCAATCACTGTAAAGAGCATGCATTTGGAAGTTTACTAACTTTATGGTTTTGTGTATAAATATGTTGTGGAAAATTTCATTTGGTGTGCTTAATTTATGGGAAGGCACCAAGCACCAAGTGTTGTACAAGCCTGCAATAAATAATGTTTCCTTCCTAAATGTAGTCTTTTTGTCTGAGTTTCAGCAGCTAACTTAAAATGGTAACAGTTTTCTGATGACCCAGATGGGACACCCAATTCGGACTGGACCTTGACTTGCTGTATGCCACCGGAGGGGAGCTCTCACTGCATGGACTCCAGCGTGCACCCACCAGAGTATTTTCTGGGGATTCCTCCTGCGATCTCACCACCAGAGGGTGAGTAGTGGACCAAGGCCCTTTAGAGACATTGTGATCAGATGATATTGTATCTTGGTAATTTGATTTGCTATGCTTGTACCCTCACAATGAATTGTAACAAGTATTTTGATACCTGTGGGAGATGTTTTGGGGATCCCATTTGCTTGGTTTGTTATCTCCTAGTGAATCATAACCAGTGTTTTGGTATGTGTAGGAGAGGTTTTGGAAGTGTTTCTTTTGGTATTTTTGGTAAATTGTAACTGTTAAAAGTCTGATGGTTTTATTTGTCTGGTGATTGTTAAAAGCCTGTTGTCTGTTTCACTTGTCTTTTATTGTTTTTGTTTCACCTGTGTCTATTTTCTCTGTTTCACTTGTGTCTTGTATTTGTGTTATTAAAATGGGTAATGTATCCTCAGCAGGAGGTGGCATAACCAAATATTCACCATTAGAATGTATTCTGGGAAACTGGAATAAGTTTGTGGGTTCCCCTTACCCGTAATAAGTTTCCTCTTACCCGTAATAAAGATGATTGTGTTGTGATGAATGGGGGCCACTTTATACCCTAAATGGAAAAATGGCAGTGGCTTTGTAACTATTAATTATAACAACACTATATTGAAGTTAATATTGCTTGGTAAATGTGAAGGAAAATGTATATGATGTACTTACTGTATGTGGATGCCTTTGACTTCAAGAAATTATTATGGTACTAAAAGGAAGTGTTAGCTGTTAGAAAGAAATGTCTAAGTTATTAAATGTGCAGTAACAGAGGGTTCAGCCTGCAGTATGTAGGATCAAGAACTAGTAAGAGAGGTTGTAAGTCAATTGAAAGGGGATGAAAATGTAGGTGTACAGTTGTTGGTAACCTCAGCTCCTCCTTGCCACCTTAGTAAGGATGAGGGGGAGTGAAAAGGGGGGAGAGTGGGTGATTGGAGGATATAGATTTCAGTCTGGTGTCCAGGAGACTGAGGGGACAGCAGCTGTTTAAGGCCCTTTAATATAAGCAGTCGGCGTCAAGGAACAGCTTGTTTATGTGCATGTCCTTTTTATAGCATTGGACCTGTTAAATTGGAAACTGTCTGTGAGGCCATATCAAGCTAATTCAGAGAAAGTGTTTGAGCTACTCAAAACAATCATGGTAATATATAACCCCACTTGGGGGGGATATCCAGGTAGTTTCAGAAATCCTTTTCACTAATTAGAAAAAGTGAATAGTTTTGGAAAAAGCTACAAAAGGGGAATGTAAATATCCACAAGATTACATCAACCAGGTTATGTCCAAGGAGAACCCAGTCTGGGATCCTAACTCTAGGAGGGACCTGGAAAGACTTAGGTGATATCAGCAATTAATCTTGTATGGGGATCAGCATGGGACTTGTAAACAAAAAAAACTCTTATACGAGGTTGCACGGGGGTCTGACAGGGGACTTTCAACAATCTCTTTTGAAAGACTATGTGAGACTGCTGGAATATTGATAGATTTGGGCCCTGAAGCTAACCAAAAGATGTCTAACATACTGTTTATAAGTCAGTCAATGCTGGATAACAGAATGGAATTGCAGTTGTCATTGCAAGCAAAAAGCAGAGGCCAGGGCAGAGTGAGATGTGTAAGATCATTGTCTATGGGAGATCAATGAAATGAGAAGCCATTAGGGTGAAATCAATGTGTGTATTGTAAACAAGAGGGGCATTGGAAAAGGGATTGTCTCCTGATTCCTGGCAGAACAAGCCCCTCTGGGTCTAAATTAGATGCTATCACTGAAATACTGACTAGAGATAGCAATTCAGATTGATGGGTGATCCGGGGTGGAATTAAATTCCCCAGCAGAGCCCCTGGTTACAATAAAGCTGGGGAAAGAGAAGGTTAATTCTTAGGTGGATACAGGAGCTACTTATTCTGTTCTAAGCTCCTGCATGGGACCTCTAAGTAAATTTTCTATGCCAGATGTTGGTAGAGGAGCGAAGGCCTTTTTCCAACTTCTCTGGTGTGAGCTGGGAAAACAAAGGGACCTTCACTCTACCTGAATGCCCATTGCAGCTTTTAGGAAGGAACCTATTGACTAAATTAAAAGGCTCAGATTACCTTTCAGAAAGGAAAGATATGTGTTCACATTCCTAAAGAAAACACTTTGGAGGCAAAAGAGTTTGTTTTACAGAATCTGGAACAAAAGGAGGACCTGAATTCTATGCCAGAGGATATGATGAATGCCATTAACCCCCTCACTTATGGACCACTGACATACCAGGAAGAGCAAAGGCTGTGCAACTGGTAAAGACAAACCCAATATCCCATAAAGTTGGAAGCTCACAGGGGTTTGGAACAGCTCATAGATAAGTTCTTAAATACTTAAGGTTTAAAATCAGTAAGGGAGAAAAGGTTAAGAACCGAGAAAAAAGAGGCAATCTGCCAACTACTTCCCCCAACCTCAATGCTGTCACCTGTGGATCTCTAATTTTGAATTAATAGCAAAACCTTTGCATGAGGCTGTTCAGGAAGCAGGAGAAGTTTGGGATAGGACCCCAGTGTTGGTCAGCCTTTTACCTTAAAAGGAAGTTGATGACAGCCCTTGCTTTGGGTCTCCCCAGTTTAGCAAAACCTTTTGAACTATATGTACATGAAAGAAATCAGCAGGCCTTGGGAGTTTTGGCTCAACACATAGGGTCACAAAAGAAACCAATGGGGTATTTTTCAAAGTAACCAGATCAACTAAGTAAGGGATGGTCTGCTTGCTTGTGAGCAGTGGCAGCAACAGTGTTGCTAATACAAGAGGCACAAAAGCTATTATCACTGCACGTGCCTCATGCAGTAACTGCTGTACTGGAACCAGTAGCAGGGGAAGAAAAGTTAACTCATGACTGCAAACAATCAAGCAGGTATATTTCAGCCAGATAGATCTGCAGGATACACCCTAGGAATAGGCAGAAATGGACCTGTTTGTGAACCTGTTTGTAGCAGCTTTATGTCAGGATACGAAAAAGCAGGATATGCTATTGTGACTGCATACTTGGGGATGGAAGATAAGCCTCTTCCAACAAACTTGTAAGCCCAAAAAGCAGAATTGATCACCTTAATCTGGGAATTGGAGCCATCTGAAGGAAAAACAATATTTGGACTGACTCTAAATATGTGTTTGGAGTGGTACATGCACATAGAACTATTTGGAAGGAAAGAACATTTATCATCACAAGGTGTCCTTGTAAAATATGAGGAACTAATTTTGAGATTGCTACAAGTAATAAACTTTCCCAAGCAAGTGGCAATTATGCATTGCAAGGTCCATAGGTTTGGAAATACATTTGAAGTAATTGGGAATTAGAGGGCAGCTCAGGCAGCAAAAACTTCAGAAGCACTGGCTTTGGTGCCTGAAAAGTATCTGGAGATGGACATTCCTCCTGCTTATATGCCAGAAGACAAGTTAGCAGAATTATTCAAAAAGGGACTAAGATGAAGAATGGATGGTGGTTAATGCCTAATAAATGACTCATTGTGACATCTGTAGTAATGAAGGAGGTAATGCAAAGAACTCATCAACAAATGATTGGAGAAGGAATGCTCATTATAGCCAAAAGGATTACCAGGAAGCATGGTCTGTGTTTGAAAAGCAATCCTAAAATCCATCCAAGGCCACCACTGGGAGAGGTAAAAAGAGGAAATACACCAGGAGATTATTGACAAATTGACTTCTCTGAACTACCATGGTGAAATGGGTATAGGTACTTGTTGGTATTAGTAGATACCTTCTCAGGTTGGCCTGAGGCCTTTCCATGTCATGCCAATCAGGCAAAAGAAGTAGGTAAAATTCACAGAATCATCGAGTTGGAAGGGACCTCTAGAGATCTAGTCCAACCCCGCTGCTAAAGCAGGATTGCCTAGAGCACATTACACAGACTGCATCTGGGTGGGTTTTGAATGTCTCCAGAGAAGGAGACTCTACAACCTCTCTGGGCAGCCTGTTCCAGTGCTTTGTCACCCTCACAGCAAAGAAGTTTTTCCTCATGTTTAAATTGAATTTTTTGTGTTCCAGTTTGTGCTCATTGCTCCTTGTCATGTTGCTGGGCACTATGGAGAAGAGTCTGGCTCCATCCTCCTTATACTTGCCCTTTAGATATTCATAGACACTGATAAGGTCTCAGTCTTCTCCTCTCCAGGCTAAGCATTTCCAGGTCTCTCAACCGTTCCTCATAAGAGAGATGCTATAGTCCCTTAATCATCTCTGTTGTCCTCATTCTTCTTTCAAAATTCTTTTGAAAGAAGTAATTCCTAGATTTGGAGTACCTATGGGAATGTCATCAGACAGGAGGCCCCCTTTTATAGCAAAGGTGATACAAGACTTAGTAAAGGTCTTAGGTATAAAGTGGGATTTGCATACCCCTTGGAGACCACAGTCCAGTTGGAAAGTTGAACAAATGAATCAGACCTTAAAGAGACCCATTAGTGAAATTTGTCAGGAAACTAATATGAAGTGGTTAGATGCTTTACCTTTGGCCTTGTTGAAGGCAAGAGTGATGCCAAAATCACAAGAAAAAGTCCTTTTGAGATTATGGGAAGCCTTGTATGGTAAATAGAAATGAACCAAAACTAATATCCTTAATTGGAATTCAGAATGTTAAAGAATATTTAATATCGTTACGGAAACTGTTGCATTCTCTTGACAGATATTTGCAGCTGAGGGTGCCCCTGAGAATTGACTTGCCAGTCAGTCCTTTTCAACATAGAGTTATGAGCCTCTAAAGGAAAAATGGCTGTTAACAATGTTTGTGGCTGCAGAGCTTGAAGGAATCAAGCCTTGGCTTCATTACACATGGATCAAGAGAGCAGCACTTGGAAGCAAGTGGGCAGTGATACCTTAAACAGATAACACCTTGCAAATCAAAATAAAAAAGGATACTAGATGAATTGCAGTTGGACTGGTATTAGGTTCGCATTTAGAGTGTATAGGAGGAGAAGTTTTCTTGTATTGTCTTTTAGGAATAACATTGACATTTTTAAACAGTTCTATACAGGTACACTACTGTGTCCAACAATAACAAAAATATATTTCTTCTTGTCTTCCCAAGCCAAAAGACTGAAGGGAACCAGGAGGAATGCTCTGATTCTTGGAATCATAATCTTAATTTGGAAATGATTGGGAAAGCTAAGAAAATAGCTAATCAACCAAATTGCTGGGTGTGTAGGGCCAATTCCTTTAATACATCCTGGAATAATTTACCTTCAAACTTGGGTTATATGGGATCCCAGTCTTTCAGCCATTAATCGTACTGTGATTGGCAGTGCAGTTACAAAGAAAGAAACAGCAGAATGGTTATTGAAAGGTTCCAAAAGGCAGTGGTTGGGATTAGTTAATTAATACCAGCTGCTGTGTATGCATAGATCATAGTGGGAGAATTGTTACTGATTTAAATGAAATTTGGCAGCAAACTAGGATCTTGCACAAAATTCAGAAGGATGATACATCTCTGGGATTTGAAGATATTTGGAAATGGTTAACTTCCTGGTTCCCTGACTTAAGCCTATGGCTCCAGAAATTGTTGTTGATAGTGATAATAATATTGTTAGCTTTTGTATATCTATGTGTACTCTTGATGCAAGAATGAGATTTATCTAAACAATACCCTTAGAAAAGTCTCAAAGGGGGATGTTGGTAAAAAATAACTCAGAAATTCAGAATTATGTGAATATTTTGTGCAAGATGTACTCTGTAAATATACAAGTTAAAATTTTAGTCAGAAAGCCATACAACTAGTACCACAGCTAGCACTGAGCAAGGACATGACTAGGCCTTGAAGAAGGCAATTAATCAGGTTTTAAACTGTGTCTCATGTAAATCACCAACTTGGCAAAAGAGACTGGAGGTCTATATGGATAGTCAGACCTAAGAAATGCAGGAGATGATAAAGAAGAAACAAAGATTGACTGCTGAACTAATGTTGGGTGGTTTGAGCTATAGAACTTGGAATTTTGTGTCCTTTAGGTGAACTTAGCTCATTATAATATTAAAAATCACACTCCCAGCTCAAAAAGACCTCTGCCCAGGTGAACTCTTTCCCTGACCATGCATAATAGTAGAAATAGTGATGTAACCATATTATAACAATATGTAAATTGCTAGCATTATTGTAAAGAGGATGCATTTGAAAGTTCACTAACTTTACGGTTTTGTGTATAAATATGTCATGAAAAATGTGTTCATCCTCCACCAAGCATTTGTTGTATGATGACAAACTGACAGATGGTGGTGTTAGATCACACGTTGCTCCCGTACACTGATGCAGACAATTTCTGCGCACACCCTGTGTGGTCTTCCTGACTTGTTATTCTTTCTGAGGTTTTGTGTTGAATTTGTGTGGTGAGGCTTTGATAGTGGAGGAGGGGCTACAGGGTGGCTCTTGTGAGAAGTTGCTAGAAGCCTCCAGGGCTCCAAAATCCATCCCTGTTTCTGGCCAAGGCTGAGACGAATACTGAAGGTGGATGTGTCTCTGCAACATATTTAATAAGGGGAAAAGGAAAGTGCCAGAAGACCTGCAGGGGAGAGTAGAGGAAAAGGTGACAGCAATACCTGTGCAGATACCAAGGTCAGTGAGGAAAGGAGGGAGAGTCTGTGTGCTAGAGCAGAAGTTCCCCTGCAGCTTGTGGCAAGATGGCAGGCTCTCCCCCTGCAACCCATGGAGGAACATAGTGGAGCAACTGTGGGTCCCATGCCAGGAAGGTGGCTGACTGGGAAGCCTATGAGCAGTCTGTTCCCGAAGGACTGCACCTCATGGCAGGGACTGATGTCAGAGGATTTGTGGGACCCTTAGTTGGAGCAGGGGAAGAGTGTGAAGAGTCCTCTCCCTGAGCACGAAGGAGAGGCCAGAAAACAATGTGTGATGAACTGACCACAACCCCAATTCCCTGTACCCCTGCACTGCTGGAGTTTGTACCTGGGAAGAAGGGAGAGGGTGGGGAAAGGTGTTTTAAGCTCTGTTTTTGTGTTCTATTTGTCCTACTTGGATTTGATTGGTGACAAATTGATTCTCCCCCCCCCCCCATAACCCCTGAGTCAAGTCTGTTTTGCATGGGACCATAATTGGTAAGTGAACCCTCCCTGTCCTTGTCTCAACCTACAAGCTTTTTGTTGTATTTTCTCCTCCCCATTCCACAGTGAGGGGAAGAGTGAGTGAGTGAGTGAGTGGATGTGTGGTTCTTTGTTATCAGCTGGGCCTAAACCAGGACAGGTTTACAGTATAATATTCCACAATGAATTGGTGTCCATTTTGGAATATGTAATAGAAAGCAAGCATTTGCTTCTCTGCTTTGACTCTGAGGATAGCATGTTAGAGATTCTAGGTGGATGGTGGATGGTTTTTGGTTTTTTTTTTAAACTTTCAAAGAATACCTGATTTTTGTACCTGCTTCCTGGGTTAGGAAGGTTAGAAATTAGGAAGAAATTCTTTAATTTGAGGGTGTTGAGAAACTGGAACAGGTCACCCAAGGTACTTGTGGCTGCCCCCTCCCTGGAAGTGTTCAAGGCCACATTAGATGGGGCCTTGAGCAACGTGGTCTAGTGGAAGGTGTCCCTGCCCATGCATGGGGGTTGGAACTAGATTATCGTTAAGGTCTCTTCCAACCTTAGCCATTCTATGATTCTAAGGCTAGATACTTTTTAAGAAGGAAGTCATAAAGGCTCAGGAGTAGGCTGTCCCCATGTGCCATAAGGGGAGCCCGTGGCATAGAAGACCAACCTGGCTGAATAGGCAGCTTTGGCTGCAGCTGTGAGGGGGGAAAAAAAGTGAGTTTATGGCCTTTGGAAGGAAGGGCCTGGCCACTCATGACAACTACAAAGATGATGTGAGGCTATGCAGGGAGCAAATTTAGAAGGTCCAAAGCCCAGCTAGAAATTAATCTGGCTTCTGAGGTAGAGATCTTGGAGGTCTTTTCCAATCAAGGTAATTCTATGATTCTTTGACATGGGCCTACCTCTCAAGCCTGTTAAGGCCCCTCTGGAGAGCCTTCCTTGCTTCTAGTGTGTTGACTGTACCACACAGCTTGGTGTCATCAGCAAAATTGCTGAGGATACACTCAGTTCTACTGACCATGTCTCCAACAAGGATGTTAAACAGCAATGATCCCAATACCAACCCTTGAGGAATGCCACTTGTTCCTGATCTCCATTTACTCTGAGTGCAACCATCCAGCCTGTCCTGGTTTGGGCCAGGATAAAAGTAATTTTCTGTCTTGTACTTTTGCTTTCAGCTAAGTCTCTTGTAAGTAGCTGCACTTGCTGAAATTAACAGCAAGTTTCTCAGACAGTGTCTGCTTCTAGGACTGATAACACTCGATGTTTATAGTTACAGCTAGAGACTGGTATGCAGAGCCAAGGCCACTGCTCAGTTCTGAGGAACATTTTGCCCTCCGGAAGGAGAAAAGAAGTAAAAAGATCACACCTGCAAACCCTCCCTTAGGGAGGAACGGACAAGATAGATGGCCAAAACTGACCAGAGTATTCCATCCCATACATGTCATAGTATAAATTTGAGGGATCACGAGGCTCGAACCCCTTCCTGCTTCCCCTTCTTTGCCTGTCCCTGCTTGCTTTGGTGACCTGGGAGGATTCTGTCCGTTCATCTGCCTGTGGTCCTGATCTGTGCCAGCCTGAATCTGTGTGTTCCTGCCTCCAGCTCCCAACTGCTGCTGACTCTAGGAGTCCAGCCTGGACTTTCCCAGGGCTGCCCTGCAGCCTTGGTGGTGACATGAGAGTTATTGGGGGAAAGGGGGGAGGAATGTGGTATCAGTTTTCCTGTATATTTGTATATATTTAATAATTTTTCCTATTTATCATTACAGTTTTATTAAAGCTATGTAGTTTAGTTTCCAACCCATAAGTCTCTCTCCCTTATTCTCTCTCCTTTCTTTATCAGGGAGGAGAGCGGAATTAATAGAGAGCATCTGTTATTTGGTTTAATTGCTGGGACAGTGTTAAACAGGGACTTCCAGGTAGATGACATCAATTTTTCTCCTCTCTTCCACCAGTGCAGTGACCCCCATCACAAAGTCACCACATTTCTCAGGCATGATTTGAATCCTCCTCTTGTCTAGAAAATAAGCAAATAAAATAGCTTTCAGTACTTTAGATTTAGATAGGAGAAAGTGAGGTGCATTATACAGTATGGTGAAGAGGAGTATGGACTCTTTTGTGGTGGCTTTGTTGCAGGCTTGCTATCTGGCTAATTATCCAGTGGACAGGGGAGGCATTTGTAATGGTTCCATTGATACTTGCAGGTCTTTAACAAGTTTGTGTACGCTGGAGTATTTCAGGGCTTGCAAGGGGAAGTTTTCCTGTAAATGGATGTTTTGGTGTAGATGTTCAAAGAAATCAAAAGATTGTGTTTTGGGCCACTCTAAAAGCACATGTGTAGGCCTTGGTGCGTAGGCAGTGTATGTAGCTACTAGCTAGGTTTGTACCTACAACAACTACATGTAGGCAACTACATTTAATGTGAAATAAAAAAATTAATGAGATTAAGGCAGTGCTCAGGCCCCCTGTGCCTGCAGCTGTACCTGGATCTGTTTCCCTCACTGCTCACCCCCTTGCCTGTGTGCTTCCTCATTCTCCATCTAATGTAATGTGTACTGCAGACAGGAGGAACGAGCTTGCTGGAAGTCCCCCCTCTGCCTCCCGTGAGAGTCTGCTCACTACCAGGTGCTCTGGGCTCCATGTGGCATCAGACAGAGCCCCTGCCGATGTTCAGGGGCTTTGTGGAGCTCACTGCACTGGGGAGGACTGGCAGCATTTGCTGACCTGTGAGAGTTGTCTCATTCCAAAGAGACTTTGCCTAAACTTCCAGGAAAGAGGCTAATGGTCTGATTGAGGTGATGTGTCATATTGTGAAAACCATATTCACGTTGCTGTATTGGGAAACCCCTGCTGTAGCCCTCTCCAGGGGCATGCTGGGCTTCTGTGGTACATGGTGTCTCTTGAAAGAACTATATGTAAGAAATTAAGTTGTGACTTCTGTTTTCCAGGGTAAGAGATGGCAGATGGTAGCATTTTCTCTAAAATAAATTATTGTTCTGTAAAAAGTTGTTGCATGTCACCGTTTGAACAGGAAGAACATAAGAAGGAGGGCTTTCAGACTCTGAGAGGGGCATAACGCAAAGGGAGGGATCTATTCCCTCCCATTTCCTGTCATTCTCTATAAAAGATCAGAAAGCTGGCAGCTCCTCTTTCTTTTTCCTCCCGCTTCCTGATAGCTGTGTTACTGTTAGTTACTGTGAGCTTGCCACGTGCTTATCTATTGGGTTGTGTATATTTATATATATGTATGTATATGTGTATATATATATATATATTTGTTACTTTACCCTTTATGTTATTACCTTTCCCTTGTGTTAGTAAAATCTGTATCAATATTGTTTTCAGTTTCCAACTCAAAGTCTCTGGTCTTAATTCCCCTTTTATCTTCCCTTTTGGGGGGAGAATAGAGAGGAATTCTGTCCTAGGTCTGTGGTCTGCCCAAACTGCTAAGCTGTGACAGAATAATTAGCACCCAACATGGGGCTCAAATTTAATTTTTCCTTTCAATTGAAAATACTGGAAAGTTGGAAACTGAAAAAAGAAAAATGGGTTTCAAAATGGCATGGGTGAAATACTTGTTATATTCTGCTTTTTTGAATTTACTTATACATGCATGTTGTTTTGTGTTAAAAATGACCGAGACTCAATTTTCTGTTAATGGTTTAATTTAATTAATAAAATTGCAATAAGCAAAACAGTGCTGGGTGTGTGGGGAATCTCCGCTCCACTCACACGCACAACCCCTAAAACTCTGGAATTACCTTTTATTGATTACAATTCTATGAATATTCAAAACTAGGTGGGTTTACATACATATTCTTAGGGATTACATCATGTCATTATAATATTCATGATAGGCGGAGTCTGGGCGGAGTCTTCTTTAGGGGAGATATCCGGGGGTCGTCAGGGGGTCTTTGGATGAAGTAAGAGGTCTTCCTCAAGCTTGAACTTGTTACCTTTCTTGATTTCGCTGACTTCATTATATTGTTACAAGGCGATATCAGACCCTAGCCATAACTTTCCCCTTATCTGCTGGTTGTGACATCTTTATGTTCTTCTTGTGCAGATGTTCACATTCCTTTGGTGTTTTTTTTTGGCATTAGGGTGCACTGTGCACCAGTGTCCACCAAGGCTTTATACTTTTGTGGCTCTAATGTGCCAGGCCATCGAATCCACACAATCCAATAGATTCGGTTGTCCCTCTCCTCCACCTGGCTGGAGGCAGGGCACCTCTAAGCTTGAGCACATACAGCATTGTCAGTATGTGCATTACTGGAGCTTGCATCCCCAGTACTCACACCTGATGTGCAGGGATCTTGAGTCACCAGCATTTTTGGATTGGGTAACTCCACACTGGACACTTGAGCAGCCATCTTTTTAGAAGGACCTCCTTTTGCCTTTGGCTTACTCATCAACTCAAACACTCGGTCCTGTAGGGCAGCAGTAGGTTTCTTGTCCCACTTTTTCATTTCCTCTCCATACTCACACAGGAGTGCCCATAGGGTCCCTCTTGCTGATTTCTGTTTCTCTCTATTCTGTCTCATAGGAGGGCGTCTCCTCTTAATGGCTGCAATGCGGCGTCCTCCGTCTGTCTGAGGAGAAGGGGGTGAATGCCATTCCTCAGATGCTCTCTTAATAGCTGAGACCCAGGCCCGACAAGGGGCTATGACAGCATCTTCACACTCTCGTACAGTTTTAATCACATCACCCACAGTTGCATCTACCTCTGCAGGAACCCATAGCATTACTGATAGTGTATGATTAAAAGGTTGTGGTGCAGCATGCACAAACCTTTGCATCATAGGTTTAGGGCATGGTACGTGAAAGGGATCTTCAATGCCATCATTATTATAGATCACGTCTCGCACAGCCAATTCTTCGAGATACCTGATAGCTTTTCCAAGTCTGGCTGCTTTGATCTGTGGGCAGTCTATCTCCTCTTTATAGGGATATCTCTCCCTTACAGCTGACAAGAGTCGTTTCCACAGGCTGGTAGTTCCAGCCTTTTCCCCAAATGCCCGATCAATACCTGCATCTTTGGCTAGGGATCCCAACTGCCTGGCTTCCTTCTGAGTTAATGTTATGGTAGCAGCCCCCTCATTCCAGCATCGGAGTAACCAAGAGAGAAGTGGTTCACCTGAAAAACGGCTGTAGTCTTTTCTCAGAGTACGCAAGTCTCTCATGGAATAGGGCTGAGCAGATTCTGAGTCTGAGTCCTCATCTGACTCTGCTCTAGGGAATGCTGTACGAGGAGAGGCAGTATCAGTATCCTCTGTTTCCTCTATCACCTGGTCATCTTGTTCAGACTTGGAAGGGTTAAGGCTCGTTTCTGATTTCCCTTGTTTTCCTTTTCTCCTAGTTACAGGGTTAACAAGTAACTGTGTGGGCTGAGGGGGAGAGGCTGAGGCATCTGCAGCAGTGGCGGCAGCAGGGCTTGCTTTCTGAGCAGCAGCAGTGTCTGTGGGAGTAGACACAGCAACTGGAGCTGTAGCAGAAACACTGGCGATGCTGGCCGGCCTTATCTGAGTTGTGCCCTTGCGTGAGGGGGGGCGAGAAGCGGCTGTGGAGGCAGGAGTGGGGGTGCTCTCTGTACGAGGAGCAGCTCTCACTCTCCGAACAGCAACTCTCGGCCTCCGAAAAGGCATACTCAATCTCATTACTGTGGTTTTTGTGTTACTCCTCACCAATATATGAGAGAAATTAACAACACCCACTAAAAGATTGAGAGATGAAATGCTACTGTTACTAAAATCAGGTGGAGTCAGCCCAAAATACGATGGAATGGTATAATTTTCCAAATTAAAACTGGGAGTGTAATTACCAACCAAGTTTTTTATCTCTGTATGAAACACTACTGCACCATGCACCATGATATACACCAGTATTGAGGACAATATTGCAATGATGGTTCTTAAGCAACTCTTACGAACGAAAACCCACATAGCAGCAGCAATTCCAGCTGCGAAAAGACAGATTGCATACCCTAAATACCAAAGGTACGGCACGATTGGTTTAATCTCCAACCCTGTGAAATTTCCAAAGAACAAGGTCTAATTCCAGCTCAGGAAAGCCATTCTTTCACTGGAGTTGGAATTCAAACTGTTCAGGCAATTTAGTCAAAATTTAAACTGGACTCGAGCCAATTAGCTCGGGCCCCACGTTGGGCGCCAATAAATCTGTCACGGTTTAACACTGACCCGGCAATTAAACCGAATAACAGACGCTCTCTATTAATCTCTCTCTCTCCTTGATAGGGAAAGGAGAGAAAATAAGGGAGAGAGACTTATGGGTTGGAAACTAAACTACACAACTTTAATGAAACAGTAGTGATAAATAGGAAAAATTACTAAATATATACAAATATACAGGAAAATAGAAACCACATTCCTCCCCCCTCTCCCCCAATAACTCTCACGTCACCACCGAGGCTGTAGGGCAGCCCTGGGAAAGTCCAGGCTGGACTCCTGGAGTCGGCAGCAGTCGGGAACCGGAGGCAGGAACACACAGATATGGGCTGGCACGGATCAGGACCTCAGGCAGATGAACGGACAGGATCCTTCCAGGATGCCGGGTGAAGGAAGGGAAGCAGGAAAAGATCTGACTCGGCCCTCGTGATGCCTCAAATTTATACTGAGTGTGACGTATATGGGATGGAATACTCTGGTTAATTCTGGCATCTATCTTGTCTGTTCCTCCCCAAAGGAGGGTTCAGGTGGGGCCTCTGTGTCCTTGGCTCTGCATACCAGTCTCTGGCTGGAACTATAAACATCAAGTGTTATCAGTCCTAGAAGCACACACACTGCATGAGAAACTTGCTGTTAATTCCAGCAAATGCAACTACTTACAAGGGACTTAGCTAAAAGCAAAAGTACAGAAACAGAAAACCACCTTTATCCTGGCCCAAACCAGGACACTTTGGTGCCTAATTAGCCTTGGCAGTGTCTTGTTTTAAGAACAGGACCTACACTTTTAATTATCTTCGAAACAG
The DNA here is from genome assembly GCF_003957555.1 of Calypte anna. Lineage (NCBI taxonomy): Eukaryota > Metazoa > Chordata > Aves > Apodiformes > Trochilidae > Calypte > Calypte anna. The sequence continues at coordinate 20,896,553 of NC_044276.1, forward strand.
AAGTTAGTCTCATTAGGGCCTTGTATTGTTAACACTGTTTCAGTGGAAAATTACATGTCTCAACTGCTTTGTCTAGCCCCATATTCACTTCTTTCTCAGTTTAATTCTTTTCCTGAATTTTACTGGTTAGGAATACAAATTCATCAACATATATGACATTTTGTATGGTCCCATCTCCCATTCATGATACTTTACTATGCTGTTAAAACAGGGGTTTCTGCGAGAATGAGTTTGGTTGGGAATTTGATTGGGGAGTTTGGGGACTCTTTCGTCAATGTGTTCACTATGCAAAATTATTCAGTTCCTTTCTCTGTCGAGTTTGACCCACCAGAGTTTTGAGGCCTCACTGATGGTTGGTGTTATTCGTTTTTTTGTTATCATTGTGCCTAAAATGTGTTCCAGGGGTGGTTCACTGTTCAATATTTGTGTGGGAAAAATGCCCCTGCTGTGGCCACCACTACCTCCCCCAACAGCACAGTGCCCACCACTGCTGCTGGCTACACCTCCCCCACTGGCTCCAAACCAGCCCTTGTCCCCCCTGTCACAACCTGCATAAAGCATCTAAAGAAGCATCCAAAGAAGTCTTTGGCCTGGGGAGGGGTGATGATGATGATGACTCAGTGACAAACACAACAGAAAACCCTGATCAGTGATAGAGAAAGTCAGCCCAAGGCAGGAACAATATAGGAAAGTGATTCAGAACCTGAGATAATTGTCCAATCTATGTCTCTGAAAGAGGAAATTTAAGAAAGGATTATGCTCGGATGAAGGTGAATCACTGACTGCTTGGATGTTTGTCTGGGACAAGGGGGGCAGATATGGTAAACCTGGAGGGCAGAGAGGCGGGGCAGCTGTGATGGGGGCACTGATATAGTAACTGGGGGAAAAGCCAGTACTTATAGTCTTTGGAAATGCCTTTTGTCTGCTTTTGTCTTTATTAGGAGGATATCGAATGTTGCCCTATTAGATGGAACACCATGTAAAGAGGCATCAGATATCTGAGGGAGCTGGCAGTTCAGGAGGTCATCTATGGTGATGGGGAAATACCTGAAGATCCCTACAAGGTGCCATGCAGGAGGCCTCTGTTTAAAAAATCACACAGAGTGCCTCTGCTATGTACTCCCACATTTTGGGGGGGAAGGGTCTTTGGGGGAGATGATGAAACACCACCAACTGTTAGTGAATTTATTAGCCAGCTAAGGCAGTGTGTCTAACCCCTTACAGGATTGTGTCTCAGCTGTGGAAAACCTGGCTGTGGAGTTCAAAACCACGTCTGAGGAGTTAAAAACCTCTTTATTGCACTAATTTCTGCAGCACAGTGCCTGCTGGGTAAGTCAGGACACCGACTGGACTGCCCTGTCCCTCCCGGGGATGCCGTTAGCTCTTCAAAGAGGGACAGGATGTAAGAAATGGGGTGCATGCCCCAGGCCCTGCAGGGGGGCGGGGGATGAATGCTTTCTCTCCTGTAACTCTCAAAATGTATCATCCCCCCTCTCCCCCTTTCAGACTCCTTCTAGCAGCTGAATGGTGGATGGGGTGCCAGAGGGGTCAGGGCGAGGAAGCCGCCCCCGTGCTGTTCAGCATCCTTGCTGCTATTCCCACAGGTGGATTTGCGCAGGAGTGCACTGGATGGGGAGGATGCCAGGGTGACCCACAGGCAACACGTCACTGAGTTCAGAAGAGTGCCTGGCAGGGGCAAAGCACCATCTTGACAGTGGTTCGGCTCCAGCCCTCCCGTGCCACTGCGTCCGGGATGGCTCACCTGGCCCCATCACCTACCACACAAGATGGTCCCAGCATGTCCCCACCTCTGGCAGGATCCTGTGGGCTCCATCCATGTGGCAGCACCACGTCCCTCCCTGTCCCACTCGACAGAGAGGCTGGACATTTTCAGCTTGTGTCCTTTCCACTAAAAGGGAGCTATTTCAGAGCTTTTGTCCCTCATTTGCCATTGGGTTTTTGGGCTGCGTGAAATGCCTCTGCAATCCCTTTTCTTGATCTCTATTTTGCCCTAGGGACCCACTGCTTCTCCCTAGGGAAGCTCAGCACCTGGGTGGGCTTGGACACCGTTTTAGGTTGTTCCCTCCACCTCAAGTGCTTGTCTCCTTATACAGTCACAGACAGGTCCTTCTTGTCCTAGCGATTGCCCGTCCTTATCGGGCCCCCTATTTACCCAATGAGGTCTGTGTTTCACGAGATGTCTCTGGTGCACTATCTCATCAGCCTCAACCCGGTGAAAGCATCCTAAACGACTTACAGGTCCCCATACCTTAAAATCCAATAAACACACCTTATCTGCAGTTCTTGTCCACCCCCACAGTAAGTGCCTAGGAACGGAGTCCTTCCGAGAAATCTCAGGACGTGCGCCAAGGTCGTCCATTTCCCAGTCGATCCTGCAGCCAGGTGGAGAAGTGTCCCTTCTGGGGTGCCCAAATTGACTTTATATTATCCCTTACATCACTGGAGCATGTCCAGAGAAGGGCCACAAGGATGATCAGAGGGCTGGAGCACCTCTCCTATGAAGACAGACTGAGAGAGGGGGCTATAACATCTGGAGAGAAGGCTCTGAGGAGACCTTATTGTAGCCTTCTAGTATCTGAAGGGGGCCTACAAGAATGCAGGCAATGGACTTTTTAGGATGTCAGGGAGTGATAGGACTAATGGGAATTGATTCAAACTAGAGAAGGGTAGATTTAGATTGGAAGTATGGAAGAAGTTCTTCACTATTAGGGTGGTGAAATACTGGAACAGGTTGCCCACACAGGTGGTGGAAGCCCCATCCCTGGAAGTTTTTAAGGCCAGGCTGGACAGGGCTCTGAGCAACCCAATCTAGTAGGAGGTGTCCCTGCCCATGGCAGGGGGGTTGGAAGGAGATGATCTTAAAGGTCCCTTACAACCCTGAAAATTCTATGATTCTATGACTGTGTTTTGGATTTAGTATGGCATTTGGTATGAGAAGAATACTGATAATATACTGATGATAATATACTCATGTTAGTTGTTACTAAGAAATCAAAGACTTCTGCACTCCCCACGTTTTGCTAGTATGCTAGTATGGAGTTTCTAGAAATGGCTGAACACTCACCCGCCTGCTGATGAGAAGTTGTGAATTAATTCCTTCTTTTGGTTTGCTTGCACATGCAGTTTTTGCTTTCCCTGTAAAACTATCTTTACCTCAACCCATGAATTTTCTCACTTTTAGTCTTCTGATTATCTCCCCCATCCTATTGGAAGGGAGTGACTGAGCAGCTGTCTGGTGCTTGGTTACTGGCTGGGGTTGAACCACAACAACCCTTTTTGGCACCAACATGGGGCTCAAATATTCAAGATAATGATATATTTCATTGGAATGTGGTAAACTGAATTTATAGCTATTAAGCTATTATTTGGCAGGCTCCTAGGCTTGCTGTGGGGCTTGCTTGCCTTACTCTATATTATAGTGCTCATTAGTGGCTGCTTTTTGCTTTAACTGCTTGCTGTACTGCTTATCATCTTACCCTACTGTGCCTGCGAATATTTTGATAACAGCAATGTCCCTACACCTCAGCTGGCAGATGGCCAGACTATTGTGGAGGATTGGTTGGCCGAACAGGGACATATGGACATGATCAAAGCTGCAGACAACTTAGCAAGCGTCAGAGCTTGGTGATTCTTACATTAAGCGTTGTCATTCTTCCCTCGTCGCGACAGACTATTGCTTCCAGTGCTGTGCCACTGTACTGGACAAGCTGAAAAACCAATGTGAACTTGAGTCAAAGGGACTGTGACCTATGTATGAGTCTATGCAGGAGCAGGACAACCCAAAGCATCTATGGCTGTAGCTAGGCCCATGTCAGAGCAAGTGCATCTCAAAGCATCTGTGTCTGTGACTTTCTGTGCCACAGAATGAATACCTCTGAAGGCATTGTGGCCCAAGCATAAGTCTCAGGGAACTTTGCTTTCACTGAGACAGAACAGCCACCAGAAAACACCTAAAATCAAGGGGATCCTGTATCCTCCACCCATCAGGCAGACAGCAGTAGCTTAAACGAAAGGAGTAAATTGAGACAAGTCCACGCTTGGGACTGCAGGCAAATCCCCTCCTTGCCCACCTTGCCTTTCCAGGTGCCTCTGAACAACAGGTATCAGGCTCTGAATGTGGAAGGCCAGTCAGTGGATGATGTCAGAAAGGCCTACCCCCTCTATCACGACCATCTCCACCAGGAAGAAAAGGAGAGCTACAGTTGTAGGCAACTCCCTTCTGAGGGGAACAGAGGGGCCAATCTATCAGACGGATCTGTCTCTTAGGGAACATTGTTGCCTCGCTGGGGCCCAGGTTAAGGAAACTACTAGGAAACTTTCTATCCTGGTGTGGCCCTCAGACTATTACCCATTACTGATCTTCCACGTGAGCAGTGATGAAGCTGCAACACATAGTCCAAAGGTAAGAAAGAGACTTCAGGGCCTTGTGATGGTTGTTAAGAGAAGTTGGGGCACAGGTTATTTTTTCCCCTCTCTGTTCAGTTGTGGGTAGTGACACTGAGAGAAACAGACACACCCAGTCTATTAATATATGGCTCTGTGGCTGGTGTGAACATGACAAGTTTGGGCTTTTTGATAATGGGATGGCCACACAGCAGCAGGATTGCTGACATTGGGTGGGATTCACCTTTCTCACAGGGGAAGAGAATCTCTGATCAGGAGCTTGCAGGTCTCATTTACAGAGCTGTAAAGTAGACTTGGGGATAATATCATACTTCCCTGTCACAAGCTGTGGGATGGCATGCCAAGGTTAGAGGGATGGGGTCCTAGCAAGGACCCTCAGCCTGTTAATCAGAGGTGTTCTGGACACACTGCAGCACATTAAGTCTTAAAGAGACAAGTCAGAGGTTCCTGAGGTAATAGGATCCAACAGGGAAGCACCAGATAAATACCTCAAAAGAATTCCATCCACTCCAGCCAGTAGGTCAGATTCATTAGGGGCCCATCTTAAATGCCTCTATGCAAGTGCATAAAGCATGGGGAATAAACAAGAGGAGTTAAAGACATGCATGTGCCTGCAGGCCTCTAATCTCACTGGCATCATGGAGACATGGTGGTATGACTCCTATGACTGGAGTGTTGGAATGGAAGGTTACAGGCTCTTTAGGAAGGAAAGAGAGGAGAGAAGAGGAGGGAGTATTGCCCTCTCTGTCAATGAGTAGCTGGAGTGCATGGAGCTCCACCTGGGGATGGGTGAGGAGCTGATTAAAAGCTTAGGGGTGAGGATTAAAGGGAGGGCAGTGACAGGGGACATTATAGTGGGGGTCTGCTACAGGCCACCTTAACAGTAAGACTGAGCAGATGAGGACCTCTATTAGTCTCATGTTTGCAAGCCTTGGTCCTCGTGGGGGACTTCAACCACCCCGATATCAGTTGAAGGGACATAAATATGAAGGGACATAAATTTATGCATGGCATAAATGTGAAGTAGTGAAATGAAATAGTGAATGAATTCCTTGTTTTGCTTTGCTTGCACATGTAGCTTTTGCTTTCCCTATAAAATCGTCTTTATCCCAACACAGGAATTTTCTCACTTTTCTGATTCTCTCCCCATCCCACTGGGAAGAAGTGGGGAAGTGGCTGAATGGTGCTTGGTTATTGGCTGGGGTTGAACCATGACAGCAAATAAAAGGTCCCTCTCTCAGTTTGCTCAGCGCTCCAGGTGTCTTACAGCTTGGCTGGAAAATAGCACCACACATTCAGTCCTTTAGGGCTATTTACCCTTGAGAGACAAAACCCTGCATAGCAGCTCAAAGCCAGAATCAAGGCACAGCAATAACTATAATCAACCAGCATCACCTTTTTGCATCATTTTTTTCCACACAACACATTGTGTTATTGTGGAGTTATTGCAGTTATTGTGGAGTTATTGCAGTGCAGCTGAAATACAACTCCCCTTAGCTTTAAACAAGTTACCTGAGGTATATTTTAATCAGAAAAGCACAAAGCTCACTGAAGGCTAGTTTACCTACCTCCTGGGACAGACCTCACAGTCCTGTTGGGCTCCATGCTGGGATGCCTGGACAGAGATTCTTATTTTAACGTTATATCAGGCATTTCTACACTATGCAAAAGTTGTTGATGTGGTTACAGCACATATGTACTCTCAGATGTTCCCAGGAACGAAGAATAATACTGCAGACCCATTCCCATTCCCCACACAATTGTAACAGCCATCACCACTGTGAAGCAAAGGACCTAATAACTTATCCCATACCAAACAGGAGGTTTCTTCCATGAAAAAGACTTAAGAATCACATTAGAAAATATTGTTATTCTGCACGTGAGGAGAGAAGATTACCTACCATGCCAATTAGCTGACATAACCAAGTCATTAAGTTGTAAGACACAAAAATTGTTACAGAAATATTTTTTTTTTATTTCTGATACAGGCACATTCATATACTTCTGTTTCAGAATTGTAGGCCCTGCATTAAGAGAGCTTGTGCCATCCTGTCTGTAGGAACAGGAAAAGCGGTGACCATTTAGGGAGAACAGGGAACATGGACATCACACTGATATTCCCTCAAGGCTCTTTCTAGCCTAAGATGGCTGTTGACTACCACCTGACTTCAGTGAGAACAACCAGAGGGCATGAAGACAAAAATTAATGCTGTAAAATCGCATTAGAGATGTTCTGTGGAACACAAGAGTCTAGCTCTCTGGAGCAGTAAGGTTCCCTACACTTCTTATTTAGATTTCATTGCCAGGATAGGATTAATTATTCTTTGGGTTGTTTTGGTTAGAGAATTTCCACAACCTCCAGGAAAGCCATGAGCTGCTGAGCTCCAAAGGAAAGCTGACACTAGTAGTCTATTCATTTTGTCTTGTTTTGCCCTCATCTGCCTTGTTGATTTCTCAATAAGGTAGCTGGAACCTCCACAGGGAGACCTGCCAGAATCTCAGAAGCATTACTGAAATGTAAACTCAAAATTCACTTTTTAACCTTGAAGATACAGAATGAACATCTTGCAGTTCTAATGTTTGGCCTGACCACCCAGGAAGCAAAGGAAAGACTTAAACATAAATCCTGTTCCACAGTGGAAAGATGTTTAAAAAATAATAATCAATTAAGAACAGAAATCCAAATTCTTGGTCTTCTGTGTACTTACAGGGCTATTAGAGGCTTCTTCATCTGTGGGAAGAAACCCTGTTTTTAACAGAAAGACCATGGAAACATTAAACAGAAATCTAATATTCATCAAGTTTACAACATGTTGGTTGCCTATAGTAACACAATGGTAATATTGCCAGACTCTACTTAATTGAAACTGAAATTTTAATCAATATTTACCAAGTGCACATCCATTTAAAGGTTTTGCATCGACTATCTGGTTAAGGAGCTATTTTTTTAACACCCAGACTTGGTGTCCTGGTTTGTTCCAGGATAAAAGTAATTTTCTGTCTTGTAATTTTACTTTCAGCTAAGTCTCTTCTAAGTAGCTGTACTTGCTGACATTAACAGCAAATTTCTCAGTCAGTGTCTGCTTCTAAGACTGACAACGCTTGATGTTATAGTTATGGCTAGATAATGGTATGCAGAACCAAGGCCACTGCTCGGTTCTGAGAAACATCTTATGCTTCCAAAAGAGAGAGGGAGTAAAGGGGTCACACCTGCAATCCTCCTCTAGGGAGGGGCGGACAAGACAGGTGACAAAAATTGACTAAACAGAGTATTCCATCCCATATGAATCATACTTGGTATAAATTTGAGGGATCATGAGGGTCAAGCCCCTCTTCTTCCTGTGGTGGCAGCAGCAGCAGTAGCAGCGACAACGACTGAGGTAAGCCCAATGAGAGGGTTCGAGGTTCAAGCGTGTTGTGCTGAGGGTTTTCTAAGCTCAGGGATCCCCCACCAACTCACAGCCCAAGCCCCAGTGGGACCAGGAATTTGGCATCAGCCAATCAGGTGCAGAAGAGGCATAGCCAGGAGCCATGTGGAAGATTTAAACACCCCTGAGAAGCTTGAGCAACCTGGAGCATGGCAAACAGGGACATGGCACATCTGTGAGGCATGGCACAAGAGTTTGCATGGGGCAGTTTGTGCAGGCAGGGCACTGAGGAGCTGCGATTTACTCAAGGAGTGATGGTGGCTACTCAGAGTAAGAAGACTGTGTTCCCAGCACCCACCCAAATAGAAACTGGCATCCAGGCCCCAGGCTGTGAGGAATGCTACAGCCTTTCACTGGCAACAGGAGGCATCTCTGACTATGGCTGTGTGAGCAGGTTGAGGACCTGCTCAGCCAGGTGGCATAGATCCAAGACGAAGTGATGGAGCTCAGGGAAGAGGTGAGTAGGTTAAGAAACATCAGGGACAGTGAGAGGGGAGATGATTACTTTGACCAAATTACTTTTTCTCCAAAAACAGAACAGGAGGTAACTCTCAGTGGAGCAGAGGATCCCATATCCTCTCATCAGCAAACCTCCCAGCCTTCCTGTAGTAATCCACAGGAGGAGGGCCAATGGGAACAGGTCACTGCCCAATGAAAAAAAACACTTAACAAGTGTGTTCCTTTAAGAAACACACCACCTGCAGTGCCCTTGCAGAACAGGTATTGGGGCTCTGCAGGAGGATCTGGTTGTGAGCAAAGTCGAGGGCTAACAAAGGCCAGAAGCACCATCAAGGCCAACTTGCCTCAGGCCGGCCATCAAAACTGACCCTGATAAGGAAAATTGATGGGTCATTGTATTAGGTGACTCCCTCCTGAGGGGTGCAGATAGCCCAATATGTAGACTGGACCCACTTCATGGGGAAGTCTGCTGCCTCCCAGGGGTCACAAGTAAACTTCCCACCTTGGTGAGACCTTCAGACTGCCACCTACTTTTGGTCATCCAGGTGGGTAGCGATGATGTGGTATCAAGATCAACAAAAGGAATCAAGAGAGATTTCAGGGCTCTGGGTCAACTAGTTAAGGGATCTGGTGCGCAAGTTGTGTTCTCCTCCATCCCTCTAATGACAGCGATGGATGAGAGAACCTAACAGAAAGAGTCAACAGATTAATTCATGGCTCAGGGACTGGTATCATCGGCAGGGCTTTGGGTTCTTTGACCATGGAGCAGTATATGCATCACTGTGTCTGCTGGTAAGAGATGGAGTGCACCTATCTCAGCATGGGAAAAGGATCTTCTCTCAGGAGTTAGCAGCCCTCATTGAGAGGGCTTTAAACTAGTCTTGAAGCAGGAAGTGAAAACTAATTGCCTGACTCCCTCTTTGAAATGCTTATATACCAATGTATGGAGTATGAGGAATAAGCAGGAGGAGTTGGAGATCTATCTGTGTTAGGTTGCATGGCTATGATGTTACTGCAATCACTGAAATGTGGTTTGACTGGAATGTTGTCATGTATGGCTACGCACTATTTAGGAAGGGCAGACAAACAGGGTGAGGCAGCGGTGTTGCTCTTTATGTGCAAGAGCAACTGGAATGTACTGAGTTCCATCCAGAGAGAGAAGTTGAAAGGGTTGAAAGCTTGTGGGGAAGAATTAAAGGACATGTAAATGGGGGTGAAACTGTTGTGGGTTTCTACTATAGACCAACAACCCAGGAAGAAGATGCTGATGAGGCCTTCTATAGTCAAGTGGAAGTAGCCACTAGATAGCACTCTTTAGTACTCGTGGGTGACTTCAATCATCCTGATTGAAAGCCCACACCGCCAGACATATCCAGTCCAAAAGGCTCTTGCAGTGCATCGATGATAACTTTCTAATGCATCTAGTTGAAGAACCAAGAAGAGGTGCACTGCTGGACCTTGTATTAACGAATAAAGAATGTCTGGTTGGGGACATTAAGGTTTAAAACAGCCTTGGTGACAGTGACCATGACATGGTGGAGTTTAGTATTTTACTAGGAAGAAGAGCTATAAGTAGGATTACAACCCCAGACTTCTGCAGGGCTAACTTTGTACTCTTTAAGGATCTACTTGCAGTAATCCCATGGGCTAAGACTCTGGAAGGAAAGGGAGACCAAGAAAGTTGGTCAATTTTTAAATACCACTTCTGTCAAGCCCAAGATAGGTGCATTCCCTTGAGTAAAAACTCAGGTAGAGGTGGTAAGAGACCTGCATGGATCAACAAGGAACTTTCAAAGAAAGTCTTGTGGAAGAAAGAAAATCACAGCTTATGGAAGAACGGACTTGTCACTTGGGAGAACTAATGGGACACTGTCATAGAATGTAGGAAGGCAACAAGAAAGGCTAAAGCCCTCTTAGAATGAAAACTGGCAAAGGAAGTAAAACGAAACAAGAAGAGCTGCTTCAAATATATCAGTAGTAAAAGGATGAATAGGGAAAATGTGGGCCCACTGCTCAATGTGGTGGGAGCTCTGATAACAGAGGATGCAGAGAAGGCAGAGTTGCTGAATGCCTTCTATGCTTCAGTCTTTACTCCTAAGACCAGCCCTTGTCATCTCCAGACCCGTACATAAGAGAGAAAGCCTGGAGGAGGGAAGACTCACCACTGGTCAATGAAGACTGGGTTAGAGATCAGTTATACAAATTGAATATACACAAGTCCATGGGCCCTGATGGGATGCACCCAAGAGCGTTAAGAGCTGGCTGATATTATCGCCCTACCACTCTCCATCATTTTAGAGAGATCATGGCAAACAGGAGAGGTGACTGAGGACTGGAGGAAAGCCAGTGTCACTCCAATCTTCAAAAAGGGCAAGAAGGAAGATCCAGGCAATTACAGACCAGTCAGCATCACCTCCATCCCTGGAAAAATGATGGAATGGCTCATTCTTGAGGTCATTAAGCACATGGAAGAGAAGAATATTATCAGGAGTAGTTAGCATGGATTTACCAAGGGGAAATCATGCTTGACTAAACTGATAGCCTATGATGTTGTAGCTGAATGGGTAGATGCAGGGACACCAGCAGATGTAGTCTAGCTTGACGTTAGCAAGACTTCAGACACAGTCTTCCATAACATCCTCTTGAGCAAGATCACAAAATGTGGGATAGAAGAATCCACAGTGAGATGGATTAAGAACTGGCTACACAATAGAGCTCAAAGAGTGGTAATTAATTGTGCAGATTCCAGCTGGAGACCTGTGACTAGTGGAGTTCCCCAAGGATCAGTGCTGGGTCCAGTCCTGTTCAACATCTTTATCAATGACCTTGATGATGGGACAGAGTGTCTTCCCAGCAAGTTTGCTGATAACACAAAGCTGGGAGGACTGGATGACACCCCAGAAGGCTGTGCTGCCATTCAGGGGGACCTAGACAGGCTAGAGAGTTGGGCAGGAAAAAATTTAATGAATTACAACAAGGGCAAGAGTAGATAGTCTTGCATCTGGGAAAGAACAACCCCAGGTACCAGTATAGGTTAGAGACTGACCTGCTAGAGAGCAGTGAAGGGGAAGGAACCTGGGGGTGCTAGTGGATGGAAGGATGATCATGAGCCAAGAATGTGGCCTTTTGGACAAGAAAACCAATGGCATCCTGGGATGCATTAGAAGGGGGGTGGCTAGTAGGTCGAGAGAGGTTTTCCTCCCCCTCTACTCTGCCCTGGTGAGGCTGCATCTGAAATATTGTGTCGAGTTCTGGGCCCCTCAGTTCAAGAAGGACAGGGAACTTCCTGAAAGAGTCCAGCGCAGAGCCTCCAAGATGATTAAGGGAGTGGAAAATATCCCTCATGAGAAAAGGCTGATGGAACTGGGTCTCTTCAGATTGAAGAAGAGGAGAATGAGGGGCGACCTCATTAATGTTTATAAATACATAGAGAGAGAGCCAGGAGGATGGTGCCAGGCTCTTCTCAATTATGCCCAATGATAGGACAAAAGGTAACGGATATAAGACTGAGCATAGGAGATTCCATATAAACACAAGGAAAATTTATTTTTCTGTGAGGGTGACAGAGCACTGGAACAGGCTGCCCAGGCAGGTTGTGGAGTCTCCTTCCCTGGAGACATTCAAAACCCACCTGGACGTGTTCCTACGTGACCTCCTGTAGGTGACCTTGCTCTGGCAGGGAGGTTGGACTCAAAAATCTTTTGATGTCCCTTCCAACCCCTGAAATGATGTGATTCTGTGATTCTTCCTGCTTTCTTTAGCATCCTGGGAGGATTCCATCTGTTCATCTACCTGTGGTCCTGATCCATGCCATCCTGAATCACTGTGTTACTGCCTCCAGCTTCAAATGCTGCTGACTATAAAAGTCTACCCTGGACTTTTCTAGGGCTGCCCTGCAGCCTCGGTGGTGATGTGTTATTGGGGGGAAAGGGGGGGAGGAACGTGCTATTGTTTTTCTGTATATTTATATATACTATTTTTTCCTTTTTTATCATTACTGTTTCACTAAAGATGTGCAGTTTAGTTTCCAACCTGTAAGTCTCTTTCTCTCCCTTATTCTTTCTCCTTTCTTTATCAGGGAGGGGGATTAATAGAGATCATCTGTCATTCAGTTAATTGCCAGCCCAATGTTAGACTGTGACACTTGGTTATTTAGATTAACATACTTAAAGATTTAGTACAGCACCAGAAAACTATTGTGTTCTTAATTAACACTGCATACAGAAAATTTGAACCTTTGTGGAATTGCTTTATGGAAGCAATAGCTTCTAGAAATGACCAAGACTATATTTGTACTTTTTAAGTAAAGGTATGGCATTTGGAGCTAGTGGAATGTGCTGGTGTACCATGACTACCTTAAATGTTGGCATTATCAGGGGAACTCAATGTATTAACTCCAAAAGAAATTGCATGGAGGACGGAGTGGAGGTGCCACAGCTGTGCTCTGTGTCAACAATATCAACTAGCTCCACTTTTGATACCTTGGGCCAAAACCCTGCCACCCATTGACAAAATGCTGTCCTTAAGGTGAACTTTGCACATTATAATCTTGTTAGAATAGCAAAACCACACCTCTATCCCTAAAGTTACCCACCTCCAAGGTGCAACCACCCCTCACTGAGCATACACTCTGAATTTTCTCTAGCCTATAGCTTTAAATGTGAAGTGAGTGAACATTGCACCAATCACAATAAAGATATGCTTGACTAGAGTCACCCAAGCTCTACCTGTCAGGTAAAATAGTACAAAAATACCCAATGGGGGAAAGGATGTCAGGGGAAGACACCATTGCAGGGACACCCCTGACCTCTGGAATCAGTTGACAGGCTGATCCTCTCTTCCCCACCCTTGGGACACCTTTGGGTAAGATTCTAACATTCGTGTGACCCCTTCCCCTTTATGTTCCCCTTACGTCTCTAGATTCTCTTTAATTGTATAAATCTCTCCACTCGTGGTTTTGGCCAGGTTGTACCTCCCAGGAAATCTCTATAGAGTACTCATAGTTTATGTATTTTACACGTGCTTCTTTTGCAGACAGTAAATTTATCACTGGAAATCCAAAAGAACGTGTATACTGTTGCTTTAATAAATCAAACTATTTGTTAATCTGGTGGTAGAAAACCTCATTTAGCATGACCGAATTCCAGCACTTGTTGGTGAAAATTTTTTTACTAGTGTAGTGTTAGTAGTGCACCCAGAACCTTGTTTACCAGCCTACTAAAGGTGAATTGGCTATCACTCAGAATCTAAGCCCAACCACCCCCAGTTCCTCTAATATCTGAGCGTCAGCTGGATTGCAAGGAGGCTTATTTTCAGCCAAACTTCTTTGCTCGCTTTAATGCAATGTCACGGGTCAGCAGTTTCGGCAGACTACAAACCTAAGACTGAATTACTCCTTATTCTCCACTCCCTCCCCTCAAAGGGAAGATAAAAGAGGATTAAGACCAGAGACTTTGAGCTGGAAACTGAAAACAATTGGATATAGATTTTACTAACACAAAGGAAAGGTAATAACATAAGGGATAAAGTAACAAAGAATACAAATATATATATATATACACACACAATCCGATAGATAGCATGTGGTAAGCTGGCAGTAACAAACAGCAGCACAGCTATCAGGAAGCAGGAGGAAAAAAAGGGAGGAGCTGCTGGCTTTCTGATCTCTTATAGAGAACAGCAAGAAATGGGAGGGAATAAGGGAATACACCCATCGGTGAAGAGATCAAACCTCATCATCGGAAAGTTCATTATATGGAGGGGCTTCCTTAGCACGGTTCATTATCTCATCTGATGGCATACCAAAATATTTACCCTCTGGCCAATTTGTAATCACTTCCATGATGCCTGGACAATCAGGACTCCCTATTGGACCTCACCCTGTTATCATGGCAATCCACTTATTCCAGATGGCATCAGTGGCATGGTGTGCAGATGAAATCCTCCCATTGAACATCCACTTCAGAACTGGCAGATTAGTTACTAGACCATGGCACTGAGTGCCACATCCAGTCTCTTGTTAAAAACCTCCAGGGACGGAGAATCCACTACCTCCCTGGGCAGCCCATTCCAATGTCTGATCACTCTCTCTGTAAAAAATTTTTTCCTAATATCTAACCTAAACCTCCTCTGACAGAGCTTAAGTCCATGCCTTCTTGTCTTACTGGTAGCTACTTGGGAGAAGAGACTGACCCCCACCTGGCTACAACCACCTTTCAGGTAGTTGTAGAGAGCCATGAGTCTCCCCTGAGCCTCCTCTTCTCCAGACCAAACAACCCCAGCTCCCTCAGCCATTCCTCATAGGGCTTGTGCTTGAGTCCCTTCACAGCCTTGTTGCCTTTCTCTGGACCTGCTCCAGCACCTCAATCTCCTTCCTGAACTGAGGGGCCCAGAACTGGACACACTACTCAAGGTTTGGCCTCACCAGCACTGAGTACAGGGGAAGAATCACTTCCCTGGGCTTGTTGGCCACACTGTTCCTGATACAGGCCAGGATGCCATTGGCCTTCTTGGCCACCTGGGCACACTGCTGGCTCATGTTCAGCTTCCTGTCAATCCAGACTCCCAGATCCCTTTCTGTCTGGCTGCTCTCCAACCACTCTGTCCCCAGCCTGTAGCGCTGCATGGGGTTGTTGTGGCCAAAGTGCAGGACCCGGCACTTGGCCTTGTTGAACTTCATCCCATTGGAATTGGCCCAAATCTCCAGTCTGTCCAGGTCGCTCTGCAGAGCCCTCCTATCGTCCAGCTGATTGACACTCCATCCCCCTGCAACTTAGTGTCATCTGTGAATTTGCTAATTGTGGACTCAATCCCCTCGTCTACATCATCAGTGAAGATATTAAACAGAATTAGGCCCAGCACTGATCCCTGGGGGACACCACTCGTGACCGGCTGCCAATTGGATGCAGCACCGTTCACCACCACTCTCTGGGCACAGACTTCCAGCCAGTTCTTAACCCAGCAGAGTGTCCCTGTCTAACCCGTGGGCTGGCAGCTTTTCCAGGAGAATGCTATGGGTGACAGTGTCAAAGGCTTTGCTGAAGTCCAGGTACACCACATCCACAGCCTTACCCTCATCCACCAGGCAATCACTTCCCTCAACCTGCTGTCCACACTTCTCTTGATGCAGCCAAGGATACAGTTAGCTTTCTGGGCTGCAAGTGTACAGACTGCTCATCTTGAACTTCTCATACACCAGCACTCCCAAGTCCTTTTCCTCAGAGGTGCTCTTAAGCCAATCACTGCCCAGCCTATATCAGTGCTTGGGATTGCCTTGACCCAGATGCAGGATCTGGCACTTGGTCTTGTTGAACTTCTTGAGGTTGGCATGGGCCCACCTCTCCAGCCTGTCAAGATCCCTCTGGATGGCATCCCTTCCCTCGACCGTGTCAGCTGTACCACACAGCTTGGTATCATCAGTGAACTTGCTGAGGGTGCACTTAATGCCACCGTCCATGTCGCCAACAGAGATGTTATACAGGACCGGTACCAACACTGATCCTTGTGGGACTGCACTTGTCACTGGCCTTCACTTGGACATGGATCTGTTGACAGCCACTCTTTGGGTGTGGCCGTCAAGCCAGTTCTTAATCCACCGAGTGTCCCATCCATCAAACCCATCTTTTACTAGCTTGGAGACCAGGATGTCATGTGGGACAGTGTCGAATGCTTTGATCCAGGTCAAAGATGTTGGTTGCTTTTCCCTTGTCTATTGATGTTGTGACCTTTTCATAGAAGGCCACAAGATTTTCAGGCATAATTTGCCCTTGGTGAAGGTGTGTTGATTATAGCCGATCACCTCTTCATTATTCTTCTGCTCCATGATCTTACCAGGAACAGAGGTGAGACTGACCGGCCTATAGTTCCCTGCATCTTCACAGAATCACAGAATGTTTAGTTTGGAAGAGACCTCCAATATCATCTGGTCCAACCTTTGACTAGCACCATAATCAACTTCTAAACCATGTCCTTAAGGACCAGATCCAAATGCCTTTTTAATGCCTCCAGGGATGGTGACTCCACCACTGTCCTGGGCAGACCATTCCAATGCCTGACAACCCTCTCAGTGAAAAAATATTTCCTAACATCTAGCGTAAACCTCCCCTGATGCAGCTTCCATCCATTCCCTCTGGTCCTATCACAGTTTACTAAGGAGAAGAGGCTGTTTCCCTCCTTGCTCCAACCTCCCTGAGGTACTTGAAGAGAGCGATAAGGTCTCCTCTCAGCCTCCTCTTCTCCAGACTAAACAACCCCAGCTCCCTCAGCCACTCCTCATAGGACTTGTACTCCAGACCCTTAATGAGCTTTGTTGCCCTTCCTTCTTCCCCCTTTTGAAAATGGGGGTTATATTTCCCCTTTTCCAGTCAGTGGGGACTTCAACAGACTGCCATGAGTTTTGGAATATAATAGACAGTGGTTTAGCAACCACATCTGCCAGTTCCCTCAGTACCTGTGGGTGTATCCCATCGGTTCCCATGGACTTGTACTTTCAGGTTCTTCAGATGGTCACAAATCTGAACTTCACTTCCAATTGGCAGTTCTACTTCCCAACCCTTAACATTGTCTTCTGTAACTTCAGGAGTGTGTCTGGAGCCCTTGCCAGTGAAGACTGAGGTTAAGAAGTGAAGAAGTTGCTGAGAACCTCAGCCTTTTCCACATCACTTGTCACTTGTTCACCTGTGTCACGGTTTAACACTGGCCCGGCAATTAAACCGAGTAACAGACGCTCTCTATTAATCTCTCTCTCCTCCCTGATAAAGAAAGGAGAGAGAATAAGGGAGAGAGACTTATGGGTGGAAACTAAACTACACTACTTTAATGAAACAGTAATGATAAATAGGAAAAAATTACTAAATATATACAAATATACAGGAAAATGGAAACCACATTCCTCCCCCCTTTTCCCCCAATAACTCTCACGTCACCACCGAGGCTGCAGGGCAGCCCTGGGAAAGTCCAGGCTGGACTCCTGAAGTCGGCAGCAGTCGGGAACTGGAGGCAGGAACACACAGATATGGGCTGGCACGGATCAAGACCACAGGCAGACGAACGGACGGAATCCTTCCAGGATGCCGGGTGAAGGAAGGGAAGAAGGAAAGGCAGGAAGGACAGGCAGCCGGAAGCTGGAAGCAGGAAATCATGGCTTGGCCCTCGTGATCCCTCAAATTTATACTGAGTATGACGTATATGGGATGGAATACTCTGTTTGGTCAATTCTGGCATCTATCTTGTCCGTTCCTCCCCAAAGGAGGGCTGCAGGTGGGACCTCTTTCTTCCTTCTGGAGGGTAAAAGTTTTCCTCAGACCTGAGCAGTGTCCTTGGCTCTGCATACCAGTCTCTAGCAGTAACTATGAACATCAAGTGTTATCAGTCCTAGAAGCACACACTGTCTGAGAAACTTGCTGTTAATTTCAGCAAGTGCAACTACTTACAAGAGACTTAGCTAAAAGCAAAAGTACAAGACAGAAAATCACCTCTATCCTGGCCCAAATCAGGACAACCTGTTTCCTTTCTGAGGGGACCCACACCTTCCCTAGTCTTCCTTTTGCTATTAATATACTTATAGAAATGTTTGCTATTCCCCTTGATCTCCCTGGCTAGATTTAATTCTAACTGACCTTTGGCTTTTCTAACTAGGTCTCTTGCTGCTCAGACAGCTTGCTTATATGCCCTCCATTCTAGATGTCCTTTCTTCCATTTCTTGTAGAGTTTGTTTTTGTGTGACAGTGTTTCCAGGAGCTCCTTGTTCATCCAGACAAGTCTCCTAGCATTCTTTCCTGCCTTCCTCTTTGTCAGTATACTTTGCTCTTGGTCACAGAGAAAGTGATCCTTGAATACCAACCATCTGTCCTGGTCCCCCCTTCCCTGTAGGGCTTTGTCCCATGGTACTTTGGCCAGCAGATCCCTGAAGCAATCAAAGTCTGCATGCTAAAGTCCAGGGTTGTAAGCTTGGAATACATCTTCCTAGATGCCCTGAGGATCTTAAATTCAAGTGCTTCATGATCACTGAAGGGAAGGTTGTCCCTGAGCCTCACGTTGGTCACCATCCCTTCCCTGTTGGTGAGAACAAGGTCCAGCATAGGACCTTTTCTTGTTGGTTCTCTACTATTTGGAGGAGGAAGTTACCATCTATGCATTCCAGGAACATCCTGGATTGTTGATGTCTTGCTGTGTTGTCCTTCCAGCATATGTCAGGGTGGTTGAAAACACCACCGAGGATCAGGGCCTGTGAACACAAAGCCTCTTCTATGTGCCTATGGAGGGCCACAATGCTGTTAAAGGTACTAAAACAAAAATTAGTTCTATCCAATCCAACAGCAGGACATTCTCTAAAGTCCATACAGTTTTGCTCAGCAGAGCTTTGAGGATTTCCTATTCAGGGAGTTGTTTTAGCTAAGACTTATTCTAAATTAACGTCAGTATTTTGCATGATATAGCTCTGCCTATCAGCTAGTTTGCTTTCAAAGATATTGCTAAACATGCCTTTCTTAAATAGTCTTCCTTCTTGCCATCCCTCCTACTGCTGTCCCCCCTGTTACATGAAATTGCTACAGGGTCAGATCCAACTTTAAATACTGGGGCACAGTCACATATGTTTGTGTGCAAATGGAGGTTTCCATCTCTAGTGTGAGAGCCACTGACCTTTGTGTGTGCCTGCAAAGAGACTGCAGATGAAACAGCTGAGGGAAGATGCAAACACCCATCAGGGGCTTCTAAGTATCTTTGTGTGACAAAATGTAAAATTTGTCATGAAGGTTACAGCAGGCACCAGTACACAGGTCATGGGACCACTCAATACTTAATGTAGGCTATTGCATTGATGAAAAGTTGTACCAAAGCAGAGGAAAAGAGCTCCTGGAGAACTTGAAAACAACAACCCACCTATCAGCCCTATGTACAAAAGAGGGAGCCATAGGCTTGTGCATTCAGTGGTTTGGAATTTCTGCCAATAATTAATCTTTAATTAGGCAGTAATAGAGCTGATAAAGAAATCCCAGAGGACAGTAGACTTTCAACAAAGCTCTTTCTGGGAAGGTAGTTGTCGTGGTTTGAGCCTGGCCTATAACAAAGGACCACGTGGCCACCCTTTCATCCTCCCCCATTATGGGATGGCGAGGACAAAATCCACCTGAAACCTCGTGGGTCAAGACAAGTGTTATGACGTTTTCACTCACATATTACGGCCATGCACAAAACACGCAACAAGCCCCATACCCGCATTCTCTACCAGATGTAGCAGACGAACCTTTCTTGGGGCACGGCGCTTTGAAGTCAAGCAGGTGTACTTGCCCAAGGTGCACAAACAGTGCTCCAATGTTGCTGCCTTTAGACTTGGCTAGCCTTGTTTGGTCTTTCTGCTCCAGACTCAGCTAACCTCCTTCTCTGGCTGCTTGAGAGTAAGCTGAGCATGTATTCGGAAGCTCACCTTTTATTGGTCGCCCAATCCTGCTCATGCACAGCTGGGGTAAGCCCTAATTGGGCACAGGTGGGCTTAACACAAGATCATGCCTCCCACCTTGTAATTAGCAACACCTGATTGCCTCATTTCACTACAACCAGGTCTTTCCCCTTCTTGAATATGTTAATCACAGAGGTGTACATCCACTGTTCACTGATGGCCTGAGGCGGGACGGAGCATTTTTGAGCCTGGAGAGCTATTCAGAAGCTACTTACATGAGTCACCTCTGGAGAGCCCCTTCCCAGCTATCAGAAAGGGCACAGCATCAACCCAGAACAGTAGTCAAATCTTTCCTGAAGTCAGTTTCTGAAACATTGGTAGACACAAACCTGACACCCAAACCTGCTGGGATGGAGAGAACTTATACAGGAAATATTAAATGCAACAGTTGGTTATATGTTGGGAAACTGTCTGGAAGAAAACAGACATGTGAGCAATCCTGACTATTTAGCTTTAGCTAGAGTAAGCTAAGGGCCTTGAGGTCCAGTTGCAAGGTTACTGAAAGATGAGCTATGAGAAAAAGATAAGGGAGCTGGCAGCAAAAAAGAAGAATAACAGGATAATGATGTAGCCAGCTGAAGTTCTGTGAGAAGAGGATTTGTGGCCAAGATATAGCCACCTGCAAGATATCGTTATATAAACAAGGGCTCTATATAAAGCGAGTGTGAATTGTTAATAAACAACTTCACTTTAACCATATTGGTGAATATGTGTTGTCCTTAAGCCTCCGCAGATTTTCTACAGTTATATACATGGGGAATGCACTTTTTGGTTTGGCTGGTGACTGTAGTGGTCCTCTGAGTGCTGTCCCACAAATGAGTTCGTTACTCGATGTTGAAAAACCAACTGACATATAAAGTCAAGATATTTGCTTTGATTCCAGGTCTGTGCAGAGTGGAGTGCTAGGTGATAATTTGCAAAACTAGCTGACGGAAGACATGAAGGCACGGACACCGATTGCTTTGCACAATCAAAATCAGCTTATTGTGTGGTTCACTACACTTATTGTAAAAAATGAAGGTTTAAAATTGTAATTTATTGTTTTGTTGAGTGTATCTTTCAATTTAATAATGTTTGCTTAGCCTGTTTGTTGAAATAGCATGTTATATCCCGTTATTTTAAAGTGTATGTTTAAGCGTACTTATAAGGAAGAAAAGTCAGAAAGGTAGGAGGAGGGGCCGACCGCGGTAGACCGTGAAACAGGGTCGACATGTGACCATTTCCCACGAAACATGTAACCATTTCCCTCAGCAACAGGACGAAGCCCGTGAAACAAGAATCAATGCTGGGAGAGCCCGTGAAACGAAAACCAATGATAAACGGATAAGAGACTAAGGGGAAAGGGTTTATGAAAAGTATAAAAGAAACGGTTTTACATTATTGAACTTGCAAGCCGGTGGTAAAGCTGCCGCTCCCCAGCCACCCAGCGTGCTGCAGCGCACTGCTTTAATTATATCTCTCTCAATAAAAAGTTTTATTGTTGATACATCGAGTCAGCGTTTTTAACACATATAGTATCCCGATATCTACTGATTGATCTACAATTTGCACCTCCAAGTGCTCATTCTACAAACATAAAACCTTACCTACCCATTCCCACCGGAGGCACCTGGTACCAGGACATAACATCACATCGTCAAGATGGCAAATTCCTTCGGTTATTTACAGCTCTTTGTTCTCCTTCAGGGTCAGGCAGTACGAGGCAATTCACAGGACTCCTCTGTCCCAAACAGCTGCTCCTCTGCTGTTCTCCTACAGCTAGTGCACTTTTGCAACCTCTCAGGTCTTGCGTTCAGGTCTTAGTCAAGTCTCGAGGCTCCTGTGTCCTGATTTGGGCCAGGATAAAGGTAATTTTCTGTCTTGTACTTTTGCTTTTAGCTAAGTCTCTTGCAAGTAGCTGCACTTGCTGAAATTAACAGCAAGTTTCTCAGACAGTGTGTGCTTCCAGGACTTATAACACTCAATGTTCATAGTTACTGCTAGAGACTGGTATGCAGAGCCAAGGACACTGCTCAGGTCTGAGGAAAACTTTCACCGTCCAGAAGGAAGAAAGAGGTCCCACTTGCAGCCCTCCTTTGGGGAGGAACAGACAAGATAGATGCCAGAATTGACCAAACAGAGTATTAATAGAGAGCATCTGTTACTGGGTTTAATTGCCGGGCCAGTGTTAAACCGTGACAGATTTATTGGCGCCCAACGTGGGGCCCGAGCTACTTGGCTCGAGTCCAGATTAAATTTTGACTAATTTGCCTGAACAGTTTGAATTCCAACTCCAGTGAAAGAATGGCTTTCCTGAGCTGGAATCAGACCTTGTTCTTTGGAAATTTCACAGGGTTGGAGATTAAACCAATTATGCCGTACCTTTGGTATTTAGGGTATGCGATGTGTATTTTCGCAGCTGGAATTGCTTGTTACTATGTGGGTCTTTTTTCGTAAGAGCTGCTTAAGAACCATTGTTGCAATATGGTCCTCAATAATGATGTATATCATGGTGTATGGTGCAGTAGTGTTTCATACAGAGATAAAAAACTTGGTTGGTAATTACACTCCCAGTTTTAATTTGGGAAATTATACTATTCCATCATATTTTGGGCTGATTCCACCAGATTTTAGTAGCAATAGCATTTCATTTCTCAATCTTCTGGTGGGTGTTGTTAATTTTTCTCATATATTGGTGAGGACTAACACAAAAACCACAGTAATGAGATTGAGCATGCCGTTATCAGACATCTATATGTGTCCTTTGCTGTTTTAGGAGTACCTCAGTCCATCAAGATGGATAATGGCCTCGCTTATTCTTCTGCTCGCTTTTGACAGTTCTGTTGACAATGGGGCATCCAACATATTACTGGTATACCTCATAACCCTACGGGTCGGGCAATAGTGGAACGTTGCCATTCAGTATTAAAGGCTCTCCTTGAGAAACAAAAACGGGGGGAGGAAGGGAGTCCTCCTCAGGACCGGTTAAGTAAGGCTGTATATGTCATGAACTATTTACGCCTTACAGGAGATGGTACAGAGCCTCCGATATTAATACATCAAAAGGCTTTAGCAGACTCTGAAGCTTCGCAACCTTCCCAAAAAATTTTGGTGGAGTTCAAGAATTTGAACACTGGAGAATGGGAAGGGCCGGCAGAGGTGAAACTAACTGGTCGCGGTTATATGTGTTTACTTACAGGTACCAGAGTGCGTTGGGTACCGGCCAGATGGGTTCATCCATGGAAACAAATGCCTTCAAATGCGGACTCACAGTGATGCTGTTTGTGATATGAGTTTTGGTTTGGGAGATTGAACCGCTTCATTTAATTTTAGGTTAACTTCACCAGATTTTAGTAGCAATGTCATTTCATTTTTGAATCTTCTAGTGGTTGTTGCTAATTTTTCTCATATATTGATGAGGAGTAAAAAAAAAAAAAAAAGTTATGAGAATGAGTATGCCTTTTCAGAGGCCGAGAGTTGCTGCGGAGAGTGAGAGCTGCCCCTGGTACAGAGAGCACCCCCACTCCTGCCTCTGCAGCCACTTCTCGCCCCCCTGCACACAAGGGCACAGCTCAGATACGGCCGGTGAGCATTGCCAGCGTATCTGTTACAGCTGCAGCTGCTCTCTCTACCCCCACAGACACTGCTGCTGCTCAGAAAATGAGCCCTGCTCCAGACATCACAGCAAAAAAAAAAAAAAAAAAAAAAAGAAAGGGGGAGAGAGTGTGCCTTTGCTGTTTAAAGGCTTGGAATTCTGTCTCTAAACAATTTTATTAGGCCTTTTGGGGCCTCAAATTGGCAATCATTGAAGAAACCAGGACTCTACCGTGCCATGACCAGGCAGGGGTCTGGGGACGCTTTTGGGGCCCCCTGACAAATTTTTGTCAGATAAGCCTCCTCTACCCCCTTGGCTCTACGCGCCAGTGGACACCTGATCTTCCTCATACTAAAAAGGTATTTAAGTCCTTCCACTGCAGTGTGAAATGTGCTTTTCGTATTGTATTGATAACAGATATGTTGATTATGGGATCCCTCGTCTATATGTTGGTTGTTGATTGTGCTATTCTGTTGCACTGCTAAGCAGATGAACTTAACTTCTGGTATTTTAACACAGATGCTAAAAGATGTTGATAGTGTCAGACATGCAGTTTTACAATATCGTGCTGCCACTGACTTTTTATTGTTAGCTTTTAGGTTATGTTTGTGAAGACTTGGATGGAGTGTATTTGCATGAATTTATCTGATCATTCAGGGTCAATTCACAACCAAAAGCGATTGATTAAGATAACATGAAAAATTAACTTGCATATACAGGGTTAAATGAATGGTTAAATCGCTTAAGGATATGGGGATAGCTTAGAGATTTAATTAGGCAAGGTTTATCAATTATATTTGTTATTATTGGTTTTGATTATTAATATGTTATTATTGCTTTTGTATTATTAGTATGTTGCTTATGGCAATGTATCATTAGCTTGTTATATCGCGTGATGAAGTAAGTCAGGATTGCTCAAAAACAAAAAGGGGGATATGTTGGGAAACTGTCTGGAAGAAAACAGACATGTGAGCAATCCTGACTATTTAGCTTTAGCTAGAGTGAGCTAAGGGCCTTGAGGCCTAGTTGCAAGGTTACTGAAAGATGAGCTATGAGAAAAAGATAAGGGAGCTGGCAGCAGAAAAGAAGAATAACAGGATAATGATGTAGCCAGCAGAAGTTCTGTGAGAACAGGATTTGTGGCCAAGATATAGCCATCTGCAAGATATCGTTATATAAACAAGGGTTCTATATAAAGCGAATGTAAATTGTTAATAAACAACTTCACTTTAACCACATTGGTGACTACATGTTGTCCTTAAGCCTCCGTGGATTTTCTACAGTTTTCCATGAGGCAAAATGCTGAAATATCACAGCTGGTTTGGAGCTTATATATAGGGCTCAAGAAACATGCTTATGCTCCTGATATCTCAGATCTGGGACAGAAGACTTGGGGAGAGGCATTGCATTGTATGCTACAGATACTGCTGAAATTAAAAGATGTTGTGATTCCTCCTGAAGTGTTCCTGCTCTTTAGTATGCTGAAGTCTCATTTAGTCAGTACCTGCAAAAAATAAGGTATTTGAGTTGGATCTTCCAGTCGGTTTCATTAATGGAAAAGAGGAGCATTATCTCTTTGAAGCCATGTTGATTGAGTTATGAGCAAGAGAAATGTTCCACTGTCTTTACACCTGTCCTTTTTTTGATCTTTTTCAATAACTGATAGGTGCAAAGCAGGCTGTTCCAAAATCAGCAGGGTAAAACAGAGCTAGTTTTCTTGAATTTTCCTTCCTACAATCCTTTTCTCCATGCTAACAGAAGTATCCCGAACATCTGTTCTTGCTGTGCTGCTGGTGAGTAGAGTAAAAGTAGCCTCAGAAGTCCTGTCCATCTTCAGAGTTAGGACAACATTGCATTGCCTCATAAGTGGAAGCAGAGGGCTCAGGCTTCACTGCTATTCACATGGAAAGTTAGCTTTTCTAGCAGATGTGGTCATGTCTCTTATGGACTGCTGCTGGGTTTTTTTGTATCATCTTACATAAGTGATTGCTAATAAAATCTACAATTTAAACCAGGGTATGGAGGTGAAAAGCAGTTATCCTTCATCAGTGCCTTATGACAATGAGGCACCAAAGTTAATCTTATTAAGGGAGTTGGAAAACTGACAAGTAATTATTTTTAATTTAATTGACCTCTTATTTTAAAGATAAGTTGGTGCCACTGACCCTTAAATGAGTCAAAACCTTCAAATCATTGTCTTGGACAGTAAACACCTTGACATAGTTTCCAAATACAATGATAGACTACAGCCGTAAAAGTTCCTCTAATTATTAAAAAAAAACAAAATTAGCCTTCAGCAAGTTAGATGCTTCCTTCTGAAACTTGCTATATGAGAGCTGAGACCAGTACAAAAGGAAAAAGAGTAAAATGTAAAAGAGGTAAATCTAATGGTGTTCTTTTATTCTGGTTACTCTGGTGCAGCAAGCATTTCAGGCTTTTTTCTGGTTGGAAAGCTAAGTATACTGGTCCTAAAAATGTCAATAAGCCCTTGGTAAATGAGTTTTAACTTTTTAATGAAGAATTTCTAGCTATGATTATGACCTGAATGGAAGTGTTTAGTCAGCTGTTTTCCCTAGCTGATTAAATGTGTTCTTACTAGAAGAGTGGGTGCTTATGTGATTTGAATGCCTCAGACCCAGTATAAGCCAGGATTCCTGTGCTTAATGCTGCTGCAGAAATTTTCACAGGTACCATCTGCAAGGCAACTCTCTACTTCAGTGTAACAGGGCAAGTGCTTGCTATCCTGCCATTTGCTCTTTCCTCCAAGATGGAGGCAGTGTCAGGCAGTGGTAGACAGCAGAAATATATTCTGCTCTGATGGAGCATGGGCATAGGTTTCCTATAGAGGTTGTGGAATCTCTGTCCTTGGAGATATTAAAAATCCATCTGGTCATGATACTGGGTAACTAGCTCTAGGTGGCCTTGTTTGAGCAGAGGGGGGTTGGACCAAATGATCTCCAGAGGTCCCTGGAAACCTCAGACAGAAAAAGAGGGAGGGAATAAATGCACCCTTGCAGTCACTAGTAAGGTATGCTGTGAGTCATCAGCTAGCAGAGGTTCAGCAGGCCAAAGAGGAGCAGTAGGGCATTTGCAACTACCAGCCTGTGTTTGGAACAAAGATGGCCAAGTATATTGGGTTTGCATGGCAAGGTTTTGGTAGTGAAGGAGCTACAGGAGTGGCTTCTGTGAGAAGCTGCTAGAAGCTGCCCCTGTGTCCAATAGAGCTGTTGTGGTTTGAGCCTGGCTGATAACAAAGGACCATGATGATCCAGGACATTACAGGCCTGTCAGTTTGACTTCAGACCCAGGGAAGCTGATGGAGCAGATCATCCTGTGTCATCTTATACACCACATGCAGGAAAACCAGGTGATCATGCACATTCAGTGTGGGTTTACAAAAGGCAGGTCCTGTTTGACAAACCTCATCTCCTGTTATGACAAGGTAACCTGCTTACTGGATGAGGAAAAGGCTGTGGATGTTGTCTATCTTGACTTTAGGAAGACATTTCACAGAATCACAGAATTATCAGAGTTGGAAGGGACCTCTAGAGATCATCCAGTGCAACTTTCCCACTAAAGCAGAATCACCTAGAGCATGTTGCTTGGCACAGTTTCCCACTGCATTCTCCTGGAGATATTGGCTGTTCATGGCTTGGATGGGCATATGCTTTGCTGGGTTAAAAACTGGTTGGATGGCCAGGCCCAAAGAGTTGTGGTCAATGGAGTTAAATCCTGTTGGCAGCTTGTAGTGAAATGAGGCAACCAGGTGCCACTAATTGCCAGGGAGTGAGCATGAGCTTGTGCTTCAGGACTCACCTTTTATTGGCCCCCTGGTGCTGCTCATGCGCAGTGGGGGCCTGCCCTAATTAGGCACAGGTGGGCTTGACACAAGCTCATGCTCACTCCCTGGCAATTAGTGGCACCTGGTTGCCTCATTTCACTACAGCAGCTGGTCATGAGTGGTGTTCTCCAGAGCTCAGTACTAGGACTACTCCTGTTTAACATCTTTATCAATGGTCTGGATGAGGGGATAGAATGCACCCTCAGTAAATTTGCAGACGACACTAAGCTGTGTGGGAATGTTTATCTGCTAGAGCAAAGGGAGGCTCTGCAGAGGGATCTAGGCAGGCTCAATCAATGGGCCAAGGCCTATTGCATGAGTTCCAATAAGGACAAATGTCGGGTCCTGCACTTTGGCCATAACAACCCCCAACAGCGCTACAGGGTCATGAAGTCATGAAGTCTGAACATGAGTCAGAAGGGTGCCTAGATGGATAAGAGGGCCAATGGCATCCTGGCCTGTATAAGGAATAGTGTGGCTAGGAGGACTAGGGAGATGATCTTAGAACCATAGACTTTTCAGGGTTGGAAGGGATGTTTAAGATCATCTAGTTCCAATCCCCCTGCCATGGGCAGGGACACCTCCCACTAGATCAGGTTTCTCAGACCCCCGTCCAGCCTGGCCTTAAAAACTTCCACAATCGCCAAAGTTAACTTCTATGCCTTTAAGGTTCTCCTTAATATAGAAAACAACTTATCCACTTCTTCCCAGCCTATAACCATCCATCTCAATCCTCCAATCATGCGAGTCGTTCCACCATGTTTTGGTTATTCCTATGATATCTTAACTCTCTGACTGGACATGGAGCTCCAGTTCCTCCTGTTTGTTTCCCAGACTGCATGCATTAGTATATACATAGACTTTAGGTGGCTGGTCTTTTGATTCCTGCCTAGGGATTGTCATGGTTTAACGCTGGCCATATAGGCAGCTAAAGAACAATTTTTGCTGCTCTGGTTGGCCTGGCTTATTCCCCAGTTGGTTGTAGTGCCATGAGCATTGTCATTTTGTACCCTGCCCCCTGAGTCACAGAATCACAGAATTGTCTGTTGTAGAATGTTCCCAAATGCTCCCGAAAAGGTAGGGGGTGTGACCCCTTTGCCGTGCCCAACTCCATGTTTGAGGGGCCAATTAGATCGGCCCATAATTCTGTGCTACCTGCACCAGGGATTCGCTGTGCTACAGGTAAACACACCGGGTGTCCAATAATACGTTATATTGTTGTGTGGTGGCGGGGGTGTGGTCACAGAAACATTATATAAGTAAAAGTTATTGCGCAATAAAGTCAAAGCTTGTTTATCAACCATATTGGTTGGATTAGTTTTCCCTCACCGTTTTCCGACAATTGTCACGGTTGGAAAAAGACATCTAAGATGAGAGTTTATCATCTTTATTGATGATTTGTATGAGGGGATAGAATGCACCCTCAGTAAATTTGCAGACAACACTAAGCTGGGTGGTAGTATCAATCTGCTAGAGGGTAGGGAGGCTCTGCAGAGGGATCTAGACAGGCTCGATCAATGAGCCAAGGACAATTGCATGAGTTTCAATAAGGACACATGTCCCATGCAGTTGAGATGTCTGTCTTGTAGTGAGGGACAGCCTCACCAGTGCTGAGTACAGGGGCACAATCACTTCCCTTCTACTGTCCACACTATTCCCAATACAAGCCAGGATGCTGTTGGCCTTCTTGGCCACCTGGGCACACTGCTGGCTCATAGTCAGCCAGCTGTCAACCAACACCCCGAGGTCCTTTTCTGCTTGGCACCTCTCCCCAAGCCTGTAGTATTTCATGGGGTTGTTATGGCCAAAGTGCAGGACCCAGCACTTGGCATTGTAAACCTCATATTATTGGCCTTGGCCCACTGGATCAGCCTGTCCAGGTCTCTCTGCAGAGCCTTCTTACCCTTGAGCAGCCAGTTTTTAACCCAACGAAAAGTACACCTGCCTATGCCATGAGCCTCCAGCTTCTCTAGGAGAATGCTGTGGGAAACAATGTCAAAGGACTTTACTGCAGTCCAGGTAGACAACACCCACAGCCTTTTTTTTGTCCACTAGGCGGGTCATCTGGTTGTAGAACGAGACCAGGTTGGTCATCTGCATTTAACTCTGTTAACTACAACTACAACTATCTGGGTCCAGACATGCAGCCAGTTTTTAACCCATAAAAGAGTACACCTGTCTATGCCATGAGCTGCCAGCTTCTTTAGTAGAATGCTGCGGGAGATGGTGTCAAAGGCTTTACTCAAGTCCAGGTAGACAATGTCCACATCCTTTCCCTCATCAGATGGTCATCTGATCATGGAAGGTTGGTCAAGGAGGACCTGCCTTTTCTGAACCCATTCTGGCTGGGCCTGATCCGTTGGCTGTCCTGCACTTGCCACGTGAGCACACTCAAGATTAACCTCTCCATAATTTTTCCGGGCACCAAGGTCAGGCTGACAGGCCTGTAGTTCCCTGGATCCTCCTTATGTCCTTTCTTGTATATGGGCATCACACTGGCAAACCTCCAGTAATCTGGGACCTCCCCTGTTAACCAAGACTGTTGATAAATGATGGAGAGAGACTTGGTGAGCTCCTCTGCCAGCTTCCTCAATACTCTCAGGTGGATCCCATCCAGCCCCATAGACTTGTGAGTGTCCAGGTACCATAGCAGGTTGTTAACTGCTTCCTCCTGAATTATGGGGGGGTTGTGCTGCTCTCCATCCATCCTTATCTTCCAGCTCAGGAGGCTGAATACCCTTGGGGTAGCTGGTCTGACTAATGAAGATGGAGGCAATGGAGGCATTAAGTATTTCAGCCTTTTCCTCATCCTTGGTTGCATGAAGATTCTCCCTGGCTCTCTTTTTATTGTAAATGTATTTGTAAAAACTGTTTTTGTTGTCCCTTATGACAGTGGCCAGATTGAGCTCCAGCTGAGCTTTTGCCTGTCTAATTTTTTGTCTACATTACCTAACTAGACTCCTGTACTCATCCCAGGATGCCTGCCCCTTCTTCCAAAGGATATAAACTCTCCTTTTTTCTTAAGTCCCAGCAAAATCTCCCTGTTCAGCCAGGCCGGTTGTCTTCCCTGCCATTTTGTCTTACAGCGCATGGGGACAGTCTGCTCCTGCACCTTTAAGATTTCCTTCTTGAATGAATGTCTTTACCAGGAATAGTGTGGCCATCAGGAGTAGGGAAGTGATCGTGCCTCTGTACTCCACACTGGTGAGGCCGCACCTCAAGTACTGTGTTCAGTTCTGGGCCCCCCAGTACAAGAAGGACATTGAGGTGCTGGAATGTGTCCAGAGGAGAGCTACCAAGCTGGTGAGGGGCCTAGAAAACAAGTCATACAAGGAGAGGCTGAGGGAACTGGGCATGTTTAGTTTGAAGAAGAAGAGGCTGAGGAGAGACCTTATTGCCCTTTACAACTACCTGAAAGGAGGTTGGAGGGGAGGTGTGCGTTGGCCTTTTCTCCCAAGTGAATAATGCCAGGACTAGAGGAAATGCCCTGAAGTTGCCAGGGAAGGTTTAGACTAGGTATTAGGAAGAATTTCTTTACTGAAATAGTAGTCAGGCACTAGAACAGCCTGCCCAGGGAGGTGGTTGAGGCACCATCACTGGAGGTATTTAAGAAACGTGTAGATGTGGCACTTCAGGGCATGCTCTTGTGGCCGAGATTGAAGGGGTTTGGGGTTTTTTTGCTTGCATGTGTGTATGGGTGGACTCAGTGATCTCAGAGGTCCTTTCCAACCATGATGATTCTGTGATTCTGTGAATTCCAGCCTTTCTGCACCCCTTTGTCCTTTTGAACTGTCTCCCAAGGTACTCTCTCAACCAATGTCCTGAACAGACTGAAGTCTGCCCTCCCAAAGTCCATGGTAGAGGTTTTGCTGACCCCCCCTCCTTACTTCACCAGAACTTGAGAACCATTTCATGGTTTCTATACCCAAGAAAGCCTCCAACCACCACATCTCCCACCAGTCAATCTCTGTTTGTGGATAGCAGATCTAGTGAGACACCTCCCCTGGTAGGCTCGCTTACCAGCTGTGTCAGGAAGTTATCTTCCGTTCACTCAAGGAACCTCCAAGCCTATCTCCTCTCTGCTATGTTATATTTCCAGCAGTCGTCTGGTAGGTTAAAGTTTCCCACCAGAACAAGGACTAGCAATTGTGAGACCTCTGCCAGCCTCTTGTAGAATGCTTCACCTGCCTCCTCATCCTGGTTGGGTGTTCTATAACAGACACCCAACAAGGATATCCACCTTGTTCACCTTCCCCCTCATCCTTACCCATAAACACTCAGCCTTGTCATCACTATCATCATCAAGCTCTATACAATCAAAACACCCCCTAACATATAGAGCCACATCACTGCCCTCCTTCCTTGTCTATCCTTTCTGAAGAGCTTATAGCCATCCATTGCATCACTCCATTCATGAGTCATCCCACCATGTTTCTGTGATGGAGACTAAGTCATAGCTGTCCTGCTGCACAATGGCTTCCAGATCCTCCTGTTTGTTGCCCACGCTGTGTGCATTCATGTAGATTCATTTGATCTCTGCTCTGGTGCCTGAAGCACTTCCTCCCCCTCCTTTTTCACTGACTTTGGTATCTGCAGAGTTGTTGCTCATATAGTCTTGTTCCTCTCTCCAGCTGCAATGGTGTAGTTTTGTTTTTTTCTTTCCCCCTCCTTAAATATGTGTCATGGTTTAGACAGTTGT
Organism: Calypte anna; assembly: GCF_003957555.1. Taxonomy (NCBI): domain Eukaryota; kingdom Metazoa; phylum Chordata; class Aves; order Apodiformes; family Trochilidae; genus Calypte; species Calypte anna. Next base: position 20,928,437 of record NC_044276.1, read on the forward strand.
TCTATTACCCTGTCAAGGTTTAACACTGCTCTGACAATTAAATGAATGACAAATGCTCTCTATTAACCTCTCTCCCTTCCCAGAAGGGAAAGAGAGTAAGGGAGAGACTTATGGGTTGGAAAATAATCTATGGAACTTTAATGAAACAATAATGATGAAAAAGAAAATAGTGAATTATGTACAAATATACACAAAACCAATATTACACTCCTCCCCCCCCCAACACTCACATCACCAAAGATGCAGGGCAGGCCCTGGGAAAGTCACAGTCTGGATTCCTGGAATCAGCAGCAGATAGGAACTGGATTTAGGAATGCATGAATCAGGATCAAATACAGAAGAACAGAGCCCTCCCAGGACATTGGCCATGGACAAAGAGAGCTTGACCCTTGTGATCCCACAGCTTTATACTGAGTATGATGTATATGGGATGGAATATTTCATTTGGTCAGTTTTGGTCATCCATCTGGTCCATTCCTCCCCACAGAGGGGTCTCAGACGTGACCCCTATCCTCCCTTTCATTTTCAAAGCATAAGATGACCTTGGTTCTGCACACCATTCTCCAGGGATAACTATAAACACTGAGCATTATCAGCACTAGATTCCTCTGTGAATCACATATTTAAGAACTATCATTAAAATCCACATTTATCACACAATGTTCACTCAAATCCACAAAAAAGAATCTCCTACACCAAAATCAAAATAACATAATTACAACACCAAATGACAGTGGACATTTAATATACTATCCACCCATTGTCCCTTCACATTACAACTGAAATTCCCCATGATTATTCCACTCTATAATGTTGTTCAGTACATGTTATACCCATTACCTCTCCCAATCACTATCTTTATCTCAAATTCTTCATGCCCCATGTTGGGTGCCAAAAAGACTGGTGTGTTGTCCTTGGCTGTACACAAGGTGCCCACCAAGCCGCTCTATCGCTTCCCTCCTCAGCAGAACAGGGGGGGAGAAAATTAGATGGAAAAAACCTCATGGGTCAAGATAAAGGCACTTTAATAAAGCAAAAACAAAGGCCATAAATGAAAGCAAAGGAAAACAAAGATTTATTCACAACTTCCCATCAGCAGGCAATGTCCAGATACTTCCCAAGAAGCAGGACATCAGTATGTGCAGCAGTTGCTCCAGAGGACAAACGCCCTCCCTTCCTCCTCCTTTCCCTTAGCTTTTATTGTTAAGCAGATATCATATGGTATGTAATATCCCTTTGGTCAGTTTAGGTCAGCTGTCCTGGTTATGTGTAGTGAAATGAGGCAACCAGGTGCCACTAATTCCCTGGGAGTGAGCATGAGCTTGTGTCAAGCCCACCTGTGACTAATTAGGGCGGGCCCTAACTGTGCATGAGCAGGACCGGGGGCCAATAAAAGGTAAGACCTAAGACACAGGCTCAGCTCACACTGGAACTCACAATCTTGGCATGCTTGGCTTTAAGTGCTGCTTTCAGTACTGCACTACCTTTATTGCTCCACTAGAGCTCATTGCTGTCAGGGTGAGGCTTGAGTGGTGCAGCTGGCTAAGCACGTAATGACACACCCCGAGCAATGCTGAAGGCCGCGTGTTTGAGACTCCTCAAAGCCTCACCCTGACAGCGATGAGCTCTAGTGGAGCAATAAAGGTAGTGCACTGCTGAAAGCAGCAGTTAAGCCAAGCATGCCGAGATTGTGAGGGGTGAGACTTGAGTGGCGCAGCCGGCTAAGCACGTAACGACACAACCCGAGTAATGCTGAGGACCGCGTGTTCGAGACTCCTCAAAGCCTCACCCTGCTGGCAATAAGCTCTAGTGGAGCAATAAAGGTAGTGCCACATCCAGTCTCTTTTTAAATATCTTCAGGGACAGAGAATCCACTACCTCCCAGGGCAGCCCATTCCAGTGCCTGATCACTCTCTTCGTAAAGAAATTCTTTCTAATATCTAACCTAAACTTAAAAAACTTAAACCCTGGCACAACTTAAGACCATGCCCTCTTGTCTTGTTGAAAGTCGTCTGGCAAAAGAGACCATCCCCCACCTGGCTACAACCTCCTTTCAGGTAGTTGTAGAGAGCGATGAGGTCTCCCCTGAGCCGCCTCTTCTTTAGGATGAACAGCCCCAGCTCCCTCAGCCTCTCCTCATAGGGTCTGTGCTCGAGTCCCTTCACCAGCCTGGTTGCCCTCCTTTGGACCTGCTCCAGGACATCGATATCCTTCCTGAACTGAGGGGCCCAGAGCTGGACACAGTACTTGAGGTGTGGCCTCACCAGGGCTGAGTACAGGGGCAGAATCACTTCCTTGGACCTGCTGGTGACGCTGTTCTGGATACAGGATTCTGTCTAGGAATCACAGCTGCGTTTTCACACAGCATTTATCATTTCTGATGAAATTGCAGTTGTTGAGAAGGAGTTAACAGAGTATTAATGAGCATTTTTGTGTCATATGGTGTCAACAATTGAGCAGTAAAAAGATGTTGCAAAAGAGATTGAGTAAATGACAATTTCAAACCGTACTGCGTAATGGCAGCTTTGGCTTCTTTTATCATTTTCCAATCTAATGCAACCCATTGACCTCCTCCTTCTGGTCCCACAATCACTGGAAAAGCCATCGGACCCATATTGGGAACCATTTCTCCTTCAACTATAGCATTTTGAATAATTCCCTTCCATCTAGTTACCGGATACACACTCCCATCCTCCCCCACCACCCTCCCCTCCCCATGTTGAATTTGTAAGAGGTGGAGCAGTGGTTGTTAAAGGGTTAAGGGAAGTAGGAGCAGGAATAGGGAACGGATCAGGAGGTAAAAATGGATTAGTGCCCCTGGCTTGTTCAGGATGTCCCCCGGAGCAAAAACTAGTCGTTTTTTTCAGAGGTATACTCATCCTTGGTCTCCAGTTCTTTCAGTTTTTTCTTAGCAGTTCCCTTAGTTGCTTGTCTCCGAGTCCCAGTTCTTCCTCTGACTGTTGCTCTATAGCAGGCATTGCCAGTGTTGACAGGGGAAAAGGAGGATAAATTGATGGCAAGGGTGGTAGAGAAGATAAATCAGGCAGTGGAGGTGGAGAGGAAAGCAGCAGCGGAGCCGCCAGGAGCCATGGCAGGGGGGAAGGAGGGGGTGTGGGGGGTCTGCATTCCGAAATTCCTCACCTGTGTTCTCTGGCTTCTCTCCCTCTGGGTCCTCCGACAATTCCGGTGGTTTTTTCGGTCATTTTTGGGTTTGCTTCTCGGTCCCATTTTTAGTTTTCGTCTGAACCCCAGGGTCAAATGGCACAGTTGGCTGAGCTTGAATCAGTATAGCCCCCACAGGTGCTGGTGGGGGTTCTTTAGGTGTCTCAAATAACTGTTTAGAGGTCGAGTCCATATTTTGAGCAATCGTCGATAGCTGTTTAGAGGTCAAGTCCATAATTTGAGCATTCGTCGGTACTGGGAGATCAGGCGTTAAGGCAGTGAAGGCTGAGGCTGCTGCTGCCCTCTCACTTTTCATTTCTTTTAATGTGTCTTGAATCAGACTGTTGCCCGTATCCAAAAACACAAACCAACAGAGTCAGTTTATGCGGTGCTTTATTCAGGGCCCGGGAAGCCTGAGGACTAGCGTCCAAAGTCAGGGTTCCGAAGACCCTCATTTTTGGTTCAGCTTTTATACTTTTTTCATTACAGGCCATGTACAGAGTTACATAAATTTTAGTCACAAACAGTCACATAGATCATGCAGATAACAATAGACAAACAGTCACATAGATCTTACAAATAACAATAGGTAGTCAACTCTTAAACTGTAAATCCACGGTTTACCATTTCAGCTGTCATTACCACCTGGCCCACCACCTGGATACAATATTTTATCTTGATCTTTGGTATATGGCATCAGTTTGCTTAACTATTCTCCTTTTGATTAATGTTTTTGCTGATGGGGTCAACACACTCCTTATTCTCCTTTGATCATTGTTCTTGTAAGGGTTAGCTCATTCTTAACTAGTTACTTATTTCCAGAGTTTTAGTCTACCCGAGCCCCTTCTAACTCTTAATTTGTCCATTTTAAAATTTTACAACCAATATTATTTTATTTCTACTATAAACTGTAACAAGACTCCACAACATCGCTAATTTTCCAGCCTCCTTAGATCCTTTGCTAATTTCATCCCACAGGGACTTCCCAATTTCTTCCCACGTTTCCAGCTCGACAGCTGTACCGACAGTGGGGATCAGGGCTCTCTCTTTATCCCACTTGATCAGCTCATGGCGGTGCTTCGAATTAGACGGAATCCCTCTCTGATGTAAACACTAAAAATACAAAATATGTCTCTTGAATCAATTTTTTTTTCTTCTTCCTGCTTTGTTGCAACATACTGTCAATTAACATATCTTTACCTCACCATATGCCTGACAGACACCTAAAAGATAAGATTGCTTATCAGGTCGCCTCCTGGTGCATGGTGGAGACAAAGACAATGAAAATAGCAGGACACCCAAAAGAATGAAAGATAAGGATGACTCATCTCCGGGAAGTCTGTGTGTATCTGGGACTTATGCAAAAAAGAGACCATTCTTCTTTTTGCTGTATAAAAAACCCTAGTAAAAAAGCAGAAGACGCAGCTTTCCTCTAGACCCCCCCTTCTCTCGGCACTTTGGTTTCCAGCTACAGGGCAGACACAGTGAAGGATCAGAAAAGCGGAGAACCCATATCAGCAGAAGCAGCTACAGCCAGAGGCCAGGGCCAGCGGATGGTGATAAAACCCCATTGTTCTTTTCTTTTATTTTCTTAACGACTCCCTCTCCAAGGTGACTAATTAGTTCAAAAGCTCTCTTCTTGCAAACTTGTTTTTCCCTTTTAAAGGTGGCACTATTGTCTCCTCCCCTAAATAAATCCTTGTAATTTGTTTAAATCACAAAGCTTGTTATTTTTGTAAATTCATGCATTGTCTATGAGTAGTGGCTGAATTTTCCTCACAATTAAAATATAAAATAATAACTTGGATCGTAACACTCTCTTAGAGAGTATGCTACCTAGTAACGGCACTGCCTCCTCTGTCTGCATTTGCCTTAGGTTTGCAGTGCCTACCTGATGTATACACGTGGAATTGAAAATACAAAATATGTCTCTTGAATCACTTTTTTTTTCCTTCTCTCTTCCTGCTTGCAATTAACATATGTTTACCTCAATGTATGCCTGACAGACACCTAAAAGATAAGATTGCTTATCGGGTCGCCTCCTGGTGCATGGTGGAGACCAAAAAACAATGAAAGTAGCAAAACACCAAAAGACAAAAAGATAAGGATGACTCATCTCCGGGAAGTCTGGAAATCTGTATGTATCAGGGACTTATGCAATAAAGGGACCCCTCTTTCTTTTTGGGTATAAAAAACCCTAGGAAAAAAGGAAAAAGCAGCAGCTTTTCTTCTAGATGCTGCCTTCTTTCAGCACTTCGGCTTCAGCTACGAGACACCTACAGCGGAGGAACGGAAAAGCAGCAGAAGTGACGGATCCTTCACAAGCGGCTGCAGCCTGAGACCAGGGCCAGCGGACGGTGATAACATCTTGATTACCTCCTTTGTCTCTTTTCTCTTCTTAACGACCCTTCTCTCCAAAGTAGCTAATTGTATAAATCCTAAAATAAATCCTTGTAACTTGTTTAAATTCTAAAGCCTTGTTATTTTTGTAAATTCACGAGTTGTCTATAAGTAGTGGCTGAATTTTCCTCACAATCAAAATATAAATAATAACTCAGATTGTAACATTACCTTACGGGGGTGAGTGGCCAGCTCACTTCCATCTCCTGCCGCGATTGCCAAGCAGCGCCTGCCCCATCCACATTTCCCGACGTCCAGATAAACTGTCACGTGAAGCAACTACCAGCAAGTCAGAGTCCCCGTTCGGGCACCATTTGTAGGGAAGAGTGCAATGTAGACTGCAGCACACCAATATGATTAACGTACAGCTCACTTTATTCACTATCACACCACTTTATATAGAGCCCTTGTTTACATAACGAAATCTTGCAGGTGGCTATATCTTAGCCACAAATCCTGTTCTCACAGAACTACAGCTGGCTACATCGTTATCCTATTTTTACAGAACTGCTCTCATATCAGCAAAACCGCTTCTTCAAGGACTTCTTTCAAGGACAAGTTGTTTACTGCTCTCAGAACCAAAGGCCTCGGTCTGCTTCATAAGCCTCAGAGCATAGTTTGGCCATAAGTGCCGAGTGTCCACATTCCTTCAGGAATTCCTCCACAAGTGTCTGCTTCTAGGACTAGTAACACTCAATGTTATAGTCAGTATAAATTTGAGGGATCACAAGGGTCAAGCCCTTCTTCGCCTTCGTCTTTGCCCTTCTTCGTCTGTTTCTGTTTGCTTTGGCATCCTGGGAGGATTCCGTACCTTTGTCTGCCTCTGGTCTCGATCCATGCCAGCCTGAATCTGTGTGTTCCTGCCTCCATCTCCTGACTGCTGCTGAATCCAGGAGTCCAGCCTGGACTTTCCCAGGGCTGTCTGCCCTGCAGCCTCAGTGGTGATGTGAGCATTATTGGGGGAAAGGGGAGGAGGAACGTGGTATCACTTTTCTGTATATTTGAATATATTTAATAATTTTTCCTTTTTTATCATTACTGTTTCATTAAATCTGTGTAGTTTAGTTTCCACCCATAAGTCTCTCTCCCTTATTCTTTCTCCTTTCTTTATCAGGGAGGGGGATTAATAGAGAGCATCTGTCATTCAGTTAATTGCTGGCCCAGTGTCAAACTGTGACAAAGTCTCATCAGATTAACATCCAGCTGTGCAAGGAATCCTTTGTTTTTGCCTAATTATGATGATGCTGTCCCATACAACATGAAGAATTATACATGAAATAACTGAGTCTGGAACATTTCACAAAATTGAGACTTCAACTTAAGAGTCCAAAATAATTTTTCAAAAGGGAAAAATATTAAGTGCTTTTTACAATTTGTTCTCAGTTGAGATTAATTAAAATGCAGTTAGTCCTCTTTCCTATGTTTAACTAGTTTATCAGACTTGCTAAAAACTAAGCAGCTGCAGAGAGAAATGAGTTGATACTGAAACACATCTAGGTTTTATATTGTTGCTTATATATATGCTATTGTAATGTTGATGAGCTGTGTTGCCACAGAAAAAAAAAAACAATTTTTATATAGACTTTGGCTGAGACAGGCATTTTCCCTCTGCAGAGAGAGAAATCTTCGGGCAGACACAGGTGAGATGCAAACGAAGATAAAAATGCACAGGGCTAATTGTGGTTTGAGGCATCCAGTCAACATATACTGTGCTGTGTACAAGTGTAGGTTGTGCACAGATTTACTTAAGAAGTAGAAAAAAAACCCTCAGCATGGTCTTCTCTATCAGTCTTCAGACACTGGAGCAAGGGACCATGGCTGGTCACATTTAGTTGAAGGGCAGCATGACAGAGAATAGGGAAGTAAGAGAATGGGTTGATGCTATTTGATGGTGCCATCCCAGAGAAACTTTTCCTCTCTTTATGTTCCTCTCCTTTACAGTGAATTTGAATGGTTTATTTTTAATGAGTGCTGAACACCACACTATCTTTACAAGTTTCCACAGCGTTTAATAAAATCATATGTGCTTGTATAGTTTAAAAGCTTTACTGCTGAAGAAAATTCTAAGCAAGCTGGTTTGCTTTTACTAAAATAAAACTTTCTAGCTGTGCATTTCAAAAAAGGCCTATTTATTTAAAAAGTTTGAAAGGTATTCTAAATCAAGAGTTACATGTCTAATGAACTCTGATACAGCAGTCAAAAAAGTCAGACTATCCAATGAAAAAATTTAAATTTCGACATTATGCAGTTTCTCATGCCTGAGGACAGCTGTAACAAGGCACTATTTCCTACATCTGATCTGCTTTTACTGGGGTTCGGCTGCAGTAATTTAACCCAGGGAATAAGTGGAGGGTGGGAGTGACTGTAGACAGTAATACTTTTGTGATGTTAGGGTGAGACACTTTGGCCTGATGGGAGTTTCTTCCTCAGCTTTAGCAGGAGCAGCTCCCTTTGTCTTTTTCTGGGGAGATTTTAATTTTTTAAATTAAATTTTATTATCTCAAAGCAAGGAAATGGTTTGCTTAGCAACATGATGAGAAGTTAGCTCCTCTTTATTTATAAATCTCTCCGCTTTATGATCCTGAGAAGTGGTGTTTTATAAAACTACCTGTGCTTAAAGCACACAGTCAAACAGAAGATTCCAAGGAGTATAATGCCAAGTATAATGCCAAAGTCCAGTCCAGGCATGAGGATTAAAGATTACACTGATGGCTGAATGATTTCAAAACTAAAACCTGTTTATTTCTGTCTTTGTTTGTTTATAATTTAACTTTCACATCTGCTGTCAAAATGCCAATACTTAATATGCAAACATCATATAATGGAAAACTGTAGTGAAATGAGGCAACCAGGTGCCACTAATTCCCAGGGAGTGGCATGAGCTTGTGTTAAGCTCACCTGTGATAATTAGGGCGGGCCCCCACTGCGCATGAGCAGGACCAGGGGGCCAATAAAAGGTGAGTCCTGAAGCACAGGCTCAGCTCAGTCCTGAGCATGCCTGCAGACAGGTCAGTTGCTTCTCTCAGCACTGCACTACCTTCATTGCACCACTAGCACTCGTAACCCTTAGGGTGAGGTCTGAGTGGCGCAGCCAGCTAGCACACAGTACCACAATGCTGAGGCCGTGGGTTCGAGACCCCTCAGAGCCTCACCCTAAGGGCAATGATCGCTAGTGGCGCAATGAAGGTAGTGCAGTGCTGAGAGAAGCACTTAAAGCCAAGCATGTCGAGATAGTGAGTTCCAGGACTGAGCTGAGCCTGTGCTTCAGGACTCACTTTTTATTGGCCCCCTGGTCCTGCTCATGCGCAGTGGGGGCCTGCCCTAATTATCACAGGTGAGCTTAACATAAGCTCATGCCACTCCCTGGGAATTAGTGGCACCTAGTTGCCTCATTTCACTACAGAAAACAATGAATTCTCTGTGTCAGTGCTCTAAATTTTTAAAATTTTAAACTAAAAATGGTGTAGAAACTATGAAACTATTCTTATAAGCCACCTTACAAACCATTAATGTAAAATACATTTTTGACCCCAGAAATGTTCCAAATGTTGATTTGGAAAACTTGTTGTTCTAGTTAATCAGTAACTTACAAATATAAATAAAATTCCAACCTATTTCTAGTGCTGACAGGTACATATGAGACCAGAACAAATTGAAGAAGTTTAAGTACATTTTATTAACAATGCATCCCTTTGAGAAGATTATGCTTCAGGAAGTGCTTAATGCCCACAGAGATGAATTGTACATACTACACACGCAAAAAAGAACCACCCCACCCAAAAAACAAAATAAAATTCAAAGTGGGCAATACAATTTGGGGACAAACCTGTTTCTATTATACACAGCTCAATGCAATATTCTTATGGAAAATATTGCCCAGGTAGCCAAGAAGGCCAATGGCAACCTGGCCTGTATCAGGAACAGTGTGGCCAGCAGGTCCAAGGAAGTGATTCTGCCCCGTACTCAGAGCTGGTGAGGCCACACCTCGAGTACTGTGTCCAGTTCTGGGCCCCTCAGTTCAGGAAGGATATTGAGGTCCTGGAGCAGGTCCAAAGGAGGGCAACCAGGCTGGTGAAGGGACTCCAGCACAAGTCCTATGAGGTGAGGCTGAGGGAGCTGGGCTGTTCAGCATGGATTAAAGGAGGCTCAGGGGAGACCTCATCACTCTCTACAACTATCTGAAAGGAGGTTGTAGCCAGGTGGGGGTTGGTCTCTTTTCCCAGGCAACTCTCAGCAAGACAAGAAGGCACGGTCTCCAGTTGTGCCAGGGGAGGTTTACGTTGGACATTAGAAAGAATTTCTTTACAAAGAGGGTGATCAGACATTGGAATGGGCTGCCCTGGGAGGTAGTGGATTCTCTGTCCCTGGAGATATTTAAAAAGAGACTGGATGTGGCACTTAGTGCCATAGTCTAGTAACTGCAGCGGTAGTGGATCAAGGGTTGGACTTGATGATCTCTGAGGTCCCTTCCAACCCAGCTGATTCTATGATTCTATGATATAATTTTTTTTTCTGTGTTACAGGTATACAATATAAATCAGATTTCAATGTCTTTTCAGTGACCTACAACCAATAGAACCTCCAAATATGTAGCAGCATGTTACTAAATAAATAACAAAAAAGGCCAATCAAGACAGGGAGAATGTGTCTTGAGATTTTCCTTGATCCCATCCCTCCTCAGAATGTTTAATTTACATGATTTATTGTAATGCAGTTTTAGGGATGCTGACAGACCAGTATAAGAAAAATTTTTCAATTAAATCTAAAAAACATTTTCCTTTCCCCCTCAAGACATTGCATCTTGTGCTAAAACACCCTATTGAGTGGCATAATGGCATGTTACACTTTTTGGAATAAATTACATTTCCTCATTAAAATAGTGTATTTTACAAAGCAATTCAGGCTAAATGTGCAATTTCTGCATGCTCTAGCATTGCTCTCCATCTGTTACAAAAATGGTCCAAAGAAAATCCACATTCTTTACTGAACATACAAATTTGTTGAAAATAAAATGATCCAGGGAACTATAATCAAGTAGTTAATCAAAAAAGCAAGGAGATGGAGGACTTCTGGAGAAATTAAAAAATGGTTTCTAGCATGTTCCCAAAGGTCTTTTATAGTTCTCAGATTTTACTCTTATCTAGTATACCTTCAATAAGTACATTATAATAGATGTGTAACTGAAAAAATTTATAGGTCTTGCTTTCAGCTGGCTCCACAGCAAAGTTCTGAATAACAGGACTTAGGTGCAGTCATGCTGGGAGTCAACCAGAAATATCAGAGAGGCTATGAAGCTTGGCAAGAATTCTTCCACTGTCATTGCTCAGCTTGAGCTCACACTTACAAGATGTAACACCAGCTTCCTGAAGTACCAAGACCGGGACATGGACTAAGAAGCAGCAACAAATGTTTTATCTCTCACTAGGCTTTGATTATTACTTATTTCTCACATAGCTACCTTTCTCTTCAGGCACCTTGTAAAGGTGCTATAGTTGGTTTTTTTCCAGCTTCTCACTGCAAATTACAATTCTCCCATTCAAGACCACTAGATACCATATTTGAAAAGTTGTCCATCATATTTGAACAGTCATGGCAGTCTAGTGAAGTTCCTGCTGACAGGAAAAGGGGAAATAACCCCTGTAGTGGAACAAAGCAATCAGATGCCTCTGATTACCGAGAAGTGGGTGTGAGCCGGTATCAAATCCACCTGTGCCCAGTTAGGGCAGGCCCCCTATTGAGCATGTGCAAGACCAGGGGGCCAATAAAAGGTGGGGCTCATACCCACAGACTAGCTCACTGCTGGGCACTGTATTATCTTCATTGCGCCACTAGCGCTCATCGCCTCCAAGGTGAGGCTCTGATAGCACAACTGGCTAAGCCGCAGTACTACAATGCCGAAGGCCCTGGGTTCGAGACTCCTCAGAGCCTCACCTTGGAGGCGATGAGCGCTAGTGGCGCAATGAAGATAATACAGTGCCCAGCAGTGAGCTAGTCTGTGGGTATGAGCCCCACCTTTTATTGGCCCCCTGGTCTTGCACATGCTCAATAGGGGGCCTGCCCTAACTGGGCACAGGTGGATTTGATACCGGCTCACACCCACTTCTCGGTAGAATCATAGAATCATAGAATCATAGAATTGGCTGGGTTGGAAGGGACCTCAGAGATCATCGAGTCCAACCCTTGAACCACTGTTGCGGTTGCTAGACCATGGCACTGAGTACCACATCCAGTCTTTTTTTAAATATCTCCAGGGACGGAGAATCCACCACTTCCCTGGGCAGCCCATTCCAATGACGGATCACTCTTTCCGTAAAGAAATTCTTTCTAATATCTAACCTAAACTTCCCCTGGCACAACTTAAGTCCATGCCCTCTTGTCTTGTTGAAAGTTGTTTGGTAAAAGAGCCCAACCCCCACCTGGCTACACCCTCCTTTCAGGTAGTTGTAGAGAGCGATGAGGTCTCCCCTGAGCCGCCTCTTCTTTAGGCTGAACAACCCCAGTTCTCTCAGCCTCTCCTCGTAGGGTCTATGCTCGAGTCCCTTCACCAGCCTGGTTGCCCTCCTTTGGACCTGCTCCAGAACCTCGATATCCTTCCTGAACTGGGGGGCCCAAATCAGAGGCATCTGATTGCTTTGTTCCACTACAATTCCCCCTCTCTTTTTTTTGTTTTTTTTGGTTTTTTGTGTGTGAATAAACTCGATACAACAAAAGTGCTAATCCCTCTCACCTCTTTTTTTTTTTTTTGTTGGGGGGGGCACCACCAACAAGTAAGAAAAGTCATGTAATGTCTAGGCAAGTTTGTCCGGATTAATTAATTTGAACTGCTGGATGCTGCACCGTTGTTCTTTAAAGGTCTGTTTGTGGCAGGGCGCGTCCACTTACTGGGTACCCAGAGAGGTCCGGAGTCTGTTGAGACACAGCTATAACCTCTCCCACTGGCCTGTAGATGGATCTTTGTAATGAATCTGGACGTCTGGCATGCGGTTGATCTTCTGGGACGGGACGAGTAGTGTAGCAGCACAGGGGGTTGTTGTGAGTCACGGCTTGGGCTAAGAAAATTTAGCGTAAACAGTACCTTGCCAAGCCGCATCTGCGGGTCCATGTCTTTGCTGTCTTTCTGTTTTTGCAAGTACGTCTTCAGGGTGCGATTAGCTCTTTCTACTATCGCCTGGCCTGAAGATGAGTGGGGGATTCCTGTGATGTGTTTTACCCCCCAAGTAGCAAAAAATTGTTTGACTTTCCCGCCTGTATAGGCGGGTGCATTGTCAGTTTTTACTACTTGGGGGACCCCCATGACAGCAAAGCAATTAGTTAGATGATGGACCACATGTAACGCTTTTTCCCCCATTTGAGCTGTTGCCCAGAGCATGCCCGAGAAGGTATCAATCGTGACATAAATATATTTCAGACGTCCAAATTCTGGGACGTGGGTGACATCCATCTGCCAGATTTCTCCCGCTTGCAGTCCGCGTGGGTTGACTCCCACTCCAAGGGCTGGGCCAAATTGCGCGCATTGAGGGCACGCTTTAACAATCCCTTTCGCGTCTTCCCACGGAATGGAAAACATGCGCTTCAATGCCCTGGCATTCTGATGGAATAGAGAGTGGCTGTTTTGAGCGTTTGCGAACTGACTGACGGGATTCTGGAATCCTAGGCTGACCAGGGAGTCAGCCTTTGCATTTCCTTCACCCAGTCCCAGAGAGGTTTTATGGCTTCTGATGTGTAGTATGCAGCATAGTTCCGTTCGAATTTTTAGCACACGTTGTAGCGTAAGGAAGAGCTCCCATAGCCGCTTATTTTGTACCGGCTTGATAATAGCATCCTCAATACGGTTCGCAACTCCGACTGCGTATTGCAAGTCGGAGACAATGTTAAGGGGAGCCTGTCGCCATTGCGTTAGGGCCCAGATAATAGCCAGCAATTCCAAAGTCTGTAGGTTATCTTCCGCAGTGCCCGGAATCAGGTGTTGTTTCCACCGACCCTTATCCTGCCATACGCAGGCGGCCATTTTTGACCTCTTTCCGGCGTCGGTGAAAACTGTGATGCCAGGCACTGGGCGCTCTGAAATGATCGGACGCTCAATCCAATGAAGCTGGCTGATGGTCTGTAAACGCTTATGTGTTGGGCTTCCATGGTGGACTTCCCCAGAATATCCGAATAGAGCAAGTTGTAGAGGCATGGAGCGTTGCAGTAGCCAGTCAAAGTCGATTGTTTTTATGGGGATGCTGATCCATCCCGGCTCTTGACCGCCTACCTCCAGGCAACGCTGCCGTCCCTTACGTATCAAGAATGCTATTATCTCAGTCTGTTGCCATATACCTTTCTGCGGCGTGTGCGATGGAAATAGCCATTCGAAGATGGCTATGGAGCCTGGTCTCAGGGAGCTCTGATTGCGTTTCCCGTTATCGTTGTTGCAGTTGTCCTTTTGTCAGTTAAAGTCTTGTAATAACAGCGCAAATGGGAATGATGGGTGATTACATATCCAGATGCCGATGGGTTGTGTGGCATCTCTCCGATCCGCATAGCCGGTTGCCAGTTTACAGACGACCTGTTTTAACGCATTAGTGTGGCTATCTGTCCAGTTCACTAACACATTTGGATGCGTGCCCCGTAACAATGACAAAAAGGGGTGGATGTCTGCGTTGGTGAGGCCTACAATGGGTCGAACCCATTGGAGCTCGCCCACTAGCTTTTGGGCATTGTTCAATGTTTTAACCGAGCTTATTACCTCCAGTTTCTGTGGTCTCACCATGGCGTCGGTAACTTTCCACCCTAAGTAGCTCCAGGGCGATTGGGTCTGCACTTTTTCCGGAGCAACTATTAATCCCTTCGTCTTCAGTCAGTTGGTCAGGATTTGACTGAAGTCGTCAGCGAACGGGGCTTCTTGGCAGAATAGTATATCGTCCATGTAATGGTATATTAGTGTATTTGGCATTTCGTTGTGGATCGGCGATAGCGCCCATGCCACATACATTTGGCATAATGTCGGAGAGCTTTTCATCCCCTGTGGCAGCACTACCCATTCGTACCGCTTCGCAGGTTCACTTTTGTTGATGAAATGGATGGCGAACGCGAAGTGCGCTGTATCTTCCGGATGTAAGGGAATATTGAAGAAACAGTCTTTGAGGTCAATGACCAGAAGGTGCCAGCCTCTTGGTAGCATCGTAAGTAATGGTAACCCAGGTTGGAGGGTGCCCATTGGCCACATCTGGTTATTGACCTTTCGTAAATCCTGTATTAATCGTCACTTTCCTGATTTTTTCAGAACAACAAAGATAGGTGTGTTCCAAGGACTGAGTGATGGCTGGATGTGTCCTGCATCCAGCTGTTCTTTTACTAGTCTGTTAGCAATTTGTAGCCGCTCTTTTGGTAGAGGCCACTGCTCTACCCAGACGGGGGTGTCTGACTTCCATTTCAGTCTGGAGGTTGGCGGCACTACTGCAGTGGCCCTTACTGAAAATTTTGAAGAGATCGGGTGGGCTCAGGGATGGAGAGGACGGCTCCTAGCTGACTCATTACTTCTCTGCCAATCAACCCTCCTAGTTGCTCTGGCAATGACAACACATAGGGACGCACGGTTACCTTCTGTCCTTCAGGAAACTGAAGTTGCACTGGTTCTAGGGCCTGAAGGGGGGTGGAACCACCACCTACTCCCTGGACAGCATCACGGGCAGTGACAAGTTTCCAGTGACGAGGCCATACATTGAGGTTGATGATTGTGACATCAGCCCCCGTGTCCATCATCGCGGAAAGTGTCTTTGCCTCTTTTCCAGCGATCATCTTCACGACAATAATGGGCCTGGTCTTCATCTGTTGCACTAAATTTACTAGAGTGCCTCCAGATGATCCAAAGCCCCGACCGCCTCGTGCCGTGGGGATGTTCTTTCCCAAATTCATTTTTGGGAGGAGGACCAATTGTGCTATCCAGGTTCCCGCTTTGATTATCAGGGGAGGCATCAACGTGAAGCACGTGATCATTATCTCCCCTGTAGAATCCGCGTCTATAACCCCTGGGAGCACAATAAGTCCTGCGACTCCTGTAGATGAACGTCCCATTAACAAGGCTCCTATCGTGCTGTTTTCCTGATGTACAGGTCCGTGTATTCCCGTCGCTAACCGGTAAATCTGAGTAGTCGTCAATGTAATGTCTATTGCGCAGTGCACATCGATGCCCAAGCTTCCCCTTGTAGCTGGGGTGGGAAGCTGTTGTATAGCGCTGGCCCGGCAGCCTTGCGCGCTGCGTCTGCCATTTTTTGTGAATCTGCAAGCCCGGTTGTTATGATTATCTCTTTGGCAGCGGTCGCACCACACTGTAGCTGAGTAGTCTCTCGTCGAGTGGCCTGTTGTCCCACACCGGTAGCAGACGGGGGTGGATTTCCTTGGTCGGTTTCTCCTTTTGAACCGATTACCCCTTCCGTCCAGCCTCTGCGCCACCGCTGCAAGGAGCTTCTGTGTGGGTTCCAGAGCGGCAGCGAAGGCACTGGCCATTCCTTGATGCTGCTGCATCTGGGTGGCCCTGGAAGCTACCTCTAGCATGTCCGAAACGCCAGCTGTCTTCGGTAGTGTGGAAAACAGTGACTTCATTTTCGGATTTGCGTTTTCAAACACCAGCAATTTAAACATTGATTCCCTTTGCTCAGCTCCCAGCTCAGACTGAGCTGTGACAGACTGCCAGAGCCTATCGACAAAGTGTTGGTATGGCTCATTCATCCCTTGTTTAACAGCAGTAAACGAAGGGAGTGGAGTGGGCTTGGGAACCACGTTAAATGCTTGGCGGGCCAAATATGCAGCGATGCGATGGAGCACAGTTGGGAACTGGAGTTGTACTTGAACGTCCGCAAACTGTCCCGCGCCCGTGAGCATCTCGCCGGTTATCCCTGATAACGGGTCACCAGGTGCTCGAGGGCGGGTTGCCTCTGCTTGGGCCAGGCGTTCCCACTCTTTAAGCCAAACAATCTGTTGGGAGGGGGTAAGTAGACACCTGGCCAAATTTCGGCAATCGTGGGGACAGTTGGTGTCTGCGGTGAACAACCAGTCCAGGACGGCCTGACCACTCTCCGATTTTAACCCCCCCTCTCTCAGGGTCTTCTTGGCTTGTTGTAGAGTTTTCCAGCTATGTTGTTCGAATATAGGCGGCCCATTGTTATCATATATGACGGGGCAAGCAACAGTGCTGACCTCCCATTCCCCTTCGAGGATGGCATCTCAGATGATCCCGGACCATCTTCCGGGTCGGGGTTTACCAGCACCCTTGATGCTAGGGTTGGTCTGCCTCGATAACAGTGGGGCTGGAATATCTTCTTCATCGTCAGGGAGGGTGGGTGGGTCTCGATATCTGCGGAAAGACGAGTATTGCTCCATGTCTGTCACCCTTTTTTCCAAAGATCTCACGGCCTGATTTGTTTGATCCAGGAGAGCTTTTATTTTTTCCTCTAGGCCGACGGTTGCAGCTGATGGGGTGGCCGCTTTTTTCCCATGCTCATTTTCTGAGCTGGGAGGTGACAGTAAGGGCAGTTTCAAGCAGCTGGGGCCACCCATCTCGTAGGCATGGGTCATCGGCATCTTCTTCGGAGCAGGTACTTCTTTTTCTTCCTCCGGCCTGATGTCCGAGAGGAATTCAGCTATGGTATGATGCACTTTTCCTCTCATGCCCTTGATGCCAAGGCTGTTGTCCCTCAAAACTGGGAACGCCTTTGGGGCTTTTTCATTCTCGGCAGGTAATGGTGGTGCTGTCGGGACTACAGTATTGAAGCTAGCATTCGGCAGGAGTGCTTCAACAGCGGTAATGGCAGCCTTCGCCTCAGCTTTTATTTCTTTTAGGCTTTTGATCACCACTCCCCAGACACCATCTAACCCGGTTATGTTTTTCCTCACTTCTTGAGTATGGAGGCTTCCCAACAGGTCACCGACCTCATGCCAGAATTCCCATGCGGCTGCAGTAACCGGGAAGGAGGCAACAGGGGTGCTTGCTGAAAGTCCCATCTTCTTTTTTTTCTCCTTTTCTTGGTTGATCAGTAGTATTGAAGTAAGGGTAACGGGTCTTCTTACCCGAGAACTCAGATCTTCTGTTAATTGTAGTTTGCACTACGTCGGATCCCTTTTTCTGGTTTCGTTGGAGCACGGGCTAGACCGAAGTCTATGCCCGCATTCTCCACCAGATGTTGCGAGACGAACCTTTCTGTAGGGATCGATGCCTCAAGGTCTAATTAGGTGTAGCAGTTTAGACTTGCGAGTTGTGCTCTAAGTCTATCACTCACGTAGTGGAACTAGCAAGATCAGACCGTGGCTCAAAGACCTACCAGCCTCTCTTGTGACTAGCCCAAGAGTGAGCTAGTCTGTGGGTGTGAGCCCCACCTTTTATTGGCCCCCTGGTCTTGCACATGCTCAATAGGGGGCCTGCCCTAACTGGGCACAGGTGGATTTGATACCGGCTCACACCCACTTCTCGGTAATCAGAGGCATTTGATTGCTTTGTTCCACTACAGTTTTGAAATAAAATGACAAAATGATGAGCAGTATTCTCACTGCCACTTTTTAAAATAAGGGCATCTTACCTGTGTGACCTAAAATACTGAATACTTCAGCACTTCATTGTGTCTTGGGGAAAAAAACCACCACCACCACCCTCTAATCAGAGCACATTTAGGGTATATATGTCAGGTCAAATAAGAACTGTCAGATGAGGATAAGTGACTGTTTCAAATACAATGTGCCAAGGGCCCAACAGAAGTTAGGCACCTCAGTACCTGACTCCAGCTACAAGTGATGCCCAGCTGGGAGTGTTCAGCATCTCTGAATTTCAGACAGCTGAAAAGGTCTCTGTCTCCAAAAGGACACTCTCATCACCCAGCTTTGTTCTCCTTCCTACTCAGTCCACGCTGGTGCAACTAAATAGTCAGCTCGGTTATTACCGATAGCCAAACCTTGGTCACTAAGATGACTCCGGATATGAGTGATAAAATAAGGATGTTCTCTTTCTGCTAAGAGTCTTAATAACTTCTGCAATAAGAAATACAAATGCTTATTTGAAATTTCCTTCAAAATGGCATGATACATTCTCAAAACAATACCTTCTACATAAAGTGAATCAGAGACTATATTTACAGCAGTATTATTCCATGTTTCAAAAACCCAAATAACCACGGTAAGTTCAAGGGTTTGCAAAGAGTCAAATGACTTCCCTTGAATTAAATGTTCTTTCCATTGCCCAGGCGTCTCCTCCCAGGTAACAACAGCTTGTCATCGGAGAGGTAAAAGAATGCCCTCCCAACCTCCACCACACCCCCAGGTGCCCTTAGAGATCAGATATGAGGCCCTGGACTTAGAGAATCAGGCAAAGGACAGGCAAGAGGAAGACCTATCTGAAAAGTCTCCTGCTCGCCCCCCGTCTACCAGAAGGGTTACAATATCAGCTACAAAGAAGAAAAGAAGGGTGATTGTAGTTGGTGATTCCCTTCTGAGGGGAACTGAGGGCCCTATATGTCAACCGAACCCATCTCACAGAGAGGTCTGCTGCCTTCCTGGTGCCCGGGTGAGGTATATTAGTAGGAGACTCGCTCAGCTCATCTGGCCCTCTGATTATTATCCACTGTTGGTAGTCCAGGCTGGCAGTGACGACATCAATGGAAGAAGTACCAAGGTGATTAAAAAAAGACTTCAAGGCCCTGGGTCGATTGGTTGATGGGATAGGAGCACAAGTGGTGTTCGCCTCACTTCCTGCAGTAGCAAGGATGAATGAGGAGAGGAATAGGAAAACCTACCTCATCAATAGGTGGCTAAGGGATTGGTGCCACTGGAGGAACTTTGGGTTTTTTGACTATGGGCCACATTTCAGCATACCAGGTGGGCTGTATCTAACAGGGGAACTCTAGCCCATAAGTTGGCGGGGCTGATAAGGAGGGCTTTAAACTAGGCTTGAAGGGGGAAGGGGTTGAAACCGGGCTCTCCAGAACGGAGCCCAAGGGTGGACAGCTCAAGTTAAGAGACAAACCAGCAGCCCAGCTGAAATGCATGTACACCAATGCACGCAGCATGGGCAACAAACAGGAGGAGCTGGAAGCCATCGTGCAACAGGAAAACTATGATGTAGTTGCTACCACAGAAACGTGGTGGGATGACTCCCATGACTGGAGTGCTGCCATGGGTGGCTACAGGCTCTTCAGAAGGGACAGGCAGGGTAGGCGAGGTGGAGGGGTAGCCCTGTATGTTAGAGAGTCTCTTGACTCTGTGGAAGTTGAAGTCGGTAATAATAAGGTGGAGTGCCTGTGGGTCAAATCAGAGGGAAGGCAAGCAAGGCTGATATCCTGGTGGGAGTATGTTACAGACCACCCAACCAGGAGGATGAGGGTGATAAATTATTCTTCAAACAGTTGGCGGATGTTTCAAAATAGTCGTCCCTCGTTCTCGTGGGTGACTTTAACCTGCCGGATGTCTGCTGGGAACTCCACACAGCAGAGAGGAGGAAGTCTAGGAGATTCCTGGAGTGCACAGAAGATAATTTCCTGCTCCAGCTGGTAACTGAGCCTACCAGGGACGGAGCACCTCTTGATCGTCTTTTCACAAACAGAGAGGGGCTGGTGGGAGATGTAGTGGTCGGTGGTTGTCTGGGACTCAGCGATCATGAAATAATAGAGTTTTCAATACTCAGAGATGCAAGGAGGATCGTCAATAAAACCTCTCCGTTGGACTTCCAGAGGGCAGATTTTGGCCTATTCAGAAGACTAGTTCAGAGTAAACCCTGGGAAATAGCCCTTGAAAATAAAGGGGTCCAGGAGGGATGGACATATTTCAAGGAGCAAGTTTTGAAAGCACAGGAGCAGGCTGTCCCAGTGTGCCGAAAGGTGAGCTGGTGGGGAAGACGACCGGTCTGGCTGAACAGAGAGACTTTGAAAGAAATTAGGGTAAAGAAGAGGGCCTACCGGTTTTGGAAAAAAGGGCTAACTACTCGAGAGGAATTCAGGAATATAGTCAGATTGTGTAGAAAGAAAATTAGAGAGACAAAGGCACAATGTGAACAGAATCTTGCCACCTCTGTGAAGGATAACAAAAAGTCCTTCTACAGATACATCAGCAGCAAAAGGAGGTGCAAGGAAAACATCTATTCTTTACTGGACATGAGCGGGAATATAGTTGTCAAAGATGAAGAAAAGGCTGAAGTATTTAACACCTTCTTTGCCTCGGTTTTCAACAGTAAGAGAGATTATCCTGAGGACAGCTGGCTTCTGGAACTTGTAGAAGGTGACAAGAATCTAAATAGCCCCCCTGTAATCCAGAAGGAAAGAGTCAGTGACCTATTGAGCTGCTTGGATCCCCACAAGTCTATGGGACCAGATGGGATCCACCCAAGGGTGATGAGAGAGCTGGCAGAAGAGCTCACCAAGCCTCTCTCTATCATCTACCAACAGTCCTGGCTCACTGGGGACATCCCGGATGATTGGAAGTTGGCAAATGTCACGCCAATCCACAAAAAGGGCGAGAAGGAGGACCCGGGAAACTACAGGCCTGTCAGCCTGACCTCAGTGCCTGGCAAGGTTATGGAGCAGATCATCCTCAGTGCAATCACACAGCACCTGCAGGATGGACAAGGGATTAGACCCAGCCAGCACAGGTTTAGGAAGGGCAGGTCCTGTCTGACCAACCTGATCTCCTTTTATGATCAGGTGACCCGACTGGTGGATGAGGGGAAGGCTGTGGATGTGGTCTACCTGGACTTCAGCAAGGCCTTTGACACTGTCTCCCACAGCATACTCCTGAAGAAGCTGGCAGCCCACAGCTTGGACAGGGGTACTCTGCGCTGGGTTAGGAACTGGCTGGAGGGCCGGGCCCAGAGAGTGGTGCTGAATGGGGCTGCATCCAGTTGGCAGCTGGTCACTAGTGGTGTCCCCCAGGGATCAGTGCTGGGCCCAGTTCTGTTCAATATCTTCACTGATGATTTAGATGAGGGGATTGAGTCCATCATCAGCAAATTCGCAGACGACACTAAGCTGGGGGGCAGTGTCGATCAGCTGGAAGGCAGGAGGGCTGTGCAGAGGGACCTGGACAGACTGGAGAGTTGGGCTGATTC
Organism: Calypte anna; assembly: GCF_003957555.1. Taxonomy (NCBI): domain Eukaryota; kingdom Metazoa; phylum Chordata; class Aves; order Apodiformes; family Trochilidae; genus Calypte; species Calypte anna. The sequence continues at coordinate 20,950,062 of NC_044276.1, forward strand.
CAATGGGATGAGGTTCAACATGGCCAATTGCCGGGGCCTGCACTTTGGCCACAACAACCCCATGCAGCACTACAGGCTGGGCACAGAGTGGTTGGAGAGCAGCCAGACAGAAAGGGACCTGGGAGGCTGGATTGACAGGAAGCTGAACATGAGCCAGCAGTGTGCCCAGGTGGCCAAGAAGGTCAATGGCATCCTGGCCTGTATCAGGAACAGCGTGGCCAGCAGATCCAAGGAAGTGATTCTGCCCCTGTACTCAGCGCTGGTGAGGCCACACCTTGAGTAGTGTGTCCAGTTCTGGGCCCCTCAGTTCAGGAAGGATATCGAGGTCCTGGAGCAGGTCCAAAGGAGGGCAACCAGGCTGGTGAAGGGACTCGAGCACAGACCCTATGAGGAGAGGCTGAGGGAGCTGGGGCTGTTCAGCCTGGAGAAGAGGAGGCTCCGAGGAGACCTCATCACTCCCTACAACTACCTGAAAGGAGGTTGTAGCCAGGTGGGGGTTGGTCTCTTTTCCCAGGCAACTGTCAGCAAGACAAGAGGGCACAGTCTTAAGTTGTGCCAGGGGAAGTTTAGGTTAGATATTAGAAAGAATTTCTTTCCCGAGAGGGTGATCAAGCATTGGAATGGGCTGCCCAGGGAAGTAGTGGATTCTCCATCCCTGGAGATATTTAAAAAGAGACTGGATGTGGCACTCAGTGCTATAGTCTAGCAACTGCAACAGTGGTTCAAGGGTTGGACTCGATGATCTCTGATGTCCCTTCCAACCCATCCAATTATATGATTCTATGAAAGCTTTATGGGATTTTCTTCCAGCATCCGTAAAGACCGTTATGCCGTCCACTGGACCTACATGACTTCCATTGCATGTTAGATAAAAGTGTAACAAGCGATATGAAGGGTAAGAATTCGTTATTTCCCCACCAAACTGTACCAAGGCTATTTGCAGGTCCGTTAAAATTCGCAGCAGCCAAACCAAATAGTCCTGTATAAGGGGCAAAATGATCTATCATGGGTCCACTCCAGCAATGTCTTGACATCGCGCTCTGCCCTTTATAACAATTTGAGATAAAACTGCAACCCTTGTTGTAATTGTTTTGCAAAAACAGATTGACAAAAAGATCCATTCTAAAATTCTTAAAGCTTGTGTTTTCTTGGCATCCCATTGAACTAATAACCCAAAAGGATGAACTCGATCTTGACCTGAATTTATTATCATTAATGTTATCGGCAACTCAGCTAAAAAGCGAGATGCATGACACGTTAAAATTTTCTCCTGAATAACAGTCAAGTCCTTTTGATGTATGGGTTGTAACTCTCTTTTATCAATCACATTAGACGTGGTACCCAAAAGATCAATCAAAGGCTGTAAATCATCATTAGTAATCCCACAAAGTGACCTTACCCATTGGATATCACCCACAAGTTTCTGTACATCACTTAAAGTATTAATTTCTGTTTTAAAAGCAACCTTCTGTGGCCGTACTGCACTCCCTGTGATTGTCCACCCCAGATATTTCCAAGGCTCATGCTTCTGTACCTTTTCTGGGGCAATTTTTAAACCACGTTGTTCTACAATTTGCGTTACATGAGCTAAAACATCATCGTGATTAAGTGTTCTCCCTGCAATTAAAATGTCATCCATATAATGATAGATAATCAACCCAGGAAATTGCGATCGTAAAGGCTGCAGGGCCCAGGCAACATAATTTTGACACATTGTTGGGGAGTTCTTCATTCCCTGCAGTAATGCAACCCAGTGATATCTTTGTGCTGGCTCAGCCTTATAACAGAAGGAACTGAAAAAGCAAAACGTTCAGCATCATCTGGATGTAAAGGAATTGTAAAGAAACAATCTTTTAAATCTATTACCAATCATTAGTTAGCAGCCACTGATCTATCCAGACAGGATTGTCGGTAGACCACTTGATTTTTAGGATAGGCTGCCCCTCAGTGACCGCTACTAAAAAGGCTGTGTTATGAGCCTAGCATTCAGCTGACTGAGTACATCTCTCCCTATTAACATAATAGGTGCACGCATAACATACGGTCTAACTGACACTTGAGACCCGTCAGTAAATTGCAAAGCAACTGGATCTTTACTAATCCTAGTCTCCCGCGTTCCTCCCACCCCCATAATACTTGCGGGGGATGGTACCGTGGGCCATGTTGAGGGCCAGTGCTGCTGAGAAATTATTGTGACATCTGCTCCTGTATCAATCATCATTGTTAATGTAATAGTCTCATTCCATTTAGATCTGAGAAGTACTTCTACCTCAGGTTTCCCTTTCATTATATCCATTGCAAAATAAACCTCTGGCAGAGCTGGTGGCAGAGCTTAAGGAGGAGGTGGAGCGACTAAGAAGTATTAGGGAAAGTGAAAAGGAAATTGACTGGTGGAGTCACACCCTCTCAACTACAATTGAAATCCAACAGGAGACGGTGAAGTCCTGCCCCTCCTCCTATCAGGCAGCTGATGCAGACCAGGTGGATAGGGGAGAATGGAAACAGGTCCCCCACCGAAAAGGCAAAAGAATTCTCTCCCAACCCCCACCACTCCCCCAGGTGCCCATAGAGAACAGATATGAGGCCCTGGACTCAGAGAATCAAGAAGAGGACAGACAAGAGGACGATCTGTCCATAAGGCCTCCCGTTCACCCCCTGTCTAGCAGACGGATTAAAACTTCACCCACAAAGAAAAGAAGAAGGGTAGTTGTAGTTGGTGACTCTCTTCTGAGGGGAACTGAGGGCCCTATATGTCGACCTGACCCATCCCATAGAGAGGTCTGCTGCCTTCCTGGCGCCCGGGTGAGGGATATTAGTAAGACACTCCCTCAGCTAATTCAGTCCTCGGACTATTACCCACTGTTGGTAGTTCAGGCTGGCAGTGACGACATTATTGGAAGAAGTACAAGAGGGATTAAAAAGGACTTCAAGGCCCTGGGTCGGTTAGTCGATGGGTCAGGAGCACAGGTAGTCTTCGCCTCAGTTCCTGCAGTAGAAGGCTTGAATGAGGAGAGGACTAGGAAAACCCATCTCATTAATAGGTGGCTAAGGGACTGGTGCCACCGGCGGAACTTCGGGTTCTTCGACCATGGGGCAAATCCCAAACTGCCTTGTGTCATTAGGTCTGATGGACTTCATCTAACTAACAGGGGGAAAAGGACTCTAGGTCATAGGTTGAAGGGGCTGATAAGGAGGGCTTTAAACTAGGTTTGAAGGGGGAGAGGGTTGAAACTGAGCTCTCCGGAGAGGAACCTAAAGGTGAACTACCTGAGATAAATGACAAATCAGCAGCCCAGCTGAAGTGCATGTATACCAATGCACGCAGCATGGGCAACAAACAGGAGGAGCTGGAAGCCATCGTGCGGCAGGAAAGCTATGATGTAGTCGCTATCACGGAAACGTGGTGGGATGACTCCCATGACTGGAGTGCTGCCATGGGTGGATACAGGCTCTTCAGAAGGGACAGGCAGGGTAGGAGAGGTGGAGGGGTAGCCCTATATGTTAGAGAATCTCTCAACACTGTAGAAGTTGAGACCACCAATAATAGGGCAGAATGCCTGTGGGTTAGAATCAGTGGGAAGGTCATCAAGGCCGATATCGTGATGGGAGTCTGTTACAGACCGCCCAATCAGGATGATGAGGTCGACGAAATATTCTACAAGCAACTGGAGGATGTTTCAAAATCATCATCCCTTATTCTCGTAGGTGACTTCAACTTGCCAGACATCTGCTGGGAACTCCACACCGCAGAGAGGAGGCAGTCTAGGAGATTCCTAGAGTGTATTGAAGACAATTTCCTGCTCCAACTAGTAAATGAGCCCACCAGGGACGGAGCCCCACTTGACCTTCTTTTCACAAACAGAGAGGGGCTGGTGGGAGATGTGGTGGTTGATGGACGACTGGGACTTAGTGACCATGAAATAATAGAGTTTTCAATACTCAGGGATACAAGGAGGGTTGTCAGTAAAACCTCTGTGTTGGACTTCCGGAGAGCAAATTTTGGACTATTCAAAAGACTAGTTCAGAGTATACCCTGGGAAACAGCCCTTGAAAACAGAGGGGTCCAGGAGGGATGGACATACTTCAAAGAGCATATTCTGATAGCACAGGAACAGGCTGTCCCAGAGTCCCGGAAGGCGAGCCGGTGGGGAAGGCAACCAGTCTGGCTGAACTGGGAGACTCTGAAAGAAATTAGGATTAAGAAGAGGGCCTATCAATTATGGAAAAAAGGGCTAACTTCTCAAGAGGAATTTAGGAATATAGTCAGATCATGTAGAAAGAAAATCATAGAGACAAAAGCACAACATGAACTGAATCTTGCTACTTCTGTGAAGGACAATAAGAAATGCTTCTACAGATATATCAATAGCAAAAGAAGAGGCAAGGAAAACATTCATTCTGTACTGGACATGGGTGGGAATATAGTTATCAAAGATGAGGAAAAGGCTGAGGTATTTAACACCTTCTTTACCTCAGTTTTCAACAGAAAGACAGGTTATCCTGTTGACAGCAGGCTTCTGGAGCCTATAGAAGGTGATAAAAATCTAAACAGCCCCTCTGTAATATTGAAGGACACAGTCAGTGACCTCTTGAGCTGCTTGGACCCCCACAAGTCTATGGGACCGGATGGGATCCACCCAAGAGTGATGAGGGAGCTGGCAGAAGAGCTCGCCAAGCCTCTCTCTATCATCTACCAACAGTCCTGGCTCACGGGGGACATCCCGGATGATTGGAAGTTGGCGAATTTCACGCCAATCCACAAAAAGGGCCAGAAGGAGAACCCGGAAAACTACAGGCCCGTCAGCCTGACCTCAGTGCCTGGCAGGGTTATGGAGCAGATCATCCTCAGTGCAATCACACAGCACCTGCAGGATGGACAAGGGATCAGACCCAGCCAGCACGGGTTTAGGAAGGGCAGGTCCTGCCTGACCAACCTGATCTCCTTTTATGATCAGGTGACCCGACTGGTGGATGAGGGGAAGGCTGTGGATGTGGTCTACCTGGACTTCAGCAAAGCCTTTGACACCGTCCCCCATAGCATTCTCCTGAAGAAGCTGTCAGCCCACAGCTTGGACAGGAGCACCCTGTGCTGGGTTAGAAACTGGCTGGAGGGCCGGGCCCAGAGAGTGGTGGTGAACGGGGCTGCATCCAGTTGGCGGCCGGTCACTAGTGGTGTCCCCCAGGGATCAGTATTGGGCCCAGTTCTGTTCAATATCTTTATCGACGACCTAGACGAAGGGATTGAGTCCATCATCAGCAAATTCGCAGATGACACCAAGCTGGGAGGAAGTGTGGACCAACTCGAAGGCAGGAGGGCTCTGCAGAGGGACCTGGACAGACTAGAGAGCTGGGCCGATTCCAACGGGATGAGGTTCAACAAGGCCAAGTGCCGGGTCCTGCACTTTGGCCACAACAACCCCATGCAGCGCTACAGGCTGGGCACAGAGTGGCTGGAGAGCAGCCAGGCAGAAAGGGACCTGGGAGTCTGCATCGACAAGAAACTGAACATGAGCCAGCAGTGTGCTCAGGTGGCCAAGAAGGCCAATGGCATCCTGGCCTGTATCAAAAACAGCGTCACCAGCAGGTCCAGGGAGGTGATTCTTCCCCTGTACTCAGCACTGGTTAGGCCACACCTCGAGTACTGTGTCCAGTTCTGGGCCCCTCAGTTTAAGAAGGATGTAGAGGTCCTGGAACAGGTCCAAAGGAGGGCAACCAGGCTGGTGAAGGGACTCGAGCTCAGGCCCTATGAGGAGAGGCTGAGAGAGCTGGGGCTGTTCAGCCTGAAGAAGAGGAGGCTCAGGGGAGACCTCATTGCTGTCTACAACTACCTGAAAGGAGGCTGTAGCGAGGTGGGAACTGGACTCTTTTCACAGACGACCTTCAACAAGACAAGAGGACACAGTCTTAAGTTGTGCCAGGGGAGGTTTAGGTTAGATATTAGAAAGAATTTCTTCACGGAGAGGGTGATTAGGCTATGGAATGGACTGCCCGGAGAGGTGGTAGATTCTCCGTCCCTGGAGACATTTAAAAAAAGACTGGATGTGGCACTCAGTGCCATGGTCTAGCAACTGCTCCGGTGGGTCAAGGGTTGGACTAGATGATCTCTGAGGTCCCTTCCAACCCGGCTAATTCTATGCTTCTATTATTCTATGATTCACTCCAGTGGAGCCAAAACCTCCACTTCCTCTGTCCTTGTCACCTTTACACAGCACCTGTGACACAAATGGTACTAATTGTGCTATCCTACTGCCTTTTGGAATGGATACCGGTGGAGCAATAGTATAAACCATAATTTTTACCAACCCAGTAGAATCAGCATCAATCACACCAGGGACTACAAAAATACCTTGCCTAGAAGTAGATGACCGTCCTAAAAGTAAAGCACACAAATTATGTCCTAAGGGTCCCTGAATATTCGATTCCACTAAATGCATATCAGTGTTTAACAATGTTACATCTACTGCAGTTTCCACGTCAACTCTGGCACTCCTGTGCGTGGCGGAGCTGATGGTGTCCAGGGCCCCTGAGGTCCCTGACCAGCGTATCAAGCTCCCCGAATTTGTGTCTTGGCGGGCGGGTAATTCGCACTCCGCAGACGGTTTCCCGATTGTCGGCGCTCAGATGTATTATTTCTATTACTATTATTTCTATTATTTCTGATATTTATGATTTCTATTATATCTGATTATTTCTATTGCAATTCGAGCACTGTTGGGGAAACAGTTCAGAAATATACAGGTTGTGAGCAATCCTGACTTACTTCAGCTTAGTCTACAGTGGGTTAATGGTTATTGAGACCTAGGTTTTCTAAAAATGAGCTAATGGGAAAGAGATAACTTAATTGGCAACAGAAGAGGAAAATATGTGAGAAGAGTGGTGCCGTGAGAATGGAATGTGTAATTGGAATACAAAACTACCTGCATGATATGATGGTGTAAACAAGGCTTCTCTATATGAGCGCAAATTGTTAATAAACAATTTCATACAATCATATTGATGTGCACATGGAATCCTTAAGCCTCCGCAGACTGTTTTCCCACAGAGCACCATTTCCGTCTGGGTCCTGCACCTCTGCATTGCGATTTAAAATGACTTGCTTTACCACAATTAAAACATTTTTTATCATTCGGCAACCTGTCTTTCGGCGCTGTTGAAACTGCATCTTTTAGCGCCGCATCCATAAAGGCAGCTTTTTCCGATTGCCGAGTGCGTTCTACGAACTCAGTCATATCTGCAACCTCAGCTGATCGAGGCAATGGTCCTAAAATTTGCCTTGTTTTATCATTCACATTATCAAAAGCTAAAACCCTAAACGTACGCTGTCTGGAATCGTCATCCAAATCAGGGTGGTTTTGGATCGCCCTGAACAGTTTATCAAGAAAATCAGAAAAAGACTCATTTAAACCCTGTCTAATATGAGCGAAAGTATGCGGTTGGTCAGGTTCCTGGATCGATGTCAGTGCCTGTAAAGCAAGCTTTTGAGTTAATTGCAACACCTGTGGCGCAAACTGAATTTGCAAATTGCTATCGGCAAAAGGACCTTGACCCATTAGCATTTGCACCTGAATACCATACAATGGGTCGTCTTGTTGTCGTGGCTGAGATGCTTCAGCACTGCATAATTTCTGCCATTCCCTAGAAAACAATAGTAATTGAGAGGGAGAAAGCAAAATGTCAGTTAACTGAGATATATCTTGCAGTGTCAACAAATCACATGTAAAAATATATTTCAACAGGAGGAGCTTAACTACTGCCTCTTCATCTTTAGAGAGTGTAGATCCCATCTCCTCCCCAGCCGCTCACCTGATCAGGGCAAGATTCTTCAATTCCGAGGTACCTCTTTCGTTCCATAGCCTGGCACCAGATACATAGACTGCCGCGGCAGCAGTCTCCTTTCGACTGGCTTCTCCGTTACCCTCTCATTCTAGCCGTCTTCATCGCTCCTGGAAGCAACAGCATGAGAGTCCCTGTTCGGGCGCCATTTGTGGAAAAACAGTCTGCAGAGGCTTAAGGATTCCATGTGCACATCAATATGATCGTATGAAATCGTTTATTAACAATTTGCACTCACTTATATAGAGAAGCCTTGTTTACACCATCATATCATGCAGGTGGCTTTGTATTCCAATTACACATTCCATTCTCGCGGAACCACTCTTCTCACATAATTATTTTCCTCTTCTGTTGCCAATTAAGTTATCTCTTTCCCATTAGCTCATTTTTAGAAACCTGTAACTAGGCCTCAATAACCATTAACCCAATGTAGCCTAAGCTGAAGTAAGTCAGGATTGCTCACAATCTGTATATTTCTGAACTGTTTCCCCAACATGTTTGAAACCTCAGATTCACATAGGCTTTTCTCTCTGTTTGAAGTTACAAACCCCTTAGTGTTAGAAACAGCACAAAAAACAACAGACAAGGTCTAACATTAGTCCCCTGGTGTTCATTATTATAGCATGGCTCCCCATTGTTGGCAATGGAATGCACCCTCATCTCTCTGATTCCTGGTATTCAGGGGCTAAAACATCATTCTGGTTTTCTGGAACAGAATCTAAATCAACCATAAAAGATGTCTCTGCATGTTGTCCTGTGTTTTGTTTTTTTTTAATTTCTGTTAAAAAATGAAAAGAAAACTTGTGGAGGTGTTCAGTGCTTGGCTCTTGCATATAGTGGTAATTGCTATTATTAAAACTATGATGATGTTTAATAACTCCCCAAAGGGCTCAAAAAACTTGGGCAGAACTGTTTAGGAAGAAAACGTTTTCAGTACAGTCTTCAGGTACCAGTAGCTTCTGGAATGGTCTAGAAGATGTTCCAGAGCTTTTTACCCAGTCATTTGGAGGATGTCTGAGGATTTCATAAAGTCTATATGCAATGCATTGCACAAGACAGAGGTCAGGATTCAGCTGACGTATCAGTTACTGGCTGTTTTGCTGGTGCTGCTAAAATATCCTCAACTTCTTCATGCATCTAAAAGAAAAAGTAGATGAAGTATTAATGTTGTCAGTGATTTTACTTAGAAAGACATCATAAAATGGTTTCCTTTAAGACATATCTGAAAGCATTCAGAACATGAAACCTGCACCCAGCTGACACATTTTGGTGCATTCACTGCATTTGAAGTCTCCACTTGTAAGAACTGTACATCTTGAAATAGCTCCGGAATGAACCTTTGAGTTGGAAGTCGAAATGTACAATGTGCTAAGAAGTAGGACACCTCAGAGTAAAGGCATCAAATGCTTGGGGATATTTCTCTTTAATTCTGATCAACAGGAAAAACAAATTTTTAAGTGTCTTCAACAGATTTCCATCATATTTTTTAAAAATGTTCAATTAAATATTGATTGTCATCATTATCAAAGTAGAACTCCTCAGTAATCGTCATTATATTATGTAGTGAAATGAGGCAATCAGGTGTGGCTAATTACGAGGCGGGAGGTGTGAGCTTGTGTCAAGCCCACCTGTGCCCAATCAAGGACTACCCCAGCTGCGCATGAGCAGGATTGAGCAACCAATAAAAGGTGAGCTTCCAAGTGCATTCCCAGCTCGCTCTCGAGCAGCCAGAGGAGGAGATTAGCTGAGTCCGGAGCAGAAGCACTGAACAAGGCTAGCCAAGTGTAAAGGTGACAAGATTGGAGCACTGTTTGTACACCTTGGCAAGAACACCTGTTTCACTTCGAAGCGCCGTGCCCCAAGAAAGGTTTCATCTGCTACAATATTATCCATTCTGGATCTTACAAAACAAGATAATCAAAGCAGATAGCATTATTTTGTACCAAACCAGAAGAAATTCAGATGAGACAGAATATGTAATTTGAAAGATGTATGGAATCTCTGAGATCACCTAGTCTTAAAATAATAGATGTAGAAAGAGAAGAGTATATAGAAAAACAGGCATCCACATGTACAGAAGTAATAAAAAATTAGAAAACCTAACTTAGATACCTGTAACCATTGTTAAAACTAAAATGAGGACTTCTGCATTTTCTTTTAACAGTAGTATGCCAGTTTCCAACTTCAGTAGCACAGAAACCATTTTTTATTGTAATGTTGGTCCCTGGATTTATTTTCCTATATTTATCACGAGATTTTCTATAAATTAATTCCAGTAGTTGTACTCTTGCTTAAAGCAGATTTGTATTTCTCAACAAGTTACTTTCAGATTCTTATTCTGGTTATCTGATATATATTATTTGGCACAAATACCAAAAAAAAATTATAATTTCTTTAATAAAGATGCATGACATACTGAGTTTGTAATGAAAAATCACTACACTTGAACTACCAATTTGAAAAATAATAGGGAAGAGTAAGAAATTAAATACAGGACAAACATATCATCCCCAGTGTCGTGATCCGCTTATTATTTTATATATTGATTATGAGGATAAATCAGCCACTACCTATAGACAACGCTTGAATTTACAAAAATAACAAGACTGTTGGATTCAAAATTAGTTACAAGGGTTTATTTTAAAAACAGGGAAAGCCGGTTTACTGGCAAAAAGGCCTTTGCATAAATTTATCACCTTAACAGGAGGGTCGTTAGAGTAAAAGAAGAGAGAACAAAAAAAGAAGTTATCACCATCCCCGCGACCTGGCCTCAGGCTGGAGTTGCTCCTGGTTCTCCGCCGTTCCAGCCTCTGCTGTGTCTTTCCGTAGCTGGAAGCCGAGGTGCCGAGAGGAGGGGGCGTCTGGATGAAGAAGCCACATTTTCCTTTTTTCCTAGGGTTTTTTATACCCCAAAAGAAAGAGGGGTCTCTTCATTGAATAAGGCCCTGATACATACAAATCTCCAGGCTTCCTGGGATGAGTCATCCTTATCTTTTGCTTTCTGGTGTCCTGCTAGTTTTGGGCAACCTGATAAGTAATCTTATCTTCTAGGTGTCTGTCAGGCATACAATGAGGTAAACATATGGTAATTGCAAGCAGAATGAAGGAAAGAGAAAAAAAAAATTGATTCAAGAGACATATTTTATATTTTCAATTCCACGTGTATACCACACCCAGTAACCCACAATAATACCTGCTTGACAATTTTTTGAGAAGTCAGAAATAATCACTATCTCAAAGATCTTAGAAAACACATACAACTAAATGTTTCTAAAACATCTGAAATGTATTTAACTTATATCAGGAGTCCAATTTCATAACTCTTAGTTCCTACTGAATTACTCAAATTGATTACTAAACCTAAGATTTCTTTCCACAGAAGTATTCTGCACACTGGTGTATAATCTGGGATTGGTTTTACTCCTGGAAAAACAAATTCAACATTATGAAGTTTAAGCAGAATAGTCTTTCATTGTGCTAATCTTATGCCATATAAGTCTGTTTTTGCATTACACACACAAGTAGGCATTTATGTACTTATTCTGAACTACAAAAAATATTCCCATTAAAATAAAACAAACAAAAGTATTATTTTCATGAGTTTCAACCTGGAAATATTTTTAAAAAGTGAACTAGCATTCCATAAATGCTGTGTGACATTTAAAAAAATCTGTGAAGTTCTATTACAGTGCTGTCTCTACTGCTAAATCATGTTGCAAATTGGGTGATTACTTGCTCTGTATCAGATACTGGTGAATGTAGTGTAACAAGGCAACCAGGTGCCCCTAATTGCCAGGGAGTGAGCATGAGCTTGTGTCAAGCCCACCTGTGCCTAATTAGGGCAGGCCCCCACTGTGCATGAGCAGGACCAGGGGGCCAATAAAAGGTGAGGCCTGAGACATAAGCTTGGCTCAGTCCTGGACTAGCCAGCAGAGAGGGTAGTTGCTCTTGGAGTAGCAGCACTGATCTGGGCTAGTCAACTCTGAGAGCCATAGGCTTGGAGCATTGCTTGTGAGTCTCTGCTGGAACACCTGGTTGGACCTTGAAGCGCTGTTCCCTAAAAGAGGTTCATCTTGCTACAGGTGAAGTTATAAACCACTACTTCATAAGAAATTATGATAATTCAAAATGTAAAACAAGCCTAAAAAAAGAAGCGTCTTTCTCTTTACAGAAATTCAGTAATTTTTTTAAAGGCTTTTTTTTAAGCTAACAACACTGGGGGGAAAAGGCAATCAATTTGCTTGCATTGTTGGATACAGAGCTGCATTTACATTTCCTGCAAAAAAGCAATATATGTAAAGCAGAGCAGTTTGAAAGTATGCCATCTGCCATAGTCATTGGTAATGCAACTACCTTTCTGTATAATGATTAGGGCATCCAAAGAGGGGTTTTTTGTTTGTTTGTGGTTTTCTTTTTAATAAAGAACAATTGTTTGTTGCAGTATGTATAAATAAAATATTTTTCCACAACACCTAAAAAATACTTCAAGAGTTCTGGTCTCTAATAATCATAACGCTTTCAAACTTACCTAGTACAATCTCTGTACTCTTGGTGCTGCTAGCTGAACTATGGGATACTCCATCAATACAGCCTGCAATTCCTGAAAATTTGGAGGAACACACATCTAAGTGATTGTGTATGATCTGCCCACACCAGTCAGTATATGGAATGTCTGAAAAATCTGAGAGAAACATCTTTGTTGTTGCATCTTTTTTACTCACACTTTTCCTCACTTCACATGCTTTTCTTATTTTTTAACAATGTTAAGCATGCAATACACTAATGCACTATATATGGTAATTTCCTGGTTTGAGTTAGGACAGAACCAATTTTCTTTTTAGCAATTTTAATTTTCAGTGAAGTCCATTCTGAGTGACTCAACTTTCTGATATTAACAGCATATTTTTCAGACAGTGTCTGCTCCTAGGAATGCTAATGCTTGATGTTTATAGCTATTGCATAGGTAATGGTATGAATGTAACGCAGGCAGGCTCTTGCTTATCACTGCTTAGTTCTGTTAAACTCCTTATGTGACAAAAGTAAAAGGGGTCACAACCGAGACCCTCCTGTGGGAAGGAGTGGATGGGATAAGTGACGCAGAACTGATCAAATGAAGTATTCCGTCCGATATGCATCACACACGCTGCTGAAAATTAACATGCACTTGCTGAAATTGACAGCATATTTTTCAGTCAGTGTCTGCTTCTATAACCGGTAATGCTCCATGTTTATAGTTATGGATAGAGAATAGTATGCAGAAGTGTCTTGGGTTAGTGCAGTGTTGGGGAAAAAGTTCAGAAATGTACAGACTGTGAACAATCCTGACTTACTTCAGCTTAGGCTACAGTGGGTTAATAGTTATTGAGGCCTAGTTACAGGTTTCTAAAAATGAGCTAATGGGAAAGAGATGACTTAATTGGCAACAGAAGAGAATTATGTGAGAAGAGTAGTTCCATGAGAATGGAATGTGTAATTGGAATACAAAGCCACCTGCATGATATGATGGTGTAAACAAGGCTTCTCTATATAAGTGAGTGCAAATTGTTAATAAACGATTTCATATGATCATATTGATGTGTACATGGAATCCTTAAGCCTCCGCAGACTTTTTTCCCACAAGGTTCTACATGGGAAGGAAAAAAAAAAATCAACTAATTTAATCTACAAGGAGGAAGAGAAAACATGTCCAGATCTTAATACCTTCTTCCCCCACCCCCTCCCTTCTTCCTGGGCCCATATTACTTCACTCCTGCCTCCCCCTCAGTGGCACAGGTGGATGAGGAGTGGGGGTTTAGGGTCAGTTCACCACACATTGTTTCTGCTGCTTTTCCTCCTCAGGGGGAGGACTCCTCACATTCTTCCTCCACTCCAACATGGGGTTCCTCTCATGGGAGAGAGTTCTTCATGAACCCCTCTGACATAAGTCCCTCTCACCAGGTGCAGTCCCTCAGGAGCAGACCGCTCCAGCATGGGCTACCCACAGAGTCACAGCTGCTTCAGCTGCCTTCTCTGGCACAGGGTCCTCCACAGCTGTAGGTCCACATCTGCCCCTCTCTGCAATCCTGCACAGGCTGCTTCTTCACATATGCACACCTGTGATGCTTCAGGGGCTACAAATCCACATTTACCCCACTGTGGTCCTTCAAGGATTGCTTCACCATGCTTCTTCAGGGACTGTTCCAACATGCTCCTCCATAGGCTGCAGGGGGTCAGCCTGCCATCTCATCACAGGCTGTGGGGAAATCTCTGCTCAGGCATCTTTCCCCCTCCCTCTTCACTGACCTTGGTGTCTTTTCTCTGGCATTTCCCTCTCACTTCATCCTCTCCTCCATTTTGCGGGTCCTTTTCTTATATTTTTGCAGTTTCATTTTCCCTTGAATATGTTACTCACAGAGGCGCATCCAGCTTCCCATATCTGCTTGGCCTTGGGCAGAGACAAGGCAGGGATTGGAACTGGTGGAACTTCCAGCACCTTCTCACAGGAGCCATCCCTGTGCCCCCCCCCCGCTTCCAAAACACCACTGCACTGTGGGAAAAAAGTCTGCGGAGGCTTAAGGATTCCATGTACACATCAATATGATCGTATGAAATAGTTTTTTAATAATTTGCACTCACGTAAATAGAGAAGCCTCGTTTACACAATCATGTCATCCCGGTGGCTTTGTATTCCAATTACACATTCCGTTCTCACAGAACCGCTCTTCTCACATAATTATTTTCCTCTTCTGTTGCCAATTGTTATCTCTTTCCCATTAGCTCATTTTTAGAAAACCTGCAACTAGGCCTCAATAACTATTAACCCACTGTAGCCTAAGCTGAAGTAAGTCAGGATTGCTCACAATCTGTATATTTCTGAACTGTTTCCCCAACAGAACCTGTCTGGCTTTTGCCTGTTACTGTAATTGGGGAACAAAAACCTTCCTATCATTTTCTTGATTAATGAGCCTTTAGTTGGATTTTCTCCTCCCTGTCCCACAGTGGAGGTGGGGGGTGAGTGAGCGGAGGTCTGGTTGATACCAGCTGGGCCTAAACCATGACAAGAACACCAAGGACCCTGCTTGGTTCTGAAAAACATCTTATGCTCAGGAAAGAAAGAGAGTAAAAGGATCACACCTGCAACCGTCCTTTAGGGAGGAGCAGAGCACACAGGTGACCAAAACTGACCAAATTGAGCATTCCATCCCATAAGTGTCATAGTATAAATTTGAGGGCTCATGAGGGTCAAACTTTTTTTCCATGGCCAGCATCCAATGACAGCTCTCTCCATTCTTCTGCCTTCAATCCCACTTCACGTGTTCCTGAATCCATTTCCTGTCTGCTGTTGGGTCCAGGAGTCCAGTTCAGGACTTTCCCAGAAGCAATAGTGATGTGATTGTCATCAGGGGAGTGTGATGTTGGTTTTGTATATGTTTCTATATATTTTATTTTTTAATATTTTACCTTTTATTTTAATTGTGACTTTAATTACAGCTGTTTGAGTTTTTCTTTTCAACCCATAGATCTCTCTTCTGGGAGAGGAAAGGGTAAATGGAGAGCATCTGTCATACATTTAATAGCCAGTACAGCCTTAAACCATAACAGATAACTATCAGCATATAAACAGCTGAAAACTAAATGCTTGATTTTGGTCAATTCATAGTCAAAATGTTTAAAAAATAACTTTTTTTGGGAATCTTATACTACTCACATGAAAATAATCAACTCTTACGCATTGACCAAAGTCTAAAAAACTTTAATAACATGTAGAGCTCTTATATGAAATAGAACATGGATATATCAATGCAAGAAGCTCATGCATATGCACAAATTTTTTGTTCATGCAGTTACTACAGGTCTTGCAGAAAGGGCTCCGACTTCATCAACAGAAAGATGTGATATTTAAGATTCTATCCAAAGCCTTTGGCATTTCAGATATAAAGAAATTATTGTAAAATACAAGTTTTTGTTTGTTGCACTGTTAACAGAACCACAGAAAAACATAGGTCTGAAGGGACTTCTGCATATCACCTAGTTCAACACTTTGAACAAAGAAGGCCTCACTTCAAAATGAGATCAAGTTACACTGCAAAGAATTTTTACCCTTATATTTAACTGGAATTTCCATTCCTACAGCACGTCTGTAGTCTCTCATCCTTTAGCAGTGTGTCTGACAAGAGCCTGGCCTTACCTGTAATTCCCTCATGCTAATTGAAGACTACAATTGGGATTTTATTTGCCATCTCTTCTCGATACTGAACTTGAGCTCAAACTCAGCTCTCCCAGACATTTCTCGCATTTTGTGCATAACCTCCCTTTGCCAACAGTACTCTTTATGTGTTAGTAACTGAATGCATAACACTGTTGAAAAAATTGTAAGGATTGCTACTAAGCAGACATTGCAATTTCCATTACAGGATTATTTTTTTTATTATAGACAGCATAAAAAGGCATATAACTGCAAATTCTGCAGAGGAGTTTAGGAAGAAAAGAATTATGAACATGTTACAGCTCAACTTCAACAGACTCCTCAATAAGATTTCCTTTGTTTTGTTTTATGGTAGACTTGCTTTCAAGTCAGACTTTTCATTAGTTTGACCACAAATATCAGTTATCAGGACATTAATTTGAAAGTACTAAATAAGGTTTTGAATTTTATCTTTTGATAAGCTTTTAGAAATAATTAAATACTAACACCACTAGAAAGAGATAGAAACAACCATATAAATACCATTGGTTACATAGTGAGCTTATTAAGGAGAATTATTTTCAAGGTCAACAGTAAGTATTAAAAACAAAACACAACAAAACCCCTTTACAGATACATCATTTTAAAGATAATCAAAATTCAATAATTTCATTCCATTTTATCACACTTACATAGAAGGAACACTAACCTGTATAACTATGTGAAGAGTTCACTTTGTTGTTAGGCTGATAACCCAGTAAAGGCAGTTCTCATCTGTATGCTCCTGTGGCCCTATATCTTCTGTATTTTCTAAAAATTGAGAGGCATCTGAATGACTGGTATTCATTATTTCTGTGAGACTGATCTGCTGTTGGAGCATCTGAAAAGGACTTCTGACAGCATCATTTCTACCTGATAGAAGACCTGTTAGACACCAGAAAAAAACAAAGCCACACAATCAACAGTTAATAAAACATAATTTCAAGTATTTCAGTTTTCCCTCTTTAAGTCTTTTAAGGCTGGGAGGGGTGTGTGTGAAGATCTAGAAACTTTTTTTAATGGTTAGGCTCCCAAGATTTGTCAGGATTCAGGAAATGAACATTATATTTTAGTCCTGGCTTATGATATATAACAAATATTGCAAAGGACAGAATTCAACCTCTAAACACACATAGTGCAAGAAGATACATGGTAAAACCTGACATTATATTAACATGAGTAATAGTAATACCCATGTAACATTAACATATTAAGAATTTTCATAGTATCAGACAAGATTAGTAAAACAATATACCAGATGTATAAATGACATATGCACCAATGAATACAGAAACACAACTAAAAAAACCTAACTTGGTACCTGTAATAGGATGAAACCAGACTCAGAAATGCAGAAACAAGCCGAAGACACTTTAGTAATATGCTCTTCTCTGGCTTGAAAATACAAATACAATTCTGAACAGGAATACTTTACACTAAAACTTAGTAAATTACAGAAACACACATTCAGGAAAGTCACCTTTATATATTTTATTAAAAAAAAAAAAAAAAGAAAGAAAAGAAAAAGAATCAGATTTAGATGTGCCTATTTGAGTGTTCAAAGTGCTTGTAATAAATCAGAGAATGTGAATCACAGAATCATAGAATATTAGGTTGGAAGGGACCTCAAGGATCATCTGGTCCAAGCCTTCTAATATAAGTTTTTATATGATCTGTCTCAGCACCCCATCAAGCTGAAAATTAAAACTTTCCAAAGTGGGGGAATACACCACTTCCCCTGGGAGACCATTCCAATATCTGACTGTCCTCAGAGTGAAAAATTTTCCTCTTGTGTTCAAACGGAATCTCCCCAGAAGCAACTTGAGCCTATTGCCCCTTGTCTTGTCCATGTGAATCCTTGTAAATAGGGAATCTCCATCTTCTTTGTAGCTGCCCTTTAAGTACTGGAAGATTGTAATTAGGTCTCCTCTAAGCCTTCTCTTCTCAAAGCTGAACAAACCTAGTTTTCTCAACCTCTCCTCATATGGCAGGTGCTCTAGTCCTCTGATCATTCTTCCAGCTCTTCTCTGGACCCTCTACAGCCTGTCCTCATCCTTTTTGTACAGTGGGGACCAAAGCGAGATGCAGTACTACAGGTACAGTCTGACAAGCTCCAAGTAGAGCAGAATGATGACTTCGTCTCTGCTGGTGATATCCTTGTTGATGCAACCCAGCATCCTGCTGGTTTTCTTTGCTGCTGTAGCACATTGTTTGCTCATGTTGAGCGTACTGTCCACCAAGACCCCCAGGTCCCTTTCCACAGGGGTGCTCTCTAGCCAAGTGGATCCCAGTCTGGGTTATGTGTTCCCAGGTGCAAGACCTTGCAGTTCTCTACACTGAACTTCATGAAGTTCCTTTTAGCCCACTTATCCAGCCTTCCTAGGTCATCCTGGAGGATGCCTCTCCCTTCTCCACTCATCTTGGTGTCATCAGCAAATTTCATCAGAGTGCTCTTGATCCCAACATCCAGGTCGCTTATGAAGATGTTAAACAGCATCAAGCCCAATATCAATCCCAAGGGGACTACACTTGTGACCTTTTGCCAGCTGGAGTATGAATTATTTAATGTCTGGGTGTAGCAAGACAAACCTTTCTTAGGGAACGGCGCTTCAAGGTCCAACCAGGTGTTCCAGCAGAGACTCACAAGCAATGCTCTAAGCCCATGGCTCTCAAAGTTGACTAACCCGGATCGGAGCTGTTGCTCCAAGAGCAACTGGCCTCTCTGCTGGCTAGCCCAGGACTGAGCTCCGCCTGTATCTTAGGCCTCACCTTTTATTGGCCCCCTGGTCCTGCTCATGCACAGTGGGGGCCCGCCCTAATTAGGCACAGGTGGGCTTGACACAAGCTCATGCTCACTACCTTGTAATTAGTGGCACCTGATTGCCTCATTTCACTACATCTGGGTATGGTCTGTCAGCCAGTTCCCCACCCACTGTACAGACCACTTGTCCAGGACATGCTGAGTCAATTTCTCCAGGAGGAGGCTGTGGGGTACTGCATCAAAAGCCTTGGAAAAGTCCAAGTAGACAATGTCCACTTCTTGCCCTGCATCAACCAAGTGGGTTACTTTGTCACAGAAGGCCATCAGGCTTGTTAGGCATGATTTGCCCCTGATAAATCCATGTTGGCTTTTCCTGAACACAGTTTTAATTGACCCATGATAGTCCCCAGGAGAATTCACTCCATGATGTTCCCAGGGACTGAAGTGAGGCTAATGGGTCTATAATTGCCTGGGTCCTCCTTGGAACCCTTCTTAAATAAAGTTCCACTTGAGTAAGAAGCAGGACAACAGCTATATTATACTACACTTTGTCACAGTTTATCAGCTTGGGCGAGCCAGAAACCTAATGACAAAATTCCTCTCTATTTGCCCCCCCCCTGAAAGGGAAGATAAAAGGAGAATAAAGAATGGAGACTTTAAGTTGGAAAATGAAAAAAATTGGATACAGGTAATAACACAAAGGGTAAGACAAGAAAGAAATATACATACAAAGAAATATATATACAAATATATATGAATATATATATAAAACACAATAGATAGCACGTGGCAAGCTGTCAGGAATGAAAAACAGCACAGCTAGCAGGAAACGGGAGGACAAAGAGAGAGAGGAGCTGCTGTCTTTCTGATGTTCTATAGAGTATGGCAGGAAATGGGAGGGAATAGATCCCTCCCTTTGCTTTCTGCCCCTCTCAGAGTCCAAAAGCCCTCCTTTAGTTCCTCCTATTCAAACGATGACATTCCACCCCTTATTCCATTCCATATCTCTCCATACTCATTCCCCTGGCGATGCCCTGTCTTTAAAAAAGATGTTTGTTGAGTCCAGGCTGCAGATCCTCATCACGGCAGTTTCTCAAAGCAAGACAGATGGTACAGGGTCTGTCAGGGTTCACACCTTCATGTGCTGCAAACTCATCCTGAGGCTCTTGGACGCCACTGCATTATCCTGGGGAAAAAACACTTAATACAAATAATTACTACTATATAACAATTAAAACTATACAAAGTGAAACTAGATTATTTTGGCTAGAGTTAGGTTCTCCTGTGGTACACAACGGACTTCTCCATCCTCCTGCATAACCCAACAACTGCGTCCTGGACCTTGAGCAGAAACAATCCCACGGATGGGTTTGTCTTTGCCCAAAGCAGGATAGATCCAAATAGTTTTTCCCAACAGGTTCCTTTCGCACACAACAGGGACTTTATCCCCATCCACTATATGTAAAAGGTCTGATTGAGCAGGACTGGCTCAATTGAAAGATCCCCTTGTGTTAACTAGCCAGGGGGCTTCTGCCAAATGCATATCCCAATTTTTGAAAGTCCCGCTACCCATTGCTTTCAGGGTGGTTTTCAGCAAGCCACTGTAGCGTTCAATTTTTCCAGATGCTGGCGCATGATAGGGGATATTGTATATCCACTTTACACCATGCTCTTTAGCCCAATTGTATATGAGATTTTTTTTTAAAATGAGTCCCATTGTCTGACTTGATCCTCTCTGGTGTACCATGTCACCACAACACTTGCCTTTCAAGCCCCAGAATATTATTATGGGCAGTGGCATGAGGCACAGGGTATGTTTCCAACCACCCAGAGCTTACTTTAACCGTTGTGAGCACATAGTGCTTACCCTGGCAAGTCCAAGGGAGTGTGATGTAATCTATCTGCCAGGCCTCTCCATACTTGTATTTACACTAACTTCCCGTGTACCACAAAGGTTTTAACTGCTTAGATTGTTTGATTCCTGCACATACATCACAATCATGAATAACCTGTGTAATAATATCTAAAACTAAGTCCATCCCTCAGTCATGGGCCCATTGGTACATTGCATCTCGCCCTTGGTGACCTGAAGTGTCATGGGCCCAGTGAGCTAGAAACAGTTCACCTCTGTGCTCCCAGTCTAAATCTGTCTGAAACACTTGAGCTGCCTGGTCCACCTGATGGTTTTGCTGGTGTTCATCAATGGCCCAACTCTTAGGTATGTGGGTGTCCATGTGCTGTATCTTTACCGTTAGTGTCCCTAACGGGCCAGCAATATCTTGCCACAGAGTGGCAGACCAAATAGGCTTTCCTCTGCGCTGCCAATTGTCCTATTTCCATTCCTTCAGCCACCCTCACAAGGCATTTGCTGCCATCCATGAGTCAGTGTAGAAGTAAAGCACTGGCCACTTTTCCCTTTCAGCAATGTCCAGGGCCAGCTGGATGTCTTTCACCTCTGCAAATTGGACTGATTCACTATCCCCCTCAGCTTCTTGAGTGACTTGCTGTGAAGGACTCCAAACCGCTGCTTTCCACCACCACTGACTTTCTACAAGGCGGCAGGATTCATCGGTGAAGAGAGCAAGCTACTTCTCATCATCTGAAAGCTCATTATATGGAGGGGCTTCCTTGGCACGGTTCACTATCTCATCTGGTGGCATTCCAAAGTCTTTACCCTCTGGCCAGTTTGTAATTACCTCCACAATGCCTGGACTATCAGGATTCCCAATCGCTCTGTTATCAGGGCAATCCATTTATTCCAGGTGGCATCAGTGGCATGGTATGTAGACAAGATCTTCCCTTTGAACATCCACTTCAGAACTGGCAGATGGGGTACCAGGAGGAGCATTGCCTCAGTACCAGTCACTTCTGAAGCGGCTCAAAATCCTTCCTAGGCAGCCAGTATTTCTCTTTCAGTTGGAGTGTAATTGGCCTCTGAACCTTTATACTGACGACTCCAAAACCCTAGGGGTCAACCTCGGGTCTCATTGTGTGCTTTCTGCCATAAGCTCCAGATGGGACCATTATCACCAGCTGCAGTGTAGAGCACATTTTTAATCTCCTGTCCTGTTCGGACAGGTCCCAGGTTCACTGCACGGATTATCTCTTGTTTTATCTGCTCAAAGGCCTGTTGCTGTTCAGGGCCTCATGTAAAACCATTTTTCTTTTGAGCGACGTCATAAAGGGGTTTTACAGTCTGAGCGTACCCGGGAATGTGCATCCTCCAAAATACCACCATGCCCAAGAAGGTCTGCATCTCTTTTGTGGGTGACGACATGGTTACAATTTTGCTGACCACATCCATAGGGACGTGCCGGCGCCCATCTTGCCATCTTACTCCCAGGAACTGGATCTCTCTGGCATGTCTCTTGATCTTGTTTCTCTTTATAGCAAAACCAGCTTCTAGTAGTATGCAGATTACTTTCTTGCCTTTTTAAAAGACTTCTTCAGCCATATTACTTCACACAACATCGTCAATGTATTGCAGATGGTCTGGCGCTCCACCCTTCCCCAGTGCAGTGTGGATTAGTCCATGGCAGATGGTGGGACTATGCTTCCACCCCTGAGGCAGACATTTCCAGGTGTACTGGACACCCCTCCAGGTGAAAGAAAATTGGGACCTGCACCCTGGTGCTATAGGAATGGATTAGAATGAGTTAGCAATGTCAGTAGTTGCATACCATTTGGCTGCCTTACACTCCCCTTCATATTGAAGCTCCAACATATCTGGAACATCAGCAATCATTGATGGTGTAACTTCATTTAGACCATGGTAGTCAAGAGTTAATCTCCATTCTCCATCAGACTTCCACACTGACCATATAGGACTGTTGAAAGGTGAGCGAGTCTTGCTGATCACCCCTTGGATCTCTAATTGGCAAATAAGATTTTGTATGGGGAGCAGGGAGTCTTTGTTGGTATGGTACTGCTGATGATGTGCTGTGTTAGATGCAGTTGGTACCTGCTGTTACTCTCCCCTCATCAGGCCCACCACAGAAGAGTCATCCAAAAGACCAGGCAAGGCAGACAATTGGTCAATGCCCTCAGTTTCCACAGCTGCTACACCAAAGGCCCACTTTTACCCTTTTGGGTCCTTGAAATACCCTTTCCGGAGAAAGTCTATACCAAGGATGCACGGAGCATCTGGGCCAGTCCCTTTACGGTGGGTCTCCCAGTCATTTCCCAACAGGCTCATTTCAGCCTCCACTACAGTCAGTTCTTGAGACCCTCCTGTGACTCCAGAGATGGTAATAGAGTCTGTTCCTTTGTGATTCAATGGTATCAAGGTGTACTGTGTACCAGCATCTACCAGGGTTCTGTATCTCTGTGGATCTGCTGTGCCAGGCCACCGAATCCACACTGTCCAGTAAACTTGGTTATCCCTCTCCTCCACCTGGCTAGAGGCAGGGCCCCTCTACTGCTGAGTACAGCGCCGACACTAAACAGAAGGGTTTGTGTGGCAAACTGGACCCTCACTGTTACTTCCCTGACTCACAGTTGGATTGGAGACCCATCTGCTGGGGCCAATAATGGGTGTTTCTTGGGAGATTGGAGCCATCACCCTTCTGGAAACACTACTCCCAGTGGTATTACCTTGCAGCTCCTGTACTCTTGGATGCAGGGTAGTGTAGTGAAATGAGGCAATCAGGTGCCACTAATTCCCAGGGAGTGGCATGAGCTTGTGTTAAGCCCACCTGTGCCTAATTAGGGCAGGCTCATCGCCCTTAGGAGTCTCGAACCCACAGCCTCAGTATTGCTCGGGTTGCAGTACAAGGAAGGTAGTGCGGTGCTGAGAGAAGCAACTGACCTCTCTGCAGGCGTGCTCAGAAATGAGCTGAGCCTGTGCTTCAAGCCGCACCTTTTATTGGCCCCCTAATCATGCTCATGCACAGTGGGGGCCCACCCTAATTAGGCACAGGTGGGCTTAACACAAACTCATGCCACTCCCTGGGAGTTAGTGGCACTCGGTTGCCTCATTTCACTACAGGGTAGCGGTGGGTTTGCCATTTCATATACACATCTTTGTCAAGGTCATGTAGGGTCGACCACAGAGAACTCCATGTTGAGTTCTGTCTAACCTGAGCTGGCCCCCTAGGGAAGGGCCTATTTTTGATAGGTGATATATGGAACCATTCAGGAGAACGACGAGTGTTACTCTGTTTCCATCTTAGATAATTTTCATGCAACTTCTCAGAAGAGGTTTTTATCTCCTCAGATGTGGTTTTGAACTCCACAGCCAGGTTTTCCACAGCTGAGACATGAGCCTGTACGGGCTTGGAGACACTGTCTTCATGGTGTTTTAGCTGGCTAACAAATTCACCGACAGTTGGTTGTAGTGAAGTGAGGCAACCAAGTGCCACTAATCACAAGGTAGTGGGCATGAGCCTGTGTTAAGCCCACCTGTGCCTGATTAGGGCGGGCCTCCACTGCGCATGAGCAGGATTAGGGGGCCAATAAAAGGTGAGTCTTGAAACACAGGCTTGGCTCACTCCTGAGTATGCCTGCAGAGAGATTAGCTGCTTTGTCTCAGCACCGCACTAACTTTGTTGCGCCACTAGAGCTCATCACCTTTAGGGTGAGGCTTGAGTGGCGCAGCCGGTTAGCACACAGTACTTATACAGACAAACCCAAGCAATGCTGAGGCCGTGGGTTCGAGACTCAGAGCCTAACCAGGCACAGGTGGGCTTAACACAAGCTCAAGCCCACTACCTTGTAATTAGTGGCACCTGACTGCCTCATTTCACTACAGTTGGTGGTGTTTCATCATCTCCCCCAAAGACCCTTCCCCCCAAAATGTGGGAATACCTAGCAGGGGCACTCTGTGTGAGTTTTTTAAAGACAGGCCTCCTACATGGAATTTTGTCAGGATCCTCAGGTGCTTGCCCATCACCATAGATGATCTCCTGAACTTCCAGCTCCCTCAGGTATTTGATGCCTCTTTCCATGGTGTTCCATCTAATAGGGCAACATTTGATATCCTCCTTACAAGAATATCCACTTTTTACTTCGGATAAAAGGCATTTCCAAAGTACTGTTTTTTCTCCCAATTACCTTACCAGTGCCCTCATCTCTGGCAAATGATCCCCAACTGCGGAGCCTTTCTACCCTCCAGATCTATCCTATTAGCTCCCCTGTCCCAGAACCCCAGCATCCATGCAGTCAGTGACTCGCTCTCATTGTGAGCATAATCCTTTCTTAAATTTCCTCTCTTTCAGAGACACAGATTGGACCATTACCTCAGATTTCAAATCACTCTTCTGTGCCATTCCTGCCTTGGGCTGACTCTCGCTGATCATTGTTTTCTGTTGTGTCTGTCACTGAGTCATCATCATCACCCCTCCAACTTCTTTAGATGCTTTCTGCGGGTTGTGACAGGGGCAAAAAGGGCTGGTTCGGATCCAGTGGGGGGAGGTGTCACTGGCAGCGGCAGTGGGGGCAGTCTTCCCGCACAAATATTGAACATTGAACTGTAAAAAATCAGCGGAGGCTTAAGGACAACATGTAGTCACCAATATGGTTAAAGTGAAGTCGTCTATTAACAATTCACACCCGCTTTATATAGAGCCCTTGTTTATATAACAATATCTTGCAGGTGGCTATATCTTGGCCACAAATCCTGTTCTCACAGAACTTCTGCTGGCTACATCACTATCCTGTTATTCTTCTTTTCTGCTGCCAGCTCCCTTATCTTTTTCCCATAGCTCATCTTTCAGTAACCTTGCAACTGGACCTCAAGGCCCTTAGCTCACTCTAGCTAAAGCTAAATAGTCAGGATTGCTCACATGTCTGTTTTCTTTCAGACAGTTTCCCACCATTGAACCACCCCTGGAACACATTTAGGTACAACGATAACCAAAACAACTAACACCAACCATCACCAAGGCCTTAAAAGTCTGGTGGGTAGAACCACCAAAATCATTTTGCACAGTGAATGCCTTCACCAAAGAGTCCCCGAACTCCCCAGTCAAATTCCTAACTGAACTCATTCCCACAGAAACCCCTGTTTGAACAGTATAATAAAGTATCATGGCTATGAGATGGGACCATCAAAACAACATCCATGGTTGAGTAAATTCAAAACGCCAGTATATGTCTTTCACCCATGCTATTTTGAAACCCATTTTTCTCTTTTCAATTTCCAATTTTACAATATTTTCAATTAAATGAAAAATTTAAATTTAAGCCCCGCATTGGGCGCCAATTATTTTGTCACAGTTTAGCAGTTTGGGCAGGCCACAAACCTAATGATAGAATTCCTCTCTATTCTCTCCCCTCAAAAAAAAAAAAAAAAAAAAAGGGAAGATAAAATGGGAATAAAGACTGGAGACCTTAAGTTGGAAACTCAAAACAATTAGATACAGATTTTCCTAACACAAGGGAAATGTAATAACATAAAGGATAAGGTAACAAAGAATACAAACATATACATACATATACAAATATTTATATAGACAACCTGATATCACATGGCAAGCCAGTGGGAATGAACAATAGCATGACCAGCAGGACGTGAGAGGAGAAAGAGGGACGAGCTGCTGGCTTTCTGATCTTTTATACAGTATGGCAGGAAATGGGAGGGAATGGATCCCTCCCTATGCATTTAGCCCCTCTCATAGTCCAAAAGCCCTCCTTCTTTAGTTCCTTCTGTTCAAACGGTGACACACTTTAGGACCAGTATCAATGTTTCTTTTTCAGTTGTACTACTGAAAAGATACATACTGATGACCTACAGGTTTCTGACTTCTCTGGAGTACAAAGAAAGCACGTTCCAGAACAAGCCAGGCATTACAGAGCTATTATAATTTTCTTTTACTATGTCCCATCACCTCTGCTGATCAGCTGTCACAGAAACATCACAGAAAGACAAAATTTACTTTCTGAAATACACATCTAATGCCTTTATTGTTTTCTGTAAATTCACATGTAATCAAAGGGGAGTAAAAATATAACAGCTCAATATATATATGTGGCATACATATTTTATCATAGCTTACATTTTATTCCTTTGTTTAATGCAGTATCACTACCATTCTTCAATTAGCATTAGCTCATATTATAATCAAAGATATGTAGACTTTCCTTCTTAGTTGATTAGAGCTGGATCAAGTTTTGAAGCAACACCCCATTATCTTGAATAAAATAAACCAGGGAATTAAGAGCCTGCTATCCTGAATCCAGAACACAGCTCTCAAAAACCAGCAGCTAAAAATAATCTGTTCTGTAAAGAAAAATCAACAAGTAAGACCAAATGCCCCACCGAATGTACAAATAAACAATATAAAGGTACAGAAGAGAAATAAAACCAGTACCTCCTGCATCAGGTGCAAAGACCCTAGCTCCATGGTCATCAAATGGAGGTGTGGCTTGCTTCTGGAAATATGGAGTTTCCTTTACCTAGAATATTCAAGTGAAAGTTAGAAAAAACAGATATTTTTTAGTAAGGAAATAAAACATTGCCAATTTTTTACTTCAGGAAAAATATATAATTGGAGGAGAAAATTAAGAATGGGCTCCTGAGTACTAAAGAACAGCCATTGAGAAAACCATACATTTGTGAAATAACATTTATTAAGCAAGGATTATGAACAGTCAGTAAATGTTAAAACACAGTGGAGACAGGCTGTAAGGAAGCTAATGACTCAGAAGTGGCTATCCATGATCTGTCCACAAAAAATCTACAACACTGGAGAATCACTCAAAACATCTAAAATGTCACCTGTAAGATGTTGCAGAGTTGATATGTGTCTCTACAAAAAGTTGAGAGAAAAGAAGTGAGGCAACATAAACATGTCATAAAGACTGGGGAGGAGAGAGACAAGCCAGTCATTTCATAAAGGGGAAATAGAAGGTATGATGGAAAATCTCTCCTTTGCTCAAGCTTTAGTATTTTTTTGAGATTAGTAAGAAAGGAATTTAGTTTTGAAAGGAAATACTAAGTAAACTAAAGATAAGAAAGTAACTGATTTACCTTTGGCATGGACCTTCTCCTGGTTTTGATAATTAGGTAACAGAACATTAAAAATTGTGATACATCAGTTTGTTATACGGGAATGTGTTTTAACCAAGTAGAGCAAGGAATGCAATTAATAAGATACTTAAAATAATCTGTTTTAAGAAATATATCTGTGAGGTTAATACAATATAATTTTATGCTATGATGATAGATATACAAATAAATTAATATTAAACCAAATCACATTATCAGAAATCATGGTAGCAGGAAATTTCCTGTGGGATTATGCATTTATGGTTGACCGATGAATATATTAATTAGTTGGCTAAAGAGATATTAATAAATGTCCACAGACTATACTGATTTTAGTATAAAAGCGAGCTGTCAGCTAAAGATCTTATGACAGTGTATTTATGCTACCACTTTTTGACACACTTCTAACCTAGTCTGTCGTTATTTCCCTAATATCACAAAACAGACTAGCATTTTTCTGTAAACAGGGTTAGAAAAGTAACTCTTGTTCTTCAAAATTAATTCCTTGAAACTACCACATGCAGTTTTCTTCATTTCTGTAGAAGTAATCTATTCTGATGATAATGCAACAGTTAATTACCTTCCAGTATGAAAATCCCAATTAATCCATTAAGTTATCACATACATACCTGAAATATTTCATTGATATCCACTGGGAGAGCAAGACCAATATAATCATCAGAGCTACCATTTGTAGCATTAGAAACCATGGAGCGAACAGAAGAATGCTGAAGTGTGTTTTGGTTAATAGAACTTAATAAATCTTCTTTATCTAATAAAGCATAACTTAAAGCTTTCATGAACCTGCAACACTGAAATAATTAATCACAGTCTTGGTAAATCTCTCTTTCTGGCACATTATAAGTAAGAAGGACTGTTGACACAACAACTATCCTTATCTTCCCATTGTAGAACCCAGAGCTTCTTACTTGGTTGAATTATAGCTATAGGATTATTACTTTTGTTGTGTCTCATGTTGTATTGAATGGTTTGACAGTTCTTCAGGTAAAAATTTATGATCTTTTCTTTCAAAGTCACGGGATGGAAACTTGAAAGATAGCAGGATAAAACTTCTGCCAAAGGGGTTATCAACCCTGTAAATACACAAATTTTCTCCAGTTTACCAGGCTGAATATTCAGTCTTTTAAACTGCTAACACAGAGCTTGAGCCTGCTAGGTACCAGAGATGTGCGCAAGGAACGTTTTTTTTTCCTGTATTCTAAAGGAGCCACCCACTGGTCACCCAGGCATGAAAGAAAAATTCCCTCAACATGAACTGACGAAGAACAAACTTTAACCTGAGCAGTGAGCAGAGCTGACTGTGACAAGCAGCCTGAGAAACAAAGAAAGAAATAGGTTGGGAAAGGAAACGAGGGGAGGTTGGAGAACAAGTCCTCAGTGCTGATCAGAGTCCTGATGATGGAAATCTCTCATTTGGCTATCTTTCATTTTATTTCTCATGAAAGATAAAAACCTATGAATGCTTTCTTTTAATCAACCTAAGTAGATGGTCTATGCAGTGGATTATAGCTTCCTAATAAAGAGACACTCCTTAGAAACAGTAAATTTTTATTATATTAATGCAAATTATACATTGGAAGGTAAATACAGTGAACATTTTATTTCTTGAGATAGACTTTCTGCCTTAGAAATAATTTTCTATAATTTTTTTTGTTTAGATAGGCAATTAAAATGTCTTCTCATCTGTAGCAGCTTAACAGATTGATGTAAACACTTTGAAAATACAAAATATGTCTCTCAAATCAGTATTTTTTCAGCTCTTTTAAAAATATACCAAACATATTCTCAATTAACAGATTTTTACCCCAAACTTAACTAGCTTTTGTTTTGTATCATACCTGCCAGGCACCTAAAGATAAGACCACTAATCAGGTCACCTCCTGGTACATGGTCAAGACAAAGATAATAAATTTAGCAAGGTAACAAGGACTGAAAGATTACAATAATTAAAAAAGTTCTTGGGATGGCAAAATCTGTGTGTCGTCTTTGGCAAGTCTGTGTGTCAGTGATTTGTAAAAAGACAGAACCCCTTTTGCTGTATAAAACTCAAAGAGAAAAGGAGAAGACGCGGGCTCTCTCTTCCCCCCCTCCTTCTTTCGCTACTTTGGCTTCAGCTATGGGACAGCATCACCAGAGTGAAAAGCGGAGATCAGCCAAGCAGGAACTGTGAATCCTACGACCCCCCCCCCCCCCCCCCCCCCCTCCAGCCAGAGGCCAGGGCCAGCGGACGGTGATAAAACTTAATTGCTCTCTTGTTTTTCTTTCCTTTTCTTAACAACTCTCTCCCCAAAGTGACTAATTTATGTACAAATTCTCCTCTTGTAAACTTGGTTTTTTCCTTTTAAAGGTGGTGTTATTGTTTCCTTTCCCTGAAATAAATCTTTGTAATTTGCTTAAATCATAAAGCCTGTTCTTTTTGTAAATTCGTGCGATTCCTATGAGTAGTGTCTGACTTTTCCTCACAATCAAAATATAAAATAATAGCTCAGATCGTAACAGATTTATACTGAGATCAAAGTAAATTATTATGGTTTGACCATGTGCTCTTCAATATATTGTTATGCGATGGGAATGTGCAGAACACATTATAGGATAGTAATAGTTTTCCTGCTACTAATTCTGACCAATGCTAATTATAATACCTGTGGACTTGGAATAAAACTCAAGCCATACTTCAAAATACAGAATTACCAACTGCATTAGTTATTTCATAATAAAGCATTCTATAATTACTCTCAATCTTGTTAATCCTAAACATTTGTCCCTGCTTCTCTTAGAAATGCTAACAGATATATCATTAGTACTGATAAAACACTAATGAGTTCTTATGAAATCATGTCTGCAAGTGATTGGGCAAGAGCCATGATCAGGATTTGAAACTTGTACCTTAACGTTTTTGGTTGATCTTTAAATACACAGATGGAAAATTCAGCCTCACAAAATAATTTGAGCAAAGAAATAAGCTTTTCAACCCTTTGGACAAATGGAACAACTAGAAACAATTACCAAAGTCAATTTACATCTGCTACTTGCTAGGAACACCTGAATTTGTGAATGAAGCATGAATGAAAGAAAATTTTCTGAAGACTGAGAGAAAAATGTCCTGAAGACTGAGAAAAAAGGACAGAATATTTCTTTCCACTTTATTACTTAAACAGTAAAGATAATATTTATCTGGAAGTAGTAAGATACTCTGAAATTAAAAGGATCACAATTATTCAGTGGAGACACTCAGCTGCAACCAGTAAGAAAATTACATACAGTGGTTAAATCATAGTCTTTCCGATCAATTATATCAGTAATCAGTACAATCTGACAACCTTTTGTAATATGTAGATCTGCAAGTTTTTAACCTCCCCAGAAGATATGAGCACTCCAGTCATTTCAGTTCAATGTTAAACAGGTCAGCTCAAATCCTTGCACCTAACCAAAGAGAGATAGTGAACAGCTATGTACCAGGAATACTGTTAGTATTACACTGAATGCTGAGTCTTGGGATGAAAGTCCGCTGCAGCAAAGCTTCTTTGCATATCAAGAGCATGGCTGCAAGGAATGTTACAGCATGACTACAGCCACAACCAAACCTGTACTACCACTGAAATTACACTGATTTGTTATGCATTAGCACAGGAAGATAGTGATAGAGCAAGGAAGAGCACTTCTGATTTTCTAGATGGTGCAGATTAACTACCAAACCATCCTTAATTTAATCAGCATGCTCAGTCTAGTTCTAATTTAAATGAACAAAGGGAATAAAGCTTATCTTTTATGGCATTTTTGCATAATCATGAAAATAGAAAAAAAAATGAATGTTGCTCCTAATCAGGAAGGAAACTAGCAATAATAAATTGGCACTGTAGACACTCAACTGAGTACGTGGATTGAAATTCATGGACCAGGCATTTGCTTTTCTGTGCAGTAAGGAAGCAGCGAATGTGCTGGTAACTTTTCCCTTTCTTTCACATGAGTCAGGATATTTAGGTAAAAACAGAGATAGAAAGTGTCTTCCCTTTCAATAGTAATCTGAAAATACATTCTACTAGACAAACACAGGTTTTAAAGGAAAAGTTTGGGAAGGAGAAGAGCTTTTAAAAGAAAGTTGTTAAGCACTTACTGTAGCTGCTAGGAACAGTGTCAATGTCATGAGCTAGATACCTTATATAACTATCCAATTAGTCTTCAGAACAGCTTATGTTACTCAAAAATAAAGAGGTGACACTTAAATCTAAAAATAAACCCTATAAGCAAAATCTTTGCTCCGTTGTAGATAAAAAGTAAAACTCACATTCATGTCAGTGGTACCAGGATCCACTGGCCTCAGTGCCACAATGAACAGTAATATAGTATATTGTTAGGAGTTCCTGTCCTAAAACCTTACCAAGTGAAATCAAGAATGTTCTCTTCTGAAATACAGCTCTGACTGCACAAGTAATTTTGCATAATTGAAATCGTAGTAATTTTAGCAGTGCAATTGAATTTAAATATTTAAAAAGTTAATCAGGAAACAAATGAGATAGAAGGAAACAATCCTTTGTCACTGACAGCATTAAAGGAACTGACAGCTATGAAAACTGGGCGTATCTGACAGAACTTAGAGTTCAGACTTCTCATTAGCCAATTATTCTCCTAATATAACTGCTGTAAGCAAAGTTAGAGTCATCCTGCAACAACTGTCACTTTTAGATGAAGTAAGATAAAAATAGTAGAAAGATACTTTTCTTTTTAAATTACTCTTACAGCTTTGAAGTAAGAAACAAGCACATCATAATCTTACCGGCTTGGGGTCAGCCGAGAATCCAGGCTGCCAGATTTCATAGTAATAGTGTCAGTAAAGAGCACGTCCTTTGATGGAGATGCTAGGGCTTCTGAGTGAGACAGTGAAGGATGCATTCTCTGCTATTGTGTTTTAGTGTAGCATAGCCAAAGGCATCACGAGAACTTGTGTAGCTGAAGTTACAGTCAGCAAGACTTCTTATTGTAGCAAGAGAAGGAGCCTTAAGACACTGGGCTCTTCAGGGAAGTGTATAAGATCCTGGTGGTACCAGGGACAGAGTTAGATTTTGAGAGAGGCAGGTGGTTAGACTGTGGTGTTGAACTTGGTTTAACTGTTTTTGTGCTTGCCACAGTACTCAAAATTCCATAGTCAATATCTACATCTGCAGTGTCCATACCTACATTATCTCTTGAAGGGCTAGAGCTCATTGATCTTATGACACTTGTTGTGGTATCTGTATTAAAATTTAAACTACGACTTTTGAAATGTGTTTGTGTAGTACCATCTACTATTAGCCTTTCTCTGCTTGTGTTTTCCTGGTGAATTTCATTTCCAAGACCTTTTGGCAGCTTCAGATCATTTTCTCCAATACTTGGGGTACTTAAAGTATCTTCCATGTGCTTACTTCCAACAAAACAAGTTTCTAATCATAAAGTCTGGATCTTAGGAACCCTACAAACAGGGTTGAATTCTACCCAAACAGGAAAGTTTATGATACTGGAAGGTTCTATTACAGTACGATTTTGCCTCAGGCCTCATTTACTGTCAGATGTCAGCTTTCCTCCTTTCAGATCACTGCTACTTCTATGTTTTTTTATTAGGTATAGCAAGAGAGTTTAGAATGCGAATTTTCACAAGTCTGCTACAAGAAAGAGACTACGGTCTTTGTCCTTTGAATGTCCAGGTCTGTCATAAAATATTTGTTTTGCATCTTCAGTAATATCTAGGAAGAATGTACTAGTGGAAGTATTATCAAAACAGTCATCCTCCATGAGGAACATACCTAAAATTATATGAGACTTTGTCACTGAAAACGGACATTTCTTCAAAGGGTATAAATGATGTTGCAAAGAAGTAAGCAATTCCATAAAAGCTAAAATGGGAGACAATATTTATCACAATTTTAATTCAACATTTAGTACTGTAAATTAAGGAATACCTGAGCTGAAGGTCTCATTGCTTCATAAGAAAAGCTACACTATCTTATTTCAGTGCAAATATCCAGCTACTAGGATTACAACTGATGCACCCCTTTAACTGTATCTAAATATGGTATATTTCTGGATTTATTTTCCAAATATCAATAGCAAAATTAAAATGTACTAGATACACAAAACATACAAGAATTTAAATACAGCTATACTGTATATATACATATGTGTGCATACACAGAATAAATATTCTAAATATTCCTTTATTCCTTTGAGGACAAACAAGTAAATGTATCTTCATACCTAAAGCATGGAGATTTATACGGGGTATTATAGCAAGCTGCCATAACTTGATATAAAAAATAGTAACTTCACCTAATATTAAAATTTCTTATTTCTACACCAAAGGTACATAAATCTCAGAAACTGTTCTCTTCCCTCTCACTTGATTATGTTTCTCAGTCCATAAAAATGTCTCCTGGCTTGTGCTCTTTTTTCTTGCAAATAGTACCTTTAAACCATTTGCATGAACCTCATCACACCAAAATGCTAAGTTGTGGTATGCTTTTTGTTTGTTGTTTGGTTTGGTTTTTTGTTGTTTCTTTGGGTTTTTGCTTGTTTGTTTGGGATTTTTGCTTGTTACTTACTTGAAGATAAAGATTCACTTTCACTGTTATCTGAGATTGTATAGGACTGAAACTGATCAATGATCTTTAAAAAATTATTTCCAAGTAAGTGGCAAAACTATATTCACATAAATTAGGTACAGCTATTTCAAAAGTCTGTTTCTAGTGGAGTCCCTCAAGGGTCAGTACTGGGACCAGTATTATTCAATATATTTATTGATGACCTGGATGAGCAAGATTGCTGATAACAGAAAACTGGGTGGAGTGGCTGACACCCCAGAAGGCTGTGCTGCCATTCAGAGGGACCTAGACAGACTGAAGAGTTTGGCAGGGAGAAATTTCATGTATTACAACAAGGGCAAATGTAAAGTCTTGAATCTGGGAAAGAACAACCCCACATACCAGTATAGGTTGGGGACTGATCTGTTGGACAGCAGCAAAAGGGAAAGGGACCTGGGGGTACTGGTGGATGGAAGGATGACCATGAGCCAACAATGTGCCCTTGTGGCCAAGAAGGACAATGGCATCCTGGGGTGCATTAGAAGGGGTATGGCTAGTAGGTCAAGAGAGGTTCTCCTCCCCCCCTACTCTGCCCTGGTGAGGCCGCATCTGGAACACTGTGTCGAGTTCTGGGCCCTTCAGTTCCAGGAGGACCAGGAACTGCTTGAGAGAGTCCAGTGCAGAGTGACTAAGATGATTAAGGAAGTGGAACATCTCCCTCATGAGGAAAGACTGAAAGAGCTGGGTCTCTTCACCTTGGAGAAGAGGAGAATGAGGGGTGACCTCATTAATGTTTATAAATATCTAAGGGGCGAGTGCCAGTAGGACAGAGTCAAGCTTTTCTCAGGGATGACTAATAATAGGACAAGGGGCAATGGTTATAAATTGGAGCATAGGCGGTTCCGTATAAATATTAGTAAGAATTTCTTCATTCTGAGGGTGACAGAGCACTGGAACAGGCTGTCCAGGGAGGTTGTGGAGTCTCCTTCCCTGGAGACATTCAAAGCCCACCTGGACATGTTCCTGTGTAACCTGCTATAGGTGACCCTGCTTTGGCTGAGGGAGTTGCACTAGATGATCTTTCGAGGTCTCTTCAAACCCCTAACTTTATATGATTCTATGAAAACTTACTGGAACTACTTTTATATAAAAATCACATACACATACCCTCTAACAGAGAGAAACTTACAATGTTGTGCAAGTGCCACTGTATCAGGAATTACATTCTCCTCTTGAAGCAAGTTAAGAACCCAATCTGATGATCCAATATTTCCCTGGAATAAAACAGTTTCTCAGATAAGTTTTAATTCTAATGTGATATGCAGCACTGTGAATGCAAACATATTTTGTTTGGTGGTGGTACAGTTTCGAGGTATATCTTCTCAAAGCAATTAGAGATCTGAGCACCCTTTTTGCATTTCCTAGTCATGTAAACCCAAAAAGGACTCGGCACACTATATATTATTCTTAAACTGGTCACAGTTAACTACTGTATATTCCTCATTTTAACAGTTCTACTACAGCCAGCAGTATGATCTCAAATTACTCATTTTACATTCTTCTTAAACAGGCATTTTATTACATACCTACAATATTTTCCAGTAATAGTCACCTTGTATAAGTGTTCCAAAATAAACTTTGGGGAAGACAAGAAAGAGGCAGATGAACAGTTGAAGTGGCAAAGCAAATTCAGAAGTGTAGCTTGGATAAGCACAGACACTAGATTTTTCCAAGTTATCCCCAGCAACAGGAATGTCATGACTATATATATTCACACACATCAACAGTGGCAGCCAACTTTCTTCCAGAAAAACTGAATTTATAATACCACAGTAAATATATTAAAAATACACCACAGCAAGTGGTAACCACTGGTTCCATAACAATACATGTGAAAATCTGCTCTGTTTTGTTGGTTTTTTAAAATTGGTTTAAAAAAAAAAAAAAAACCACCCAAAAGCCTGTCCTAGTTTGGGCCAGGATAGAGCTAATTTTCTGTCCTGTAATTTTGCTTTCAGCTAAGTCTCTCATAAGTAGCTGCACTTGCTGAAATTAACAGCAAGTTTCTCAGTCTCTGCTTCTAGGACTGATAATGCTCGATGTTTATAGTTACAGCTAGAGACTGGTATGCAGAACCAAGGCCACTGCTCAGTCTTGAGGAACATCTTGTGCTCCGGAAAAAGAAAGGGAGTGAAAAGGTCACACCTGCAACCCTTCTTTAGGGAGGAGCTGACAAGACAGCTAACCAAAATTGACCAAACCAAGTATTCACAGAATCACAGAATCAGCCAGGTTGGAAAGGACCTCTGAGATCATCAATTCCAACCCATAATCCACTACCACCGTGGTTACCAGACCATGCCACTGAGTGCCACATCCAGTCTCTTAAAAACATCCAGGGACAGAGAATCCACCACCTCCCTGGGCAGCCCATTCCAATGCCTGATCACCCTCTTTGTAAAGAAGTTTTTCCTAATATCTAACCTAAACCTCCCCTGGCAGAGCTTAAGGCCATGCTCTCTTGTCTTACTGGTAGCTACTTGGGAGAAGAGACTGACACCCACCTGGCTACAACCTCCTTTCAGGTAGTTGTAGAGAGCCATGAGGCCTTCTCTGAGCCTCCTCTTCTCCAGACTCAACAACTCCAGCTCCCTCGGCCATTCCTCATAGGACTTGTGTCCTTTCACCAGCCTTGTTGCTTTTCTCTGGGTAGTGAAATGAGGCAACCAGGTGCCACTAGAGCTCATTGCCGTCAGGGTGAGGCTTGAGTGGCGCAGCCGGCTAACACACAGTAACAAGACAACCCAAGCAATGCTGAGGCCGCGGGTTCGAGACTCCTCAAAGCCTCACCCTGCTGGTGATGAGCTCTAGTGGAGCAATGAAGGTAGTGCAGTGCTGAAAGAAGCAGTTAAAGCCAAGCATGCCGAGATTGTGAGTTCCAGTGTGAGCTGAGTTTGTGATTCAGGCCTTACCTTTTATTGGCCCCCTAATCCTGCTCATGCGAAGTGGGGGCCCACCCTAATTAGGCACAGGTGGGCTTAACACAAGTTCATGCCACTCCCTGGGAATTAGTGGCACCTGGTTGCCTCATTTCACTACATTTGATTTCCAGCCACGAGGCAGACACAGCGGAGGATTGAATGGTGGAGAACTCAGAAGCAATTCTAGCCCAAGGCCAGGTCCCACTCGGACAGTGATAAACCCTCTTTGTTCTTTTCTTTTACCTTAATGACTCTCTTGACAAAGTGACTAATTTATGCAAAGGCTTTCTGCTAGCAGAACAGGCTTTCCCTGTTTTAAATAAATCTTTGTAACTTTCTTAAATCATAACCCCTTGTTATTTTGTAAATTCACACG
The DNA here is from genome assembly GCF_003957555.1 of Calypte anna. NCBI lineage: Eukaryota > Metazoa > Chordata > Aves > Apodiformes > Trochilidae > Calypte > Calypte anna. Next base: position 20,987,774 of record NC_044276.1, read on the forward strand.
TCATCTATAAGTAGTGGCTGATTTTTCCTTGCAATCAAAATATAAATAATAACTCGGATTGTAACACCAACATTTTTTATAATTGCTATGTAACAGCTTTGTCAATATACTTAGATTAATTATTATGAGTACAAAAATAAATGTTCATGAAGCTCTGTGAACAATTCCACATTGTAAACCATTCTGTGTATATAGCTTGCCATAAGGTTAGTCCTATTAACTGTCTAGATTTTATTGTAAATGAAGTTTTATGTAGCCAGTAAAAAACTTGCATTCTAATAAGAAATTAAAGCAACTTAATTTAAAAACCCCCAGTACATTGAAACATCTGAATTTTCTCTTAAAATTTGCTATATTTGAAATAGCAGACATTGGCCAAATTACTCCCAAAGCACAGTAAGTTTATTTGTACCTGAACAAAATTTTGAACTCCACAGCTTCACTCAAATATATTGGACTAAAGTTTAGGTACAACATGCATCATTACATTTCACAGACAGTATGATACCTACCATTTTTTTTTTTTTAACATTTCAGTACTCTATCATCCTTCCTGATATTGATTTCTCTGATACTGATACCTCTTTAAAAAACACCTGAATCCCCCACAAATGAAGTTTTTTATTTGAAAACAAATTAAAAAATTTTTAAGTTTAAATAGTGATCCTCATGCACAGTTTACAAGTTTCATAACAATTATACCTGTAAGCACAATTCAAATAGAATAAAAACACTCACCACTGAAACACATTACATTTTTCAAGCATTTTGACTCCATGAGGGTGACAAGAGTGTACAAAAACCAGAAAGTAATGTTGGCTAAGGGTATTTAGTAACCCATTATTTTGAAGACTACATTCGGGTTTCATTCCTGATGAAGCATTGAGCCAATTCACAATATCTTTAAACAATTCCTCCAGGTAACCTTGTCCATCCTAATAAAACAGAGTAATAGCATTTACTAGTAACAGAACTTGATCTCTCTTCTTTACTGAAATCAGTCATTTAAAGTTTCTTAACATTTGTAAACACAATACAGATACAAAATAGAAATGCTGTTTGGCAAACAATTCAGACTAAACAAAAAGGTTCAAGGCAAATAAAAGGAGTTTAGCTTGGAGACATCTTAGGACCAATTCTATTCTTTCAAAGAAAAGGATTGTTCAGTGACATTTCCTCTGGTTTGATGCATAAAATTCTTTAGCACACAAGAAGAAAGGAGGCAGAGAAACAAAGGATATACATTAAAAAAAAACCAAAACCAAAGCCAAAATCAAACAAAAAAACCCATAACCAAATCCTAAGTTACATTTAATAAAGCTGTGTTTAATAGATATCCCACTCAAACACAGTCATTTCCCCAGTATCTTATCTGAACAATTCAAGATTTTAAGTTATATTTCTTAATTACCCTGATCATTTTAGGTTTAACACCCAAAGTCTACAAAAGTACTAAAATTAAGGTCTTCTTCCTCTAATTGGCATATAACATACCTAATCATTCTCTTTCCAGTCCTGCAGATGAAAATTTCTTACCTCTTCTGAATCAAGAATAAATTGAGTAAACTGACAACCCACCACAGTGAGCTGCTTACCCCTGGCATAGTCCAGATCCAGGTTGGTGTACAGTTTACTGCTAGGCTTGTAAAAATATAGCAATCTCCTTACAAAACTATGGAAAGTAAAAGAGAATTTGTTATTTTTCAGTAAGACAAAGACAGTGTCACATTACGAAGCGATTCTGGTATAACAGATATTTTATCACTAAATTAACTTATTGGCAATAAAGTTTCAGAAGTTATTAAAAGAGAGTAGCCAATATCAGTAATGAAACCATCCAGGCACAATTTCAGAGATGGAGCTATGCTGTATGTTATAAATGGTTTTCTATGCCATGACTTAAAATAAGCAAAGAAACTAAAAATCTATATGCTCTTAGAAGCCATAGCTTCCTTCTCATTCTCATGCTTATAATTTATTCTGCTGTAATTTATCCTGTGGTGAGTTTCAAAGACTATACTGTTTAAACTTAAAAAGAGGTAAAGAAGTCTTCACATTTATATGATATTTCTTCTCTTTAGCTATAATATTTAATGATACTGTGAAAAAATTTTGTGTGTTCTACCAGAAAAAGGCCATACTGATTCATCAACAGTATTTTTCATTCACCTCACTTAAGCATTTCTGAAGCATAACACAGTGATTGCAAATGCAGACTCTCAGTCAGACTTTTTGAATCCATGGAGAGAAATATAGCTTGAATTTTGCATTGCAGAAATAAATTTTCAGCGAAGAGCTTCCCCCTGTCTATTCTTAGTCAAAAAATAAAAACGTGCGCTTTAAAGGAACACAGAATGTTCTGTGTGAAGGTAGATACGTTAAGCATTAAGAATGCATAACTCAAGTACTGTCTTAAGTTAAAAAAGTGAGAGTAAGGCACTATTCCAAGTCCAAATACAGGACCAGTTATAAAGGAAATCTGAAGGCTTCTTTAAATTTTGTTAAATGAAGTTTATTTTATTCTGGGTTATAAGCAATAAATATATATGTTAGTACACAGACTTATATGTGAGTGTATATATGTATACTTAGATGTGCATATATATGTATGTAGCAGCAGGTTGAGAGAGGTAATTCTCTCCCTCTACTCTGCTCTTCTGAGACCCCACATGGAGTACTGTGTCCAGTTCTGGAGCCCCCATCACAGGAAGGACATGGAGCTGTTGAAGTGAGTCCAAAGGAGGACCACAAAGATGGTCAGAGTGCTGGAGCACCTCTCCTATAACGCAGGCTGAGAGGGTGTGGTACACACGTGGAATTGAAAATATAAAATATGTCTCGAATCAGCTTTTTTTTTCTCTTTCCTTCATCCTGCTTGCAATTACCATATGTTTACCTCAGTGTATGCCTGACAGACACCTAGAAGATAAGATTACTTATCAGGTCGCCTCCTGGTAGGGGGTGGAGACCCAAAACTAGCAGGACACCAAAAGACAAAAGATAAGGATGACTCATCCCAGGAAGCCTGGAGATTTGTATGTATCAGGGCCTTATTCAATGAAGAGACCCCTCTTTCTTTTGGGGTATAAAAAACCCTAGGAAAAAAGGAAAATGTGGCTTCTTCATCCAAACGCCCCCTCCTCTCAGCACCTCGGCTTCCAGCTACGGAAAGACACAGCAGAGGCTGGAACGGCGGAGAACCAGGAGCAACTCCAGCCCCAGGCCAGGCCCCGCACAGATGGTGATAACTTCTTTTTTTGTTCTCTCTTCTTTTACTCTAACGACCCTCCTGTTAAGGTGATTAATTTATGCAAAGGCCTTTTTGCCAGTAAACCGGCTTTCCCTGTTTTTAAAATAAACCCTTGTAACTAATTTTAAATCCAACAGTCTTGTTACTTTTGTAAATTCACGCATCGTCTATAAGTAGTGGCTGATTTATCCTCATAATCAATATATAAAATAATAAGCGGATCACGACAGAGGGTATGGGTTGTTCAGCCTAGAGAAGGCCCTGGAGAGACCTTATGGCATCTTGCCAATTTGGAAGAAGGCCTACAAGAAAGCTGGGGAGGAACTTTTTACAAGGGCATGTAGTGATGGTATGAGGAGTAATGGTTTTAAACCAAAAGAGGGTACGTTTAGGTTAGACATTAGGAAGAAACTCTTCACTATAAGGGTGGTAGGTAAGGCACTGGAACAGGATGCCCAGAGGAGTTTTGGTTGCCTCATCCCTGGAAGTGTTCAAGGCCAGGTTGGATGGGGCTTTGAGCTCATGGCAGGGGGGGGTTTGGAACTCAATGATCTTTAAGGTGCCTTCCAACCAATAGCATTCTATGATTCTATGTATATACACATATACACACTCTGCATTAACTGTATCTGTATGAAATTAAAGTATGTATACTAAAGAAGAGAGTGGATCAGGCCAAACTGTTTGTGTGAATTTACTTTATGTAGAATTAGAACTTGTAATATATGTTAATGAATTTGTGTTCATAACCAGTAGAATTCAGGGATAAACTAAGAAAGAAGTGACCAAAAGCAGATGAGACATGTCAAGACCCTAACGGGATTAACTTCTGTCTTGGAGATAATTAGAAGTGTAAGTCCTGGCACCACTGAGACAGCTGGGCACTGGGGGAGTGTAAACACTGGCACGAAAGGCAGGATGAGGCTGCCAGAACTAGCAGATAAGGGGAAGTTTTATTGCAAGGGTCCAATTATCCTCTATAACAAGGGGATGAAGTCATCAAGAGAAAGAAAGGTAAAAAGTTCAACCCTGAGGAAGACTTCGTTACTTCATCTGAAGACCCCCAAAGACCCCCGAACACATCCCCAAAAAGACAACTCCGCCCAGACTCCACCTGTTATGAATATGTATGTAAGGATGATGTAACCTACCCTTTTACTGTATAAATATCCTAACCCTTTCCCTTAACCCTTGGAACTCTTTGTCCAGCACAAGCTGGGGGGTTCCCCGGATCCAAAAATAAATACCTTTGCTGTTTAAAGACTCAAACTCTGTCTCTAAACAGTTTTGCTTGGCCTTTTTCGGCTTCAATACAAAAAATAACTTAAATTTCACTTTAACAGCCAGAAGATAAATCACAAAACCACTAATAGTAAAGAAAAAAATCAACTTATGGAAAAAGAAAAATAAATTTACTATACTCTTCAAAAAGAGTGACTGAAAATTTTTTATGATTAGCATTGAAACTAGAGAGATTTTGGGGTTAAGTAGTTATAATTAAACAAGAAAAACATCATTATAAATCTATTAAAGCATCTAAATTACAATCTTGAAGAAAGGTTGAACCAACTGTACAACTGTAGAAGTTTTACAGTAACTTAATCCTAGGTTTTCTCAGTTTATTTAGAATTAAATTATTTAGTCATTGAACAACACTTGAGTGCATCAGAAAACCAGGGAACAGGAACACCATCCCATGTAGGCAAGTAGAAGAGTGGATGTCAGCATCACAGATTACAGATTTTTCCTTTATAGAAGTGTCATTTGGTGTCTTCAATAGTCCTATAAAAACTGGTGCGAAAGCCAGGGTAACTGCTATGTGCTTACAATGGTGGAGGCAAGTACAGGATGTCTGGAAACATATCCTGTGCTTCATGCCACAGCCCAGAACACCATCCTGGGCCTAGAGAAACAAGTCTTGTGGAGACATGGTACACCAGAAAGAATTGAGTCACATAATGGAACTCATTTCAAAAATAGTCTTATAAGTAACTGGGCCAAAGAACATGGTATTGAGTGGATATACCATATCCCCTATCATGCACCAGCCTCAGGGAAAATTGAAAGGTACAATGGACTGTTAAAAACTACCTTAAAGGCAATGGGTGGTGGAACCTTTAAAAACCTGGACAAGCACTTGGCAAAAGCCACCTGGTTAGTTAACACCAGAGGTTACATTAGTTGAGCTGGTCCTGCTCAATCAGCTCTTCTACACACAATAGATGGGGACAAAGTGCCTGTGGTGCATGAAAAGAATCTGCTAGGGAAAACACTTGGGGTTTATCCTGCCTCCTGCACAGGCAAACCCATTCGTGGGGTTGCTTTTGCTCAAGGGTCTGGACACACTTGGTGGGTGATGATGGAAGATGGAGAAGTACAATGTTCACCACAAGGGAATCTAACACCGGGTGAGAATACTTGATTTTTGCTTGGCTAGCTTAATCAGCAGCAGCAGCAGGACTCACTTTCTGAACCACAACAATGACTGTGGTGGTAGAGGCAGCAGCTGCAGCATTAGCAGATACGCTGGCAATGCTCACCAGCCGTATCAGAGTTGTGCCCTTGTATGAGGGGGGGGCGAGAACCGACTGCAGAGGCAGGAGTGGGGGTGCTCTCTGTACGAGGGGCAGCTCTCGCTCTTTGAGCAGCAACTCCCAGCCTCCAAAAAGGCATGCTCATTTGTAGCAAGACGAACCTCTCTTAGGGAACGGCGCTTCAAGGTCCAACCAGGTGTTCCAGCAGAGACTCATGAGCAATGCTCTAAGCCTATGGCTCTCAGAGTTGACTAGCCTAGATCAGTGCTGTTGCTCCAAGAGTGACTGGCCTCTCAGTTAGCTAGCTCAGGACTGAGCTCCACCTGTGTCTTAGGCCTCACCTTTTATTGGCCCCCTGGTCCTGCTTATGCACAGTTGGGGCCCACCCTAATTAGGCACAGGTGGGCTTGACTCCCTGGCATGCTCACTGCCTGGCAATTAGTGGCACCTGGTTGCCTCATTTCACTACATCCCCCCCCCCCCTTTTTTTTTTTTTGTGAAGAACTACTGTGACAGTTGTAATAAGTACATTATAAACACAAATACAACAAAAATGACAATTCCTCTTTTTTTTTTTTTTTTTTTTTAAGTTTTTAAGTTTTGTGGTTTTCTTCGTTTTGTTTTTTGGGTTTTTTTTGTTTTTTTGTGGGGTTTTTTTGGGGTTTTGGGGGTTTTTTTTGGTTTGTTAGAAGAACACAAGCAACAAGTAAGAAAAATTATACGATGTCCAAACGTGCAAATTTGGCAAGGTTACTCAGTTTGACGTGCTGGATGATGCACCGTTGTCCATTAGGGGTCGGGTGGCGGCAGGGCGTGTCCATTTACTGGGTACCCAAAGAGGTCTTACCTCTTCCGGTAAACAGTAGCAGCTTGGGCCCTACCCACTGACCTGTAGATGGATCCTTGTAGTTGATTTGGACTTCTGGCATG